>NW_020799123.1:4855841-4875314 GCF_003259725.1 Athene cunicularia
TTTTGTTTTCCTGAAGAGGAGGATCCATCTTAAAACTATTTTCTGGGTCCCAGTTTCTCTTTTTAATTTGCACTTTTTAAAAACCCCTCAGATGCTCCTCCATGTGGACTGAGAACCCATCAAGACACACACACGAGAACTCATCCCGATCAACTCCAAATCCTGGCTTTCGTGGGTTTTGCTGCAACACATAAAAGCAAACTTGTATTTAAGACACACTTGTGCAAAAATTTAGCTGGGGACTTTAAGGTGTATTTTGTCTTGGTTTTTTTTTTTTTTTTTTTTTTGCTTCACTGGAAATCAAAAGCTTGTTTTGGAATTGGACCTGCTTTTGCTGCACTTCTCCTCTGGGCTGGATAACACTGAAGCTCTTTGCTTTTCTACTTGGATAGTGTTTTCCTGTTGATCTGTTGTTTTTTTCTTCTCCTGTGTGGCAGACTTTTTTTTTTTTTTTGAGGGGGGTAGACAACGACAACAAAAAAACTTAATTTTTTTGGCCGTGTGAGATTTTTTTCATATTCAGATTCGTGAAATTACGGGTACACTTACAAAAAAAAAAACGCATTAAAATAAGAAAGGAACACGTCAGAAAGACCCCTACACGCTAGACAAAATACTCGTTTCCTTACAGCAAGACTGAATCGAAAGCTGCCAAAGAGCCCCATAAAGAAAAGACTAAAAGGTAAGAAGGGGTAATAGCCTCTCTCAGTCAGGGCCAGTGCATACCTCCTCCTTTTCTCACAACCAGGTTATTTTTTTTTACTGCTGGTTAGTCAGTGAAGCAAGTAACACCCCTAAACATTTCAAACCCCATTTATTTTTATCAGATATCTTTTTTTTGTTTGTTTAAACAACTTGTGCATGGGGTTTTTTTACATGCTAGAATTCAGTATTTCCACCTTATCCCAGTTCAAATAGCTTTTGTGTGCAAAATAGCGAACAGAAGTACCATTTGTGAATATGTTGTATCACTTAAACGTTAAGACTGCTTCTGTTGCAGACATGACCGTCTGCACGGTCGTGCTTTATAACTTCACACGTGTGAAAATATTGCAGAGCGTGTTGGAAGGGATCCTAAGTCTGGAAAATGAGTGGTGTGGGTATGGTCAGTTGTGCTGCTCTGGTGAGGGAGCAGATGAGGCTCCAGCTCTCTCCTTCGTAGCTGCTTTCCGTTAAAAGTTAAGATCTTCAAATCTGTGGGGTTTTTTTCCCTGTCTCCCCCCACGTAATGAGATTATGGGGATCTACTGTAATTTTCTCCTGAGTATTCAGAGAGAGAGAGCTTCGTCTGAACGTGAAATGTCGTCCAGTGGGAGAGAGTATTGAACAGAGTTCATGTTTTAACTGCGACGCTGAAGGGGAAGAAAATGGGGAAGGTTCAGTTGTTAACCTGAGAAATCTTGAAATGCTGGAAGATTATTAGTTGTTTGAATCTTCTTTGTATCACAAGTTTGTGTCAAAGGTTAATCTTCTTAATTTGTAATTAGTCGAAGGTCCAATTATGGGATTTATTGAACTCAATTGTTTGGGGTTTTTTTTCCCTCTTTGCCCATTAAATATAATACTGCTAGTCTTACTTTGTGGCTACATTATTTTCTGCTACAACTCGAGTGTATCTGTGGGAAGATAGTTATTCAATTAGTGTAACAGCCAGTTTAAATTTTGACATAATTTTTAGTACATCATACCCGCGTCTGTTGCTTATTTTTCCTTTAGTATGCATGTGTTTGTATCTGACGAATTTTCGCTAATTTAGATATGAAATTTGCTCTGGACATTAGGCCAGTTAAGGTAATTAAAAATCCAATAAATCCCGCTGTTAGTGGGCTGCTCGATGATGCAGAGCTCTAAATCAGGTGGATGTCAGCAGTGCTGTATGGACCTGAGGACAATGCTAGGGTAGGGGAGCAGGAGAACATTTGCACTGCTGTTGGGAAGAAAGTAAAGTCTTTAAAACCTTGCCCAAATTCCATACGGTGGGTGGGTTTTTTGGATTCACTTGCGACTGAGAATTAAAATGCAGTTTTCTGTCGGATGTTACTTTATTTTTTTTTTATTGTTTCAGGAAGGTAGTAGAGTGGTACACACCGATTCTCACTGCTTCCCCCTGTTTTCCAAGGAAAGTAGTAGCTGACTTGTGGTGGGTGCAACCCGTGCTTAGCAAATCCCATAGTTTTCCATAATTGTGTTTCCTCAAATTCAGAAAGCCCTCGGATATCTGTCTGGCTACTTCAGGGTATTATGTGTGAACTCAAAGTGGTGTGCTGAGGACCTGCCCCCGGATGCACGTTCCTTCAGCTCCCGCTTTTGGAGTTATTTCCAGGACATTAAAGCATCAATGTCAAACTTATATACAACTAGCGAGAAAAGCTGCTTTAACCAGTGGGAGACTTGTTCTTTGATTTGTAGGACTAATATTGCGTTTTGAGGGTGAGATTCCAGAGGCTGCGTTGTGCACGGGTATTGTAACCTTGCTGCTTCTGAATCTCTGACTACTGAGTCTTATGAAGAAAGCTATAGTAAATCAGAGTCATTTCAACTTTTCTTCGTGGCCACGACTGTTTAAAGGGACTGGCAGTAATGTAATAATGCCTCGCGTCGCTTTGTCCTTATCTTCAAAGGAGAACATAACTTGTCTGGCTTGAAGTTGGATGGCTGGCCTGTGGTTTCTGAAAAGGACAAGGTCTGGGTTCAGCCCTCGGTGAGCAGGTGCCGCCACCGGGGGAACGGCGGGGGCCTGGCAGCAGCGCTTGGAAACGTGCGGATTAACAGGGGCTGTATTTTGGGCAGTATTCGGTACGGTTGACGAAATAATTTGTTTGTAGTAGTGAAAAAAAAACAGGGCAGGCTTTTTATTTCGAGCCCTTCTGGATTGCAGTATAAAATACTTAGGATTTATTAATGTTTCTGTTCACTGTATGTGTGGATTCTCCTATTGACAAATTTAACTATCGGTATGCATCAGACTAAAAGCCGGCTTGAACTGAGTGGTGTATTACATACGGTTGGTTTATGTGTGCTGTTACAGTACATGGATTATTTTGTAATTAGGCTGTCATTGATGCAGGGCATTAGTCTCTCTTACTGGCAATGTACTTGTGGGGAGCATTGGTCTGTGCCATTTCTGTGCTAGTACAAAGCATAGTGGCATTTACTCTGGGATGCTGCCCTTGGGTCTTGGTTGTTAAGCATTTTTGGTAATTTAAAGGTTCACCCTCTTGACCTGGCATCTTTGCATCTTTAGAAATCTGCCTCTGATCACCTGTGAATGGGATGAGATTCACCTCATCTGCCATTGCAAAGCTTGCTGAAGCTTGCTGGGATGAATGAAAAATCCACCTCTCCGGCTTAATTTTTTTGTTTGTTTGTATCCGGGGTTTGTCTTTCCTGTTAAAATAACAAGCGATGCTTTTGACGACACTTGTGATCTTTTGCTGATGTTTAAGGGAAGGTAATTCTATCCTTTTCTGTTTGAAGAAGCTTTTTAAGACTTGGAAAAATAATAGGATGAAATTTCCTTAGCATGACAAATAACATAATTGGGCATAAGAGTACTTTTAACCTGAAGATTTTTTGTTGAAGTTCTCAAAGCTCCCAAGTTCCATACCGTGTCGAGCTGGAGTAACAATAAAACAGGGGGAAGTTAAAGGTTTTGTCAAGCAGGGGCTGTGATCTCTTTGTGTCTTCAAGCAAACTGTTGCTAAATGGCAACCTTATAGAAAGTATCGCTTTAAATTAGTGTAGAAATAAAACCTCGTATTTTTCTGTTTTTCATTCACTTCATTCAGGAAGGCCAGGAAATTTTATTCATGTAAGGGATTTACTGCCTGCTGTTAACTCAAAATGACCTGTGCTTTTACAGTCCCTTCAGACGCTGTATGTGATGTAGACACCTTTTCTCTTTCGTGTTGAGTTTGTTATTAAAAGCCCAATAGCAGCGTTTACTTTCAGTTTTAGCTGTTAAGACTTAACCAAGACTGGTGTATGTGGGAACGGGTAATATGTTAACTTAGCAGCTGGCCTTGCTGAGATAAACATGCGCTTTTCCAAATGCTGTCATCTGGCCCCTTTCCAAAACAAGCTGAAGGAGGAGGTCAGGGGTGGAGCCATCCTTTGCTTTAGTAAAAAGAGTCTTTCATTTGGAAAGAATTGCTAGATAGTATTGACCAGGAGGACTTCAGATTTAAAAATAAAATGGTCAAACCTTTCCAAAGTAAACAAAATATCCTCTGTCGATTCCTTGTATCTCAATGCCTGTTACTGTGGTGCTTCTCTTTGAAGATACAGCAAGTTAAACGTAGACTGCATATTGCTTTTTTTTTAAAAAAAAAAAAAAATCAGTGCCTTTTATATAAGACTTTGAACATGAGAACTGATGAAAAATTTATCATCTTTGGTTACAGTATAGATGTGCAACACAAAAGTGCTATTGTTTTAATTGTTTAAAATTCAGATTACAAGATAATGGTAATACCATTAGAAGGTTTCCCTTTGGCCTAGAAGCTGCAGGTAGGAGCCTGTCGATCCCTTAGTATTAAAGATGAATGATAAGGAAACCTCTTAAATGCCTGTGATGCTGCAGTCTAGCCAATTTAGGATCAGCTGATGCCTTCTAGTGATAATGGCTTGAGGTTTTCAGCTGTATTATGAAGATATCCGCCAGGGCAAATAGTATTTAGAAGAGAAGTATACTTTATTGAATGGGGAGATGATCTAGAAGTGACAGTAAATTGCATTACTAAATGATCTATGTGCTCTGCACAGTCTCTTCGCTGGTAAATGCTAGTGGTAAAATGAAAGATGGTTATTCTTAATGTATGAAAGCAGAGGAATCAAAGTATTATTTGATCTTCCTTTAGGAATCTGAGCTATTTATGAAAATTGTCTACCAAAAGCACGGCTTAGTTTTACATCTTAACTACCAGATGTAGATGTACTTATGCTTATTTTATCATTGCTTAATCGTGATTAACTTCACTGTGGATTCCCATACACAGTTATAACTGTGTTTCCTGAAACTTTATTTGTGCAACTTTCTATCTTGTCCCTAATATGTTTTAAAATCTTCTGCACAAGATACAAATGTCTGAATTTGATCATAATTAAAAACCTGTACATTCTTGCACAGAATAATTAGAGCACAATCTTAAGGAGCATCAAAGATTGTATCACTTGCAGAAAGTGCAGCAGGACTTTAAAATATGCGCCTGATTATTTTGTCTTTTTTTTTTTTTTTTAATGTAACTTATCTCTCTCTTCATCCAAATAAAAAAAGACTTATTTCAGTGAAGACATCTGTAAAATAACTAGCTGTTCTTAAGTCTCATGGTTGGGGGTATCACGCTTCAAAATCTGAGTTAGTTTTGGTCTTAGCCCTGGATGTGAATCAGCACTAATTTTTCAGTGTTGAGGTCTTGAATGTAGTTGTAATTCAGACTCATAAAATATTAGAAGCTCTGACGGTAGTGCGGTCTGCTTTCTGGAGCTCTTCCCTGTGGGTTTACAGCCAAGGATGGCTTGAGAGTGAGAACAGTTATCTGTGCTGCAGCAGTGATGTTTTATGGCTGGATGCCCAGATTGTCTAGCTTTGCACACAGCTTTATAGTTTGCCTTTGAGGGCTACGGAGGTGGAAGTCATTTGTAATAAACAGCTATCTGCAGCTTGCTTTTTCTATGTTTTGAAATGTACATCCATTTAAAAAATTGCAAACTAGATGCACATTTACTTAGATTTCAATCAGGAAACTGTGTTAGAAGCTCGCTTATAAGAAATGTTAACAATTGCTTATTGCTTTGTATTAAAAATAGCTAATATTTATCCCTTGGCTGTTTGGGCTTTTTTAGCAGTAAGATCTGAATTACTAGAGAATATGATTTTTTTTTTTTATTATTTGAAAGAAAAATTGACTTGTCAAATCGATTGGCATCCTTTTGTGGCAATTAAGCCCCAGAGAAAAATATGTTTATAGGTCTCAATAGTTATCATGCAACTACCAGCTATAGGCTCATTTAGGAAAGAATAACACCCACCCCCCTTCCACCACAAGTGAAAAAACCACCCTGGGCTATGGAGTATTTAGTGTCTGTCCATGGGCGTTTTCCCGAGGCAGATCCATTTCGGTTTTTTTCCCCCTAGCTTCTTGTTAATGGGGTCTGTGCTGTTTTCCTGTGGTGACTTTATGAAGGGATAGTGGGCAGTGCCTTTGTTATGATCTTGGTCAAGAAAAACCTCCTAGAACGGCGTATCTGTTTTTTCTTAGATGTGCCGTTTTCCTTCCTATTCCTTTTTTCCTGTCCCTGTGTTCTGTCTGTTAGCTGTCTGCTTGAAGTTTACAGTTTTCTCTCTCGTACTGCATCTGCAAGATATCCAGATGAGAAGTGGAAGAGCTTCTTGTTTTGTTTGAGGGATACAGAGTACTCGCAGTGGCTTGGATACCTTTCTGGGTGGTCAGTATGTACACATATCGATTGTTAGCTCAAACTGACTTCTGCCAAGTCTATTTTAAGCTCAGCCAGATCTCTACATTGTGTCAGTCTGCTTTTCAGTCATACTCTAGTCTCGGACTCTTGGGTCTTTTAGTTCTTCAGAATTCATAATGTTTTCATGGCTGATGCTAACATCATTGGTGTTGACAATGGAGATACTTGATTTGAAACAATAGCTGGATGCTGGTAAACAAAAGAGCATCAGCCCAGTGCTTTATCACAAACCATTGTAGGAAAAAGAATCAGTTCAGTGAGAATGTAAAGGGAAAAAAAAAAATCAACTACACAGATGCATAATGTCCTGACTGCCATTTTACTGTGTTTTCTTACAAGGTCATTAATAGACCACCATAGAAGGTGGTCTTGTAAGGTTTTTGAACTCCACGTATGTTCATAATATCCTTGAAGATGGTATTTCATATGAAATGTGAAGTTAAATACTTTACTAGCACTACAGGCATAGCCTAATGATGTGTGTGTAAATCGAGTAAGACTCTTTACACAGTGTATTACCAAAGCCAGTCTGGTGTAGGATTCATCGTTACCCCTCTGCTAACATCATTCTTTCAATCTGTAGGTCTCAACTTTCCTCTCAATGTTTTTAATCGATTATACAAGCTTATTTAACATAGAATTGCTTCCAATGTTTGCACTGTCTCAATTTTTTTCCACATTTTCAACTTTGAAATGGATGCTTCACTTGAAGGTTTGTTCCTTACTCCCTGGCTACGTAATGAAAGTTGTTACATGTCTGCAAATGTAATAGTGCGTCTCTCTTTATGGTGTCATGGCTGAAATGCTGCAACTGCACAGTATTGTACCTCAATCTTGTTTTGTGATGCTACAATTTGCTGTTAGTTAAAAATAACCTGTTGGCCTAAGAATGCTGATCAGATCCGTTTGTAACATACCTCTTCATTTTCCTGCTTATGAGACTGGTTTCTCTTTGCATTACATTGGCTGATGTTGTCTATAATGAGGTATATGTTATCTTTTTAAGCCTTTAAATAATAAATTAATATGGAAAATGCAGCATCCTCTGATGATAAGAACCTGGTGGTAGCAGTCTAAATGCTATTTAATATTTCCTAGTATGTTCATCATAAAACATAGCTGTCTCATCCAGGTGTGGAACTAAATTTGGTCTGTCACAGTAATAGAATTGCTGCTACTGAGGAGGAGAGTTTTTGTATAAATAGCACTGTTTCAGGTGAAAAATGTTATTATGTGGGACACAGTGGAGCTTGGTGAATGTGTAATTTTTACTATTTCGATTCTTCTAATCAAACTTTTTAGAAGTCCTTCACTTTTGAAAAGAGTGACCCAAGTTAAGTCTTGCTGGGCACCAACATTATGTTTTGTGATGGCAGTCTTTATACTGTGCTACCATGCTTATGTGGCATAAGTAAATAAAGCGATGGTTGGGTTATTGGATGGATACTTATATAATGATTTGCTTAAAAGAGCTCAGTTTTCATTTTTTTTTCTTGCATTTGTGAAGATGAAATGTTCTTCACAAATTTCTAGATGAAATATTGGCAGTGACAACAAAACCCTATGCATTTGAAGCAGATATCCAGACTGATCAATATAATCTATTTTATCTGGATGATATTGTAACACTCTTGATAGTCCAACTGCATTGAAATTGTGATTTCCCCCACCCTGGTCCATCCCGTGTCCCTCTGGTCCACCCCCTATCCCTCTGTCAGCATCCAGACAAGCAAGAGCTGATCTTTCTGGAATTCTGTCTGTTTCTACTGATCAGATAACATACTTGGAGACATTTTGGATATGTTTCTGAGAATATTTACTCCCCCGGGCATTTCATAGACTAACTGAAGGCATAAAGTAGTTATTACTAAGATCATAAATGACCATAAATTGATTTCCAAAGTGCTATTTACTGCAGCTGGTTTTCCTGTCCCGGAAGATCGTTTATGGCTATTTCCTTTCCCCATCTCTTTCCCCTCTCCTCCCCCCATGGAGACGCTATTCATTTGTTAAGTTGAAAAATGGATGATGGCCCATTCTGATGGTGGCTCTGATATTCTAATTTATTATTGGCAGGAATTAGCCTCCAGATGCTTTTACTATGGAAAGTGGAGGAACAGAGAACTTTGAAACTTGGTGAACTTGATGGAAATAAGGATTACCTTTTCAGTAATGCAGAGTTAATCTTTTAAACTCTGGTAGATTTTTGGAGGGAGAGGTGCTAGCTTGGACCTTTCTGTTTCTTTAATTTGGGTGATAGAATAAGTCTTTTTCTGAATTTTGGGGTTTCAGTTTCTAGCCTAAAGATTGGTACAGACTAATGTATGGGTTTCTTACCTCTCTTGACTGTGTTGCTATATAAATTTTCAAAACAGCATTGCAGCTGAAGATGCGGTGGAACAAAACCTAAATTGCTTCAAATGTATTATCTTTAAGTTGAATGCAGTGATCATGGTGGGCAGTGTTTTGATTTTTATAGTTAAAACACAAAGACTGTATAAAAGCACAAAACAATTCAGTAGATTTTCTTCATTTGTGTTTAAACTTTAACATATTTGCAATGCGCAACTTTTAGTACAGTTTATTAGTCTGTAGTATGTTTTTGTCTTCCTTGACTCGGATCAAATTTGGTGTTAACCTCCTGCAGAGAATTCCAGGACCCCTGACATTTTATTGTGACTCTTGATTAGCTCACCAGGGTTCCTGCTAAGAATTCTTCTTTCATTCATTTGATAATTTGAATTCCCTATTCACAGTGCCTTTAAATAGAATGGTATTTGGAAAACTTGAAGACAACAACTTGAATGTTCAATGAGCTCACCCAGCAAATCTAAAGGAAGGAAATGATGGGTTTGTATATTCTGAAACATTTTTAAAAGAATAAACATTTTACAGAAACGTAAGTTTTAGTCTTTATGTTTCCTTTACATTTATTTCCCTTAAGGTTTCTACAACAAGGAGTTCTGTTGACATCTGTTTTCCCTTTTTCATCTTACCTTGTCTTCTTAAGTCAGGAGCCGTGCATTCACCTAACCTGTGTTTATCTGGGAGCAAGTATAAGTAAGGTGGTATACACCCATGTAGTGGAACTTTAGCTTTCCAAGGCAGTCTGTGGGCAGTGTAGAGAGCATCTCGTTCTTTACACCCAGGACACGCTAGCCTGGCTTACTTGTACCTTGTAGATGCTGTTCACTTGCTTTTACCCTGTACCCCTTGCTGGTGGTGCTGGCAGGGTGTGTACTGGGCAGTACTGCTCTGAGCGCTACAGCATGAGAAATAGTGTCATCATTTTTTTTTTCTAACTCTAGATCCTGAGACACATCCTCCCTGTGAGGCCAGTGTCCTTTTCCTCCCCCATGCAGGTCTTGCTTCATGAGCCTCCTGGGGCTGCAGCAGTGCCCTTGCACCTCCCTGCTGCTTTTGCCTTCTGCGGTGACACCTGGAGATCTCGGTACGTGAGATGGCAGAGGCCTGTTCCCTGTATAGGATGCCATCTTCCTAGAGGCTGGTTTCTGCAGGCTTCTGCCACACATCTGTGAAACACTTTTAACATCATAGGAAAGCTCAGGCTGGAAAGGGACCTCAGGAGGTCATCTCGGATAGGCAGGTCTGTATTTTAAGTTGACACGTGCATGTCTGGTAACACATCTGCTGCTACTCACTGTGTTCATTGCTGGCATGTGTTGTTGTTATTCTTAGACTTGTCTGGTACAGTTTCCCTGTTTGTGGACAGGAGCAAGGAAAGTGCATGTGCATTTTTCTACTGTGCCCGTGGCAGGAACTCTACCTCAGGAGGAGGTATTTCTTCCAGACCTCACCTTCCTGGGCCTTTTTAATTGCACTGAAGTCACTCCTGGATGCCGTTGTGGACATGTGTGGCTACAGCTGCCATAAGCTCGGTGTCTTGTTGAAGGTGTGTTGGCACCACCTTTTCCCCAAAATAAGCACAAAAGCAGCATCATAAACATAAGATCTGCTGCCTAATTTTTGATCTTGTAGGTTGTGTTGTCTACCTTGACCCTGTGTGAGAGTACCAGCCCAGTCTTTAGCTCCTGCAATATACGGCAGTTGAATGTGTTTTCATCTGCTGATAAAAAAGTGATTGAGCTCGGAAATATCTGAGTACTGGCATGTGACTGCGATGGAAGTGGTGAAAGGACGACTAGGGGTGTTGGAAATCCCTACAGACGAAATAGCACATCATTTTAGCTATGCAAACTTCATTTTCATGTCTTTTAACAAAGAAGCAAAAAACCTTAATTGCGTTTGCTTGAAGGATGTGAAGGGTACCTACACAGAAGCAATGTTCCCAGCTGTCTGTCCTGCAGCATGTGTTGTCCCTCCTGACCCTGTTACTGTGGTTCAGGCAACGCGCTGACCAGCTCCTCCAGCCTCCGTCCCTGGGAGCAGTCAGCTCTCAGCCAGCCCGGGGGCTGTGCTGTGTGGCAAAACATCCTGTGGAGGTCCTCTTCTGATTTCCTGGCCTCCTACTTCCCAGTATCACCAGGAAGCAGTGCTCCTCTGACACATCTTCAAGTCCAGCTAAATAATTCGAGCCAGAAACTTGTCTTTGTTGTTTCTGCTTCTAGGTCAGTTAATTGGTGATATTTAGTAGAACTGTTTGTTAGTGTGGGGCTTTGTCTCTGTTGGCACAGGGCTGCTCTTGGCTGAGGTATTGCAGAACCCAAAATAGCAAACATAGTATCTGGAGAGAGACAAACATGCAGTGCTCTTGCTGAGCTACTGGATTCCAAAGCTGTTTTCCTTTGTGTATTATGCCCCAGGAAGACTGGAGAAGAGCTCTGGACCAGATGCTACATCAACTGCTGGTAAATACCATTGTGCCTGGGAGGGAGGCAGTGCTGTGAAAGTAAATCTAGTTATCAGTGCTGTTCACAGTCTGTAGCTTAATTTTCCAAGAGAGGAGTCAGTCCATGTTTGGTGGGGGAGGAGAGGTGTTCATAGCATGTTTCTTACTGTTTGTAGCCTGTTTTGAGTGGTGAATGTAATGCAGGCTGCTTTGGGGGGGTGTGGGGTTTTTTTGTCCTTGGTTCTTGCATAGTGATGCATACTTGAGGTCTGCTGGAGTGTTGTCAGCAGGCCGAGGGAGCAAATTCTGATATGGTTCATGCCTGAAATGTATACAAGGGTGAGGTTTTGTGTACAGTGTTCTAGCCTTATGCCCAGATTTCTCTTAACTACTTAAGTTGCCCCAGAGTGGAGCTTGTATATTGTTAATAGGCCTGCACTGTGGAGAGCAACACCTTCACAGAAGAGGTGGTGTACCTGTGTGACAGCAGCTTTACACCCTAGTGTGTTCATCTGGATTGGGAGTTTCATGTTTAAGCAAACCTTCTGATTTTCCTCACCTGCTGTGCTTTGATTGACATCATGGAGTGGTCTTGGGAGTGCAACAGTTGGATTCCTTTTAAATAAAACTTCACTGGATGATGTGCTCCAGGGGTGCAGTTAATGCTTTTCCGCCGCAAGTGAGTGTTTGGCGCATGGGAGCAGACGAGCTAGTCTCAAGCAAAAAAGTCAGCTGAAATGGCAATAGTGTGGCGATCAAGTCCCCTGCACTGATGGTTTTGCTCTGCAAATCCCCTCCTATTGGTCTGTGCTACTTAGTAATGAAGGTGTAACCTACATCTGAACCATTCCCATTTGTGCTCCAGTACTCTCATCAGTATGTTGTCTCCCTCTGCTAACAGTCTGGGAGAAACTGAACAAAAGGAAAAAACCCCAAACCCTACAAACATTCACTGGGACTTGGGCAGTGCTCAAATATGGACTTGCTAAACTTCTGATGTCTGAATTACCACTTATAGTTCATCTGTATCATTAATTTATAAAGGCTTTTTCCCCATTTCTAGTGACTGGTAATCAACTAGTAGAAGCTAAAACAAGTCTAGGTCAGTGTGTTTGTTAAAAACACCTTGAATTGAATGACATTAACTATCTAGTCTGCTCTATTTTTTTCTAATCTAATTGACTTCAGTGGTTGTTTACCCTATGTGTACATAAAGTAGGATCACAACAAGTTAACATGGGGTGAATTGAAAACTTCCACTGAGAGCCTGGGTCCTGCAGTAAGTAGCAGCTGGTACTCTCCTTGAGGTCCTGCCAGTATTTTATTGCTCTTTAACCAACAATCCAAACCAGCATGTTTCTAACACCACTTACTACTGCTGGAGATGCAGCCTTGAGACAAGGTGTGTAACACAGGTGCTCTTTTTAAATTCTTCTTTCTGGAACTTTTATTTTACAGATTGTAAGAACAGGATTATTAATTTAGTCTCTTGGGCAACCAAAAATCTCCCTGTAGTCCCAGTAAGATACTTTATTTGAATCTGTTGCTTTTCACATCCTGTTCTCAACTAATGCTGTAGTGTTCTTGGGGGCCTTTAAATGGCACCGACATTCTGCCCCTGTACAAATTTCAGTTGCGAATGAAGTTGTCTGTGCGTGTCTTGCACCTTAGTCAACTGGTTTAAAGAAAGCCTGGAAGGGAGCACAGAGGGATCAAGTCTAAGCCCCCACGATTACAGGCAGCAGTGGAGAACGTGTCCACAGAGCATCATAGACCTGAAGATACCTACCAGTACTCTGTAACAAACCAAATAAATAAAAACACGCAAAGAAGATTTAGAGCCAAAACTATATTGTACAGTAAAAGAAAACATCAAGGGTAGTATTAGTGCTCTGTTTCTGTACAGGAACTTGGGTGGAATTTTAAAGTGACTTCAGAAATCAGATTGTTGTCCCAGTTTTGTGTTACTTGCTTCAGGTAAGTTGATCAGATAGTGGGAGCATCAGAGTACCAGTCCTACAGTTGTTAGCAGTGGATGATGTTTAGATGTTTCAGAGGAAGGGAAGAAATTCACCTGTCAAGGTAAATTATGTTTTGAGGAGTGACAAGTGCAGGACAGGGGCATAATTTGACAGCAACGAACCCTAAAGCATGGGATTAATAAATCACAAATTGAGGTCAAATGAAAGCACACATCAAGCTTCACTTATGACTCCCTGTAGAAACAAATTTTGCACCCAGATTTTCAAATTACAGGGTTTAGTTTCAAGCTGCATGATCATACCTATACATGCAACTCATCCACAGACTTACCTTGCCCACAGTAGTATGGCTGAGGACTTTCCCTCCATTAATTCCCTTGAAAGAATATTATAGAATTCTACTTTGTGAATGGGTAGAGGCCTCCTGTTTCTGGTCTAATTGTCTTTGTGTCCAGCAGTTGATGCGGCCTTGTATCAGTGCTACTACTTAATAAAACCAAGTCTGTCTAGGCTTTTTTTTCCTGTTCTTTTCCCCAGAATGTATATTTTTAAAGATTTGGTATGTCTTTAATGTCAGTGTGGTTTGTTTTGGTTTTTTTTTTTTTTTCAAAATGCTACAGTGTGGAAGATTTTTCTTTTGTCTTATCCAAATCTCCTTTGTTGTAATTTAAATTCAGTGCTACTTACCACAGCTAAAATGGAAAGATACTGTTCCATTCTTCTCTACCTCTCACCTATTTGAATAAGGGGGTTGCTGTCTCTTTAGAATAAGTGAATCCAAGTCTGAAGGTTTTTCCAAGGGCCTGTGCTTTTTCGCTCCCTGATCCTTGTTGTTGCTGTTTTCTGGACTTTCATTGGTTGACCTGTATCTCTGTTGCTGTAGATAGTCCCAAACTGGACACAGTACAGCAGCTGATGAGTTTCTGACCATTTGTGAGATTGTTTCTGTGCCTTTGGATTGAGACCTGCTGTAACACCTGGGTTTTTTCCTCCCCAAAACAGGTGTTGAGCCAGTTGTTCCCTATGCTGTATTGATATATATTATTCCTGCCAAACACGGTAACCCTGCACTCCTCCTCACTGAATTGTGCTCTACTTTTTTTTTTTTGTGTGTATCTCAAGTTTATAAAGTTATTCTGAATATACTGTCTGTCCTCAATTGTTTTGCAGCCCCACGGCTTGACATAGTCTGGAAACTTAGTAAGTGCATGCATTTTTCCAGCAGCAAAGTGGTTAATAAAAATTCTGCTGCTGGACATCTGGCATACTGCAACAAAAATCCATTGGTTCTCTGCCTTGTTGGAAGGAGAAGTGCTGAGGTTACTTGTTTTGTGGGTATTTTATTCTAATTTCATTTATCTTATATTCCCTACCTTGTTCTTAGGAAAAAAAATAATAAATCAACCATGTTCTTATTAACAAAACTTTCCATGTTTATTGAAAAAAACAATAAATTACTTCTGTTGTCTCCGTTTCATCCTTTTCAAAAACACCTGCAACTGTGCTGTAAGAAAAAAAAAATAAAAATCAGGCTCCCCCCTTCTTGTTAGCTGTTACTGATGGTTTTATCCCTTCCTCTTTTAAGTTATATGCACAGTCTTTGCCATTTGCTAGTCTTCTGGAGTGCCATCCATCTTCTGATGATTCTTTAAGGTAATCTGTAATGACTTAGATACAGTTGTTCTTATGGTAAATTACATCAGGCCCAGACAGTGGAAAAACATCTGATATCTCTAGGGACTTTTAAAGCAATTCTTGCTTTTGCTGGCCTGTTTTCCTATTTGGACTGGTAGCAAAATGTTTAGTTCCATCTTCTTTTTTTTTTTCTGCCAGTTCATGGAAGTTTTTCTGAGGAGTTGGATCATTCTTTCCTCCCATATTTGAGGAAAAGGGATGTAACAAATACGTCTTGAGATTCCTGCTGTGTTCATAAGCCCTTTTGAGTGAGGAAGCCAGAACAAAACATTGCAGTGGTGGTGGCAGAGGCTCTGGGGCAGGAGCAGCTTGGTTGGTGGCTCTTTGCTGCCCCTGGAGCAAAGCCTCCCTGGGCAGAGACGGGTGCTACAACATCCCTCTGTGAAGCTGTCATCATCTGCGGGCTCAGCACCAGTTCAGAGGGTGGTTGGCCATCTGTTCCCAGCTGACCTCTCCAGTGAAGGCCAAAACAGAAAGAGAAGTACTGTCACTTCAGCCCTCGTAGGGTCATCTGTCAATAGTCCCCCTCTCCCACTGGGTATCAAAACTAATGTTTCCTCTTGCTTACTAATGAATGACTTAAAGGTTCATTTATTACTACTTTTCATATGCACAGTGCTAATACATAGTTGGCCTTCCTCATTTTTGTCCCCATGAGTTTCTGCTGGGTTTTTTTTTCATATTCCATGTTATTTATTTGACCTAGTTTCACGTGCTTCTTGCTTTTTTTTGAGATGGTTGGAGAGCTTATAATTAGGGACCAGCTTGACTCTTGATTAATGACTGAGCCTAGATATCAAGGGAAAAAAGCTGGCACTTTTAAAGTCACACCAGCAACTTGCCTTCACTGGTATTTACTCTAAAAAGGTCACAGAGCTGGGCTGGGTAGAGATGAAGCAGGAAACAAAATTAGCTATAGGCAGATGTGGATTTTTATTTATTTCAGTAGTCATGAAAACAAGGGCTGATGATGATATGGTGACCTCCTGCTTTATGTAGTATTCCTCCATTATACACTAGGGTATCCACATTGTCGTTCAAATTCTTGGTGATTTCCAAGAAACACCACCTGCCTATTCCTATGTGACAGTATTTTCCATTTGTCCTGAATTAAGTGAAGCCTGCCTTTCTAGTATTCACTGTTCTTTATTTGTTAATTTTTCCATTCCATTTCATTGCCACCCTTCAAGCTGCTTTTTGCCTTCATGATCTCAGCCAATTCTTTCTTACCATTTAAAATCACATCTTGAACTTATTAAATAGTAATTTTCTCTATTTGAAACTGTATGAACCTAGATTTTTTCAAACTTGGTTACTTCGTGTTTCCTGTCTGTGCTGTCTGTACCCTCTGTTATGGCCTGTGATGTTGCATGGCTCTGTTAATTCTTGCCAAAAAGCATGCTCAGCATACTTCAGGTGATTATTTGTCAGTTCCTTACAATTCTAGTTTAAATATTATTTTTCCCTCTCATCATTATTGTTAGGAAAAGAGTGTGTGCAGAAAAGCATAATTCCCTGCTGTATGGTGGGCAAAGTCAAAACTGGAGCAGTACTTAATCAATTGTAATGCAGTTTGTAGGATTTCTGTCAGCAACTTTCACAACTATAAAGGGAGATTTTCCAGCATAAAGTAGGATGTAATTTAAGGTACAAAAGGTGTTCCAGACTTGAGGTATGGGAGCTATTTTCTCATTGGGGTAAGCCAGGCAAAGACACCTGTAGACCAAAATTAAGATTGCTATTCTGAAGCAGTATTCCAGGCAGTTTTCCTATGTAAATAAATAAGCCTTCACCATCATAAAATATGCAAACAAAATTCCTTAGGCATCTAGATTTGGAGCTGTGTCGTATGGAGGGACAAGAGAAACAGGTCTCTGTTTAGTCCTCAGCTATTGCAGGAACCTCTGAACTATAAAACTGTATGGGCAATAATCTTGCATGTAACAACACAAATAGACTCTACTTGAAGTTGTAAGAACAGAATATGTCTGAAAGGCTTATTGCAAAATCCATTTAGGGTGTCACATCAGTGCTAATTCAAAATACCAGCTGTGGCTTCAGATGTGAAAGCAATTCAATGTCTGCTACCAAGTAGAAAAATGAAGTTCTCAGTTTAAAAAATGTCAGCCTACAGAACATAGCCATAGTTCTGAAATTGTTCTGACTGTGACCTGAATTTTGTCTTGCTTTCCTATTCAGAGAGAGCCCTTAAGTGTGTGTACTTTAAAGGTAACTTTGGTTTAGGTTTGGATTTAGTAAAATGGTTGCAATCTGTAGAACCAACATTTGATGCTATAGTAAAACTCTTTGCTCTCTGCTCATAAAAATCCTCCATGATTCTGATATATCAGATCCATATACATGAAAAAGGCAAACTCCTACAAATATATTCTAAGACACTTCTGGTTTAAATCATGTGGGCTTTGTATTCATAAATTTTTTTAGCATATTTCCTGTAATAAAGATTAAATTGTCACTCAGGAAGTAAAACTGCAACACATGCCTTTGACAACGTAATCAAACTTTATATAGCAATGTTTTTATTGTTTTCCTTTTGTTTTGCTCTTAGATGACTAATTTCTGCCTAGAAGTGACAGAAGAGTTGCCATCTGAGAGACCAATTGGAGCTTTATTTCTATTTTAAGCATATGTATTCAGAAGTGTCATTATGTAAAACAGCTTTGAAAATTGAACTCCATTAAAAATTATAGTATCATTTTCTGAGTTAATCTGAGGCTATTTTAATCTTAGAAATGAAAAAAAAAAATTTAAAAAACCCAAACAGGTTTCCTCTAGGAGTGGCACTTCTACCTCTTATGCTATAATTGATATGATAATATGGTGATAAAATACATTGTGTTTTTAATGGAGCAAAATGTTTGCTCTTTGATTTGGAAAATCCTCTGATATGGTGTATTACCTCCATACAGGAGGGAAGAACACATAACGGTGCTTGGGAAATGTCAAAACAGAACTACCTTTAGAGGACAGAAATGCTGGAAATAAAGTTCATAGTCTAGTCTAAGTAATGAGACTTTGGCAGTGATGGAAGTTGGTCTCAACATAGGACAGTCTTAAGATTTGGCTGGACAGGGTGTTGGCCACCTTGTCTAGAGCACACTTTTGCCAAAAAGGTTGGATCAGATGATCCCTGAGGTCACTTCCAACCCTGTGTTCTGTGATTCTATGAAAGAAACTTGATATTAAAAAAAAAAAAAAAAAGGCCCAATAAGAAAGTTGGGAAATACATACTTAAAAAACTCTGCAGATTAAGCAAAGTGGTGGTGGTGTGGTGGTTTGGTGGTTTTTTTTTTTTGGTGTGGGTTGTTTTTTTAATACTGCACTGACTATTGAAAGAGATTTAAATGTAATTGTGGTGTTCTGGAATTGCTGTAATGTCATGGGTTTTCTTAAGTACTAGCAAGAGGAAACCAAAAGGTTTCTCATTTTGCACTGACTCGTTTCATTCACCTGCTTTAAAAAACAAGAAAGGCCAGAACTTCCCTTGGCAATAGTCTGAGAGTTTGGGAGAGTTCACTTGAAGACGTGGACTTCGTAGAGACTGATGTGACTCGGGTAGGGAGCACTGAAAATGAAGGGATTGGATGTTTTTACTTTGTAGTTACTGAAATCCTGGGGACTTCTGTTCTCCAGAACTAAGGGCAGTAAAGTAAAATCTGTTACAGTTCCAACTCAGTTTCTTTTGGCAATGTAAGTCATTGCTTTTTGCAATGTCCTAGAATAATCCATTTAAAACTACAATTTTAAGTACCTTTTTCTAAGTACAGTGTTAAGTATGTGGTGCAAATACCCACCTGCAATCCTGAGAGGAAATGTTTCTCAAACTTTGATTTGACTATTTGAAAGGTGGCCCTTTGAAATTCACATAAAATTGAGCAGTCATGCAGGTGATGAATTTTTGGTTATGACAGGAAGTGGTTCAGTATTTAAAATACAGCTATCTAATGCTGCTTTAGATGTCCTGACCTCTAGTTGTGCACTGAGCACTTCCAGATGTGCCTGACCTCCAGCTGCTATTCCAAACTCTGGGTCTTGCCATATCTGTCACTTCTGTAAATAGCTTGAGTGCTGTAAAGTGTCTGAAAGGGCACTAACACCTATGTTTAGACCTTTGAATTGCTTACTGTAATGTTTATTGTTTTGGGTAACACAAGGAAAGGGAAGCAGCTTTTGGTTTAGTCTGGAGCATTGTGCAGGATCTCTGTATGCATTAAAGTATCTGCAATGGCCAAATAAGTACTTCGAGGCAAGTGAAAAAGCCAAAAACCAGAACACCCTTCAACAGCCAAAATCTCAAACAATTGACTACAATATTCCTTTACTATAAAAATGGAAACTATGGAAGAATGTGCAAACTTGTTAAAAGGAAAATAAAAGAAACAGTTAAAAGGCAAAATGTTTTCATGGGGAATGTTTGAAGACACAGTGTGCAAAATCTGAAGAGTATCTGTTTCCTTTAGGTAAACAGTCCTGTCGACTTCGAGT
>NW_020799123.1:4875364-4890556 GCF_003259725.1 Athene cunicularia
AGCATTCCCCCCCCCCCCCCCAATCACCTGCAGACCTGTTGTGATAAAACATTGGAGCAAAGAGTGTTGTAACTAAAAAGGCCTTTTTTAGCAGCAACAACAAAAACTATAAAAAAAAAAAAAAAAAAAAAGGGGGGGGGAATGGGACTGCAGGCTTTGGCAAGTTAAATGTAAAGCAATAGTAAGTTAGGCTGAAAGTAAACTCTGAATAGTTGGAGGACATCATAATAATAGTAATGGTTTCAGCCCATCGGAAACAGAATATTCTCTGTTTCTGTAAGGAAGAGAAATAGTTATAGAGAAGTAAATGAATTATTGATAATTATTTGGAAGGATGATGGGGAGGTTAATTGTTAAACCTGATGGACAAAGAAAGCATAGATGGAGCGGTTTTAAGTAGATTTGCTTCTTGATTTGGGACAATTTAGGTTAAATTTTAACCATGATGCTACTAAAACAGGCTTGGCTTGTATTCATGCAAATTCTAAAGCTGGAGTTTATAGGATGAACGTAAAATAGGATTATTAGAATTCATCTAGGGCTTAGTTTACAACTCTTTGAGAACAAAATTGATGCACATGAGAAATTAATACAGTATGTGTTTGATCAAAAAAAGAATAGTTAGAAAATAATGATCTTTAAGGTATATTGTGAATTGTAACTGTTTAAAGCCAACAGAATTTGCATTCATTACCTGGGTTTTGTTGTTGGTTTGAGTTTTCTTTTTTTTTTTTTTCCAGTTTTAAACTTTCCATAGAATGTGCTAATATTAAAGCAGTACTTTGGAGTGATTGCAGAAAGAGGTTCCAAATAAAATTTATTCCTTCTGAATTTTCATTGCCTACTATTGTCATTGGTCACAAGTTTTGAACCGTTTTTTTTAAATGCTTTTATTACAGCATTAGAAGCAGCCTTTTTTAGACACTAGTTGTAGGAAGTTAGCAATTTACCTTCTAGATAAATTTCATCTTACTGAAAAGCTCTCCCCAATCTTTATTCTTATCAGGGAGAAAGAACAAGAAACACAAGAAGAGGAACATTTGATGGAAGAAAAGAAAAAGAAAAAGCAGGAAGAAAAGAAAAAGAAGGAAGGTGCTCAGAAAAAGGTTTGTTCCTGTTGTTTTAAATGACATACTCACTTTTATGTGTAATGTACAGATACTGATTCTGCAGCCTTTACTTCTGTGAATAATTCTGACACAGGTGAGCAGTCCTGTCGACTTCGAGTGAGCCTGCAGTCAGAAAATCTCTGCAAAAACAGTTGTTAGTTCATTAGCACTTCCCAAGCTTCTTACCATCCCCTAATATTGTTACTGCTCCCACAGCTGTGTCTCGTGAATGTTTCTCATCAATGTCAAAGCAAAGTTCACAAGATTATTCTCAGCTGATACTGAAGTGACTGGATTCTGAGGCTGTTGTGGGTTTTCTGTGGTGTGCATACTCCTGCCTTGTTTTCTGGATTTATGTAGTTAGTTTTAATCTTAAATTGCCCTTAGGATGTTGATTGGAATTGATCACTGTCTTTTTCAGTGTAAATTTAGGCATCATAAAAAAGAAAGTGGGTAGATTCCAAACAGATTATAAAAAAAAAAAAAAAAAGGCTGGTCTTCACAAAATGTGCAGTTGATCTGTCTAAGTTAAGAGTGTGGATGGATTCAAAGGATACTGGACAAATTCATTCAAGTTAATTCTGTTGAGTGGGCAGTTCATAAATGCACTGCTTAGTTCAGGTAGCCTCTGAACCTGGAGTGACAGAGGCTGGGTGGGTAGATGGGGGGTACTGTCATGCTGCTTGTAAGGTTTTATACTTTCTCCACAGCATCTGCTTTTCACTTAAGTCAGACAAGGGTCACAATTCTTACATTCCTAATACATGGAGTTAAACTAACATTCTCCAGACCTTAGCTCGAACTAATGCCTGATTTATGCAGGCAATTTCTGCAAAAAGTTAGGCCTACAATTATTAGGTATCATTTTGAATATTGACAAGTATTTGATTTGTTTTGTTTTTTTTTTATTTTCAGGCTGCTGAACAAAAAACCAAAGGTAAATTCATATTTATTTTATGTGAATCATTGGATATTTTTGTAAGCTTGTTTAAAAAAGAATTGGTTGTAAATTCTTTGTGTCTTTTTAATAGGGGGGGAGTATATCTTACTAGGAGAGTTCTGTTCGTAAAGCTTTGAGGAGAGTTGGGATTCTCAGCATAAACTTTTATTTTGCTTATCTTGCTGGGTATCGTATGACACCTTTTCGACAAGAATATATGGATTTCTGTGAAACATAACACAACGTATGGCATCTTTTGTCTAATGTCAAGACAGATGTAGCTTTCCATTTAGTTGTTAGTAGTTATTTATCTATTTCGAAGACAACTAATTGCCACCAAAAAGGGTAACTGTCTCCCCGTGCATGCACAATTCAACTCAGTTTACTGAGTAAACTAAATTCATTGAGCTTAAGAGAAAGCTGTTTCTCCCCCCACCTCTTTCTGTGTGGGTTTTCTGCTTGCTAAGTGAATTGAACTGGTTTGCAGCATGGTCCAGGAAGCAGCAGAGATAAGCAAGGCATTCTCCTTTTTGGGGCAGTGAACTCTCCTAGGTGCCCTAGGAGAAATGTTAATGAAGCTCTGGCCTTAAAGGTAAGGAACAGAGTCGAGCTAATGCCTCTCTTCTGCAACTGTTGGCTTATGGTTCTTTTATCTAGTCTGTCCTTTGATTTGCATGGCACCACACAGAACTCAGGGCTGTGGAACGATTCTGAACTAATTAATATGCAGTTATTTATTGCTGGGTAATTAGGTGACAGACAGGCAAGTAGAGCTTCACAGATTCCCAAAGACTGGGAATTAGAGAAGAGCCAAGACTAACATATGGGGTTGACAAAACAACTTATGTTTGAAACACTTTTTATGTATTTATACAGCAGAAATTAAGAATTGCTTCAGTAATACTGAATTCAGAAAAATAAAGTTACATGATGAAGAAATTAACAAGTAATTTATTGAAACTCTGTCCTTTTCTTTCCAAATTCTCATTACGTAGAAAGTACAAAATCAGAAAATTTTAGTCTGAGTTCTGTTGATCCCTGTAAGCCCTGTAAGATCTCATGTAGTTTGTAATACTGGATTTTGCTTTCAGGATAAGAAGGCAGCAGAGGTAGCTAGGCCCTTCAAAATCTGAAGTACATTGAAAAATGCAGAATTAAGATACATCAGAGCAATTTCTATCTAATGGAATATTTCTGTTTCCACAGTATTACTTGTTTTGTTCTCTGTATCAGCTCGTTACTGTGTGGAAAGGTTTCACTGTTCTATAATGTATTATAATGACTTTTTAATGTCATAATTCAATGGCAGATGTTTTTGCTGTCAAAGTAACTAAGTTCATTTTCACAAAGTGATACAGTGCCTCTTCATTTCTGTTAATATTGAAACACAGTGCCTTCCACTTTCCTCTGTGGGATATTATTATTTCTGTCTTTGTTGTGACAGCTTTGTTTTTAATTGCTTGAAAATGTCAAGTTTAAGTTTTTAGAAGTAGCATAATAACTTCAGTTTTCAGGTATGCTTGTGAGTTTGTTTCTTTCAAATTTAGGGACTCTGTTTCACTGATTTCTCCCCCCCCCCATCTTTGTATTTAAGCATGATATACTATGGCTATAAAACACAAATTGGGAAGAAGACAACAGTAAATAAAGGTAGTTATATAAAAGATTAAGCAGTTCTAGCTTTTATAGTTTCATCTATTAGAAGCAGTAATGCACCTTTTTGTAGTTTGGCTTCACAGGAAAGAGTTGACCTGGCCTTCAGAGCAAACAAACCTCTCCTGTTCATGTTCAGTGCAGGGGTTAGGGGCTGTTTAGTCATGAGTGACCACTCTTTTAATTTCCTTTGGTGAGCAACTACTAGTTGCTTTTAAGGTTGATCCATGGGAGTGTTTTCTTTCTACTTTGATACTCTTCTCTTAATTTATCTAGGAGAGATGTATACAAGCTTACGATAGGTAGTAGGAATTTGTTAAAATATAGAAAATATTAATTCTAAATTAATGAGGGGAAAAATTGACAACTTTTTAATAGAATTTTCAAAGTTGACTGTAAACTGTAATGCTGTACTGCACCCAAGTATTTTATTCTGATACATTTTCAAGGTTGAGTGACAAATGCTACTAGAACTAAAAGCAACACAGGGATTATCATGGAATTTAGTAGTTAATTTATTTCATATGTGGGGCACAGCAGTTAAATTCGTTGTAAAGACAGGACGACACAGTAAAACAGGGTGAATTGGCTGCAGCAGGTACTGCATGCCAGTGTATGGGATATATTAAATCAAATATTAAAACCAGACTGGAGCTGAACCTTTTGCAGAATGTTACTATATCCAGGTTTTGGTAGGTAAGGTCTTTATAAATGTGAGTTAAAGTAGTTTCTTGTGGTAATTTAGAAGAAAAAAATTCCTTCATTTTATGTATGTGTCATTCAGTTCTGCAACTGGCTTGCTATAGCAATGAGAGATGTTTACACTGGGTCATGGGGAAAAAGAAATTATACTACTAGAGATGGGATATGGAAGGATTTTTCAGCTTCTTTTTTTTGCTGATTAGAGAGTGTTTCTTACTTGCTCTCAGTTGTATTTTTGAAGGAGAAGGCACTTTCTTGAAGTAACTAGGATGGGACAAACAGTGGAACTTGATAAGGAAAGATTAGCCCTTTTGTTTAGCTTATTCAGTACTAGAAACCTATACTATGATCAAGGTGCTTTTAAATTTTGATTGTCATTTCTCTAGCACAGTGGAAAATGTGGAGATACAGTCCTATCTAATAATTAACTCATATACTTTGTAGTTCTAACTCGCTGTAAGATGATACCTGCTCTTGCATGTTCACTTGCTGGTGAGGCCTCAGGAAAGAGAAACTAGTAAGGAGGAAAGAGGTTTCCTGTGGGGGTGTGTATATGGTGTGTTGTCAGTTAAATATTGCTCTGAGGCCTCAGACAGAGCTGAATGTTTCCATTTGTGATGTGGAGCACAAAACCCTTCCAAAATAAACACACATTTCCACCAAGAGAGGAAAGGTATGTGGCTGCTTCTGGAGTTGCTGATCCAGGAATAGGAAGTGCTCCCTTACACAGCTCTTGTGTCTATTTAAACAACTTAAATTATTTTTTCTGTTTAAACAAGGATCCAACTCTTTATTTCTTCTCTACATAACAGCTTCTTCAGTTCCTAATTTTTTTCTGCAACATTGTTTGCCAGAGTATTCTTGTTAGGCTGAATCTTTTATAAATACCCTGTTGGCAACAATTCTAAGGAATGTGTGAAAGGAAGAAGGATTGAAGAGCTGATAAGTAGCTGAAATGTTTCTCAATTACTTGAAAACAAATGAAAGTAGTCTTCCAGTTCAGCTGGAGAGGAGCACTGCAGAATTAGATGAGGTGGGAAATGAACATGCTTTTATTGCCTGCTGTGCATTGTACTTCTGTGTTACTGTTCTTTTATGGTAATTTTTTTGAGAACAGGACTATTGAGCACAGCCTATTAGTGTTTATTTTAAATGTGTAAACTCTTGCCAGTTTATATGCACTTGATAAAGAAACTTTGTGTATAAAGGCTTTTGTAATGAAAACATTCAGCAGTAACTACCAGTAAGAGTTTTGTACTGTAAATAGTCACTAGTATGGTAAATGGCTGTTACTTAATAGCTGCGGGGGACTTTAGATAGAACTATTCTTGCACTGAATACTGTGAGGTCAGTGCATTTTGCTGCCTACTTTTCTTCTGGCCATCTTGCTGCAGGTTTAAGTCAGCACAGGTGATCAATTCCTTGACTGCTTTACTCCCACCGAGCTGAATTCTCCGCACTTTGTCTAAAACCAAGTTAAAGTGCTGGTATAAAATGGTGTAAGTGGTTTGTTATTCATACATCTGCTGTGGTAGTTAAAAGGCAAAGTATCTGTCCATTCTGTAGCATTATCTACAATGAAAGTAAGTGTTAAATCTGCAAACATAGAGGTAAGAAGTGTTAAGCATGTACCATTTTTAGTCTAACAAAATATTTTGGTCAATATTTGATTAGAAATGTTAGTCTAGAAAATATTATTTCCCTTGAGTTTAAAGGGGGAAAAGTCCTCCGCCTGTGAGGACAGGCTGAGAGAGTTGGGGTTGTTCATCCTGGAGAAGAAAAGAGAAGGCTCCGGGGAGACCTTAGGGCGGCCTCCCAGGACTTAGAGGGGGCTACAGGAAAGATGGGGAGGGACTCTTTGTCAGGGGGTGTAGGGATAGGATAAGGGGTAATGGCTTTTAAACTGAAAGAGGGGAGATTTAGATTAGATTTAAGGAAGCAATTCTTCATTATGAGGGTAGTGAGGCCCTGGCACAGGTTGCCCAGAGCAGCTGTGGCTGCCCCCTCCCTGGAAGGGTTCAAGGCCAGGTTGGACGGGGCTTTGGGCAACCTGGGCTAGTGGAAGGTGTCCCTGCCTGCAGCAGAGATGTTGGAGTAGATGCTCTTCAAAGCTCCTCCCAAACCAAACGGTTCTGTGATTCTAAGCAGAAACGGCCAGTCTCTGCATCTTTGAACTTCACGATCCTTGTAGGTCTGTCTTTAATATGTTTCATGACACAGGACTGTGAAGAGAGATTTTGTCTTTTAAAGGGGAAAATGGGAACTTCAGCACACTGCTTATGGGATGAAACAGGATTGCAGAAGCTGGAATAGCTGCAGTGTTCCCGTGATTCAGCAGCCCATCAGCTCTGCCCATCCTCCGTTAAAGTGGTAGGATGGATCCTGAGCTAAGCATCATTCTCTTCCACTTATGGTCTGTTTGGGGAGCCTTCCCTTCCCCCAGGCTGTCTGTGCTGTGTGTCTTGGGACTCTCCACCATATGATGACTTTGATATGCGACTTAGAGTCAGGAAGGTTGTCTGCAGACTGAAAGATTATTCTATCAAGGTAGACACTTTACATTTTATTTTGGGAGACTTAAAAGAACTGAAGGTATTTAACAGTATGTGGTTGCTTGATAAGTCGTTTGTGGTGTTGCAAATGTTGGCATACTTTCTTCAGATTCTTTTTAAAATTTGCAAAGCATTTTTTTATATTACAAGCAGTGCTGTATATTTTATTTGGAGGAATATCATCAACTGTATTATGGGAGTTGAAAGATAAAGAGTGGATGAAAAGATCTGAGATTTTTGTCCCCTGCTCTGGCATTTCTGTTTGAATGTCAGATACCTATTTGGATGTGGCATACCTTTCTTCAAAGCCAGGAATTTTAATTTCCAAATCAACCACCTAGATGGTTGCATAGTTTTGAATTGATTCTTTACTTACCCTGCCCAAATGGGCTGTTACAATGTTCTCTGCTTGTACTCATTTGGATGTGAATTACCTCCTGTAACTACTCTCAATTATGCTCATACAGAAATGCAGTTTTATTTACATTGATTATGTGCTTGTTCTGGCTGTGGTAGATGTTAAGAGGTTTAATGGTAGTTCCATAAGAAATAAGGAAAACTAAACTTTTTAGAGAATCTCATCAGTATTTTAAGTAGAATTATGACAGTGTAACACAATCAGTCTTATAAAAAAAAAAAAAAAGTTAAGTTTTGAGTTTTTCTAGTTTGTCATATTATTGTAGGAACCAGCAGAGGTTTTTACATAATATTAGAAAACATGTTTCAGCCTACAAATCAGGTATGATTTACAACAGACTTACAACCTCTGACTCATGTGAGTATATATAGCTTTTGCTTGAATATCTGCCTCTGCCATCTTGTTAGTTAAATGCTGTGTTTGTACCAAACTACTGAACATTGCAGTGACAAAACGTGCCATAAATCATCACTGCAGAAGGAGGGGGGAGCGCTGCAGTAAGTTCTTCAATTAGATCTTAATATGCAGTCATTTGATATCCTAATGATAGCCTATTGCTGTATGTTAAGGCTTTATAACACAAAACTGTTTTCTTTTTGATAAACGTTATCGTGGTGGTGTTCTGCTATTATAAGTGTCTTTAAACATGAACTTGTTCTTATAACTGAGATATCACTTCTCTGATAGAGAAGTAATTATGATTTTACAATCTGCAAAGAACAGAGTATGAAGATAATTTGTAAATTCTCTGCCATAATACTGGGTGGAAAGGAGGAGAAAATAAGGAAATATTAGAGCAGAAGAGAGGAGAAATTTGCATATTCAGGCAGACAAAGCAAGAAGAATGAGCTGGAAGGCTTGGAGTTAACTAGCACAGAAAAAAACTTTGGTTTCCTGCTTATTGTTTCAGGTGGGATGGCTGTGACAAGCCATCTTGAGTTTCTGGTGGCAGTAGTTCAGTGCTATTTAATACATTTTTTGCTCTCACAAGTGTAAGCAACATTGAGTATGATTTCAAATCAACGTTGCCGTTATGAAGTTAAGGAGAAAAATTTAAGGTAAGAAGTATGTGTATGGATAACCTTTGCTAAACTACAAGCTATATTTGGCTTTGTAAGCACTTTCTCTGTTGATCTTGCTGGTTTGCTAGTCCAAGGCATTCAACTAGAGATTAGTTGTGGCACTGAGAATTGATGTCTTTTTTTGCAGGAGAGGGGGTTTGTCGGAGCTGGACACACTGAGCTCTGTGACCAAGGATTGACAGTTTTGAAGGTTTAAGTCTTCTGTGAAACTGTAGACTCTTTATCTTTCAAATAAACACTTTTCGGACAATGAGGCACCAAAGTAGTTAGTACAGGTTTTTGGCAAAAACATTTCTCTCTTAAACACACACAAAACTCCAGGGTTATTTGAAAATAAAATTGAAACCATGAGATATATTCTTCCTAATGTGTTCCTGAACTGAGCTGGATCTACAGGACAGCTGGCCCTTGAAGAGATTCAGAGTGCTTTGATGTCTTTGCCTGGAGTCGCTGCTGCTTCTTACGGCTCAAATAAGCATCTCCAGTCCCATCTCAATCCCATGGCTGCCTTGTAAGGTTTGCAGATTCCTCACCTGGGAATAGAAAAGTAGGTAAGAGCTCAAATCAGAGATCCTTGATATTCTTAGTACTCCTTAGAGGTAGTTTTTAATCTCCTTAGAGATAGTCTGTTGTAGTTTGCCATCATGCAAATTTAGGCATGTGCTTATAAATACAGACACAGTATTGCTCTAGTCTTCCATGTGTTTTGTCATTCCTCAGTTTCCTCAGTTAGGAAATGATCAGGGTTTACCAGATTGAGGGTAGCAATACCCTGACCTGTATATATTTAGGTTTAAAACTGGGTGAAAATGGGAGTTTTCAAACACTAGACAGTTGATTGAAGGTATTTTTCAAGTGCTTTAAATGCTGTAAGGGTTGATACCCTGCTTGAAGGCAGCAGGATTACATGCTTTCATCAGATGTCTCTCTACACTGTCCGTTGTTGAATAAATTTCAAGCCTGGGACATTATATCTACGAGAGTACTCTGTGAAGAGAGAATAAGAACAAATTAGATAACACCAGTTTGACTTTTCTTATCTAGAGAACTTAATTGTCAGGGTGCCCCTTGGTGGTAGTGCCTCTCAGATAAATCCCTGGCTTGCTTTCTGAAAAACAAAACAACTGCCAGTACAGTTGTTGACAACTGTATATTCTAGAATATAAATTTTAACACAGCCACACAATGATAATAGTGGTAGTTATGATCAAACTGCATGCTGTTTTATGGTTATTTATCTGCCCACAGTGTGTGCTTTCATACTCGGCAATAGACTGCTTTTTCAGTAACGGGCATTGCCTAATGTGGTGTATTTAAGCATGTAGACTGTGAAACAGTCAAATTGCTATACTTTCTGGCATCACAACAGTTCAGACAACAGTGTATGTTCTGTTCTTCTCTTGGTCTGCTCATCAAACGACTATTTTCCAATTATAAATAATTGTGCATTTTTCCATTTTCACATGTCATTGCTATGTTCTGTATCTGCTGGTAATAACAGACAGGGAACGCCCACCCTGCATCTCTTGGTTTTCTTATCTACCTAGCAGACACTGAGATTTGTTTTCTTGGAAGTGGCTTTATATCATAACTCACCTGTTTTATCAGTGTAGTCCTCCTTTACTTTCTGAACTAAAGTCTGTCATTTGCTTTTACCCTTCTTTCAAATAAATGTATATATGAAGGCAGTTTCTTGTCTGCCTTGAGGATTGTCTCATTTAGGTCATTCCTCTTTGGAAACTGCTGTTGTGATGCCTTCTCCATGGAAACCTATCAGCTTTGATTTACTTGCAGTGTGACAACCACTTTCCATTATGAAATTGTCATCTTACTACCTGGAGGAGACTTGTATCACATATGAATAAGATATCAGTTAAGATCTGCAAACCATAAGCTTGAAGAGCGGTTCCTCAGGAAATGTACTGGCTCGGTTTGGTACTGATTGTTTTGAGATATATGCCAGTTTTCTTGATCCCTACCTTGAGAAGGATGGAACCAGCTTTGTACTGTAACACTAGTACATGCTCTTGGGGTAGCTACTCCACAAATGCTGAAGAGGGTTATCTTGGGAAAACAAAGGAAATGAAAACATGTTTTGATTCTTTTACACTGTTTGTGAAGCCTTTGGCCTGAGGGACCTTTGTTCTTCTGTTGATTATCTGGTGTTAACATTCCTCTACTCTGAAAACCTAGGCAGTGTCTGTGTTTTGCTAGATTATTTTAATCCTTTTCCTGAGTTGTTAAAGGTGGTAGCCCATACTTTACAAATCCTCCAGGACTACTTAAAATGTCTGTTCAACCAACTCATGCTCTGGTAAATTCTCTGAAGCGTTCTGGTTGGGTTTGCGTTGTGCATCTGATCTTTCAGGTTATTCCTGAACTGGTTTAGGCAGCGTAATGTGTATTAGCATCCTAAGAGGTAGTTACTCATGAGGTTGATTGCAGGTCCAAGATCACCATGAGAGGAGGTGATTTTCTTTTGAAGCATCTGCCCTAGCTTTGTGGCATGGCAGCAGTGGCCCATACTAAGCAGTCTTGTGGGACCTGTGTTTAATAGCCTCACTAAATGCTTTGGACACTCCTCAGCTGCCCTGAGCATGTCAGCAACTATTATTATTGTTTGCCTAAGGGCAACGGCTGAACATGAAACATGATTCAAGCACTTGATTGTCTCTTCCCATGTTAACAGTAGTTCTCCTCTGTCTTATCACAGAGTTTTCTGAAGATCCGCTCTGCTTTCAGGACGCTTCTAATGTTTCCGACATAATTTCCAATTTGGCTGCTTCTGCTGTCTCTTTTTTCAGAAGTCTTTATGGAGCTGGACTTTTCACCTTTCCAAGGCCAGACAGGCTCTCATGAAGTTCTGTTTTGAAGCACCTGAGTGCTTTTTTGAAGGCTCCAGAACTGAGTCTTCAACTCCATTAAAGATTCAAATGCCACATTAAAGTCTTAGAATTGTCAAATTAGATATATCTGTTTAGATGCGCAAGAAAAGATTGTCTTATCCATCTCCCCACTGCCAGACAGGCCCAGCAGATGTTCTTGAAAGGCATTTTGGTTATTGTTGGAAAGTTGTCTTCGTACACAGCCTGAATAGTCTTTCCTATAATTTAAGCCCATTCTTTCTTGGCTGATTTGCCCAGTATGTGGAGAGCAGATCTTTCCCCTCCTCTGCAGGGGCCTTTTTGTGTATCCACTTTTTTTTACTTAAGAGCCCATTCAGTTTTTCCTCATGCTAGTGTTTGCAAGCTGGTTTTCAAACTATAATAATTTATGTTCCTCTTCTTTGGAAGTCCTTCCAGTTAGTTCAGAATTATTTTCTTAAATGTACTATCTGTAATTGGAGGATTATTAACTAACCTTTGAGTTAACCTCTGTTACTGTAACCTTACTACTGCTGTTTACAAGTAAAATCTAAGGCTTATTTTTTATGCTTTTCAGGTTCACTCCATTGTACAGCTCTTTAATCCCAGCCGTTTCATGGCAGTGCTGCTGCTGATTCTTCTTGTTCAGTTATCTCTCTCTGAACTCAGCTTGATTTAAGAAGCTCCTAGATTTCAGATGCCCTCTTCTCTAATTCTCTAAGGATCTTGAATGGATAATGTGGAGATTCTTCTTCCAGCTCTCCCCCTTTCTCCTTTATGTTCGTTAATTATTTCCTCTCTGCAGGTAGTCCTCTGATGTATACATTTAAATACATTATTTGCTTTAATTTTCCAACAGTTTCCACTGGCAGTTGTTTAGGTCTGATTGACAAACGATGAGAAAATTTCCTGATTGTGCTGGAGGTGGTAGCTGTCCAGCTGGATTTTTGATTCTTTTCTGATGTATGTATGAGGGAGGCCCTTCCCTTCTGTTCACTCTGGCATCTGAGTAGTGACTCTCTCCTCAACAAGAGAAAGACTTCAGAGTGAAATAGGCAGAAGATAATGTATTTAATGCTGTATTTCTGACACAGACTCCATCATAATTCATATCTTGCTATCTGTCATCTTCCAAGAGTAGTGATTTAATTTTTATTCTTTGCCATATAGTTGTTTCTAATCTTGTCCAACAGTAACTGTGGGAAATAAAGTGGGAGGTTGTCTTCAACCGCCTCAGTTGTTTATCTGTTTCTTCCCAGAAGGGATCAACCAGACTGTGGGTCCATGCTCTTCACCTTTTTTGTCCCATGTCGACTAGCCAGTTCCAGAACCCATGTATCTGCCTCATTTTTCCTTCATGGTACTTCTCAGAAATCTGGTTTGCCTTGTTATGTTGTACTTTTTAGTGTACAGAGCCTGTCTGTAGCTCTGTCCAATATTTCTCTTTGACAAATTTCCCCTATATTGTATAATAAAGATACAAACCCCACTAAATTTTCTAAGGTGACCCTTCAGTGTCTGGCTGCTGCTTGCTGCTGTAGCCTCCAGTTTTCCAGTTCAAAAGACAGCTGATCTTTCAGCCAGGTCAGGTTTATCTTCTCTTATAGTAGGTGAATGAGGCTTGTAGTGGAAAACATAACTTCTCACTGTGGTCACCTGGGATCGCTTTCTGGCTTACTCGGAATAGATTTTTCAAAAAACTTGTTTTTTGACTTCTAATACTATAACTAAGGGTGCCTTTTCTTGGCATCTGGGAAAAGATCCTTCCTAAACTCCACTGTGGAGTTTGTGATCGTTGTCCTTTTTCAGTTTGAGTAGTTACAAGGGCTGTGGTGATGCTTAGATCTCACTGGGAAGCCCTGTAAGTCATTCACACTTCAGGAAAGAGACTTCTGCCATGAAAGTCAGTCCACCTTGAAGAGGGCCTTCTGTCGTGGTTGGTTATGGTGGGGGCATGAGCATCAAAGTGAAATCACATCAGAATTTCACCTGTAGATGTATGGTTTGCTTATATTATTCTAGACAGAAAATGAATAATGAGACAAATAGAGAATAAAGATGGTTTGGTTTAGTGACACAGAACTAAAACTCTTGAGAGTTTTGAAGGTATGTAGCAATACTTTTACCAAGTTGAAAGTTCAATTTGAAAATGTTTTAAAGATTCTAAAATACTAAATTACTGTCTTAAATAGTGTTCTCACTATCTCTTCATGGTTTATAACATCCTGTCCAGATACATTTTTGTGCAATGTTAGGATCACTGAGTCAATTCCATGACCGTGCACAGTATTTCTCTGGTTTGGTCCTTGAATACTAATTACATTTTTGAATATGAAGACTTTGTGATTTGGTGCCTTATTATGGTTACTAAGACTTAAAAAAAAAATTAAGTTCTAACTTAAAATTTCTGGATAATAACTTTGTTACTATGCACCTATAAACACTTCAATCCATAATCACATTTTACTGACACTGGAATGTAGGTGGGATGTTGTAAAGCTTACCTTGTTCTGCTTGAATTGTCGCTTGCCTTTCACATTTGCTTTTATGTCTGTTTTTAATTGATATTGAGAAAAAAATTAAAAATACATACTTAACATTCTTTTAATGGAAGTATTGACTTTTCTATGGGTGTTTAACAGAACTGGAACTGAACCTTGGGCTTGGGCTGATGTCATTGTCATCGGAAGGGCCAGTGGCAGATATGAAAATACCGTGTGCTCCCCCTGCTGTTAATTGCTGCCTTCTCACATATACACAAGAGTTTCTGTTTGAAAACTAATCGTATGGTTTGTAGTTCTGAAAGGTGATTAATGTAGATAAGGCCCGGTTTTGCCTGAAGTATTTTGGAGTCTTTAATATGACTTTATCTTTAAGTCAGGGTCATTGGGACAGCTTTAATACCATCAGTTTGCAATTATAACTTGCACTTTATTTACACTGGGAACTGGGGGCATTTTAGACTTGCCTCCTAGCTATCCTACTATAAATTGCAAGAAACTACTTTAAAAAGCGAGGCTAATAATACATTGTTAGGTAGATCTGTAAAGCCCTTACAGAGCTGTTACTTTTGTGGCCTGCTAGACAGGCATGGTATTTTCCTCCTTTGCTCTTGGACTTAGCGCAAAAAGCTTTATTTTCTCCTGCCTGCAGAATCCCTGTCGGATTTTACTTTCCTTTTATTTAGGAAATTTTCCTGAAGAATCTGAAAAGGAGGAGGTCTGGAAACTGCTGGAACTACTTTCTTCATGTTTCTGAATAGTTTAAATCCTGTCATTCATATATAGCATTAATGCACAATGGCACTGGAGACATTAAAAAAAAAAATTCTGTTCAGCTTAAACTGAATTAATGAAGTTTGCTTCAGATTCTGTGTTGAATCTGAAAGGAAGAGTTTGCTTCAGATCCTGCAAGTTTTGCTATCGGGGAGATGAACTCTTAGTTCAAAAACCCCACCACCTTCCAGTGAATAGACTGTCTTTGGCGAACTCATTCAGAAAAACGCTATTTGCATATTAAATGTCATGTTTAGCTTTAAGAGGAAGTATCAAAAGAACAGAAATACACATTTTAAGTTAGGTGTATTTTCTTTTCTCCCCTGCTAGATCAGTCTGCAGACTTAAGCAGTAGTTTGTTTTTGCTCTAGAGCATGACTTTAATTGGGTTTATCTGAGTAAGGGATCATTCTTACTTTTGGGCTTCAAATTTTTCTCTGCTGCTCATTTCTGAAGGCAAGAGTATGACATTTCCGTAGGACTGCTTGCCTTTCCAATACTAGGAACTGCATCCAAAATAGGATGTAGAACCCCAAGCATTTTTCTAGATATAAAATATATGGAATTTTGTAGGTACAGTCTCCTAAAGTGTAATGA
>NW_020799123.1:4890606-4906386 GCF_003259725.1 Athene cunicularia
GCCTAATGTGGTGTATTTAAGCATGTAGACTGTGAAACAGTCAAATTGCTATACTTTCTGGCATCACAACAGTTCAGACAACAGTGTATGTTCTGTTCTTCTCTTGGTCTGCTCATCAAACGACTATTTTCCAATTATAAATAATTGTGCATTTTTCCATTTTCACATGTCATTGCTATGTTCTGTATCTGCTGGTAATAACAGACAGGGAACGCCCACCCTGCATCTCTTGGTTTTCTTATCTACCTAGCGGACACTGAGATTTGTTTTCTTGGAAGTGGCTTTATATCATAACTCACCTGTTTTATCAGTGTAGTCCTCCTTTACTTTCTGAACTAAAGTCTGTCATTTGCTTTTACCCTTCTTTCAAATAAATGTATATATGAAGGCAGTTTCTTGTCTGCCTTGAGGATTGTCTCATTTAGGTCATTCCTCTTTGGAAACTAGATACAATTGTTCAAAGCACAAGAATTTTTCAAAAGCTTAACTGTGTGAGAGGAAGAAAAATCTTGGGATGTCACATATTAAACCAAACTGTATTTCACAGATGAACAGTCCTTAAAATGCTGGTGTTACTTCTTTTGGATGAGTCTAAGCACTTCTATGTGAATTGTATGTAATGTCTGTGGAGTAATTAGGTATTCCTTCCTAGTGGGGAGAAGACATGTGTCTAAAATAAACTGAGCAGAATTTTTGAATTAAAATGAAGTAATAATATTAAGTTATTATTAGTAATCTTTATTAAAACATCTTTAATTTCTTTTAACATTCATGTAATAGAATCTGATTTACTGGGAGTGGCATTTAATTAATTTAATTCAATTTAGAGAGTTAACTCTATTACATATTAGTACAGAAAATTACCTCTGAACAGTCATTTCTCACTGGTGACATGCAATAAGTTAATTTAGCTCGGAGTTCGTTTGGGTGCATTGTGAGTTCTTAGTGAAAGTTGCTATGGTGACAGCCTGATCAACCAGAGCTGTCATCTAAAACAACAAATACACCAGCCCTGCTTTGCACGGTGACACCACTGCTGCTAGGCTATAAACACTGACAGATGGATCCTCTCTGCTCCCTGCTTTTTTCTGGTCCTGGTCTTTTTAGTGAACTTGGTTGCTTAAATCTTCAGCAATGCCAAGGTTGCATTGCAAGGAATGGTGAAAAGCTTCCCAAGGAATGCTCAGTCATTAATAGACCTGCTGTGGCTCTACCCTTCTCACAAAGGGGGTTTTCTGTCAGACCGTGTTCAACAAATTGAACTGAGCTGTGCGTTTTTTGCCTTCATCTTGGCAGCAGCGAAATGATTGCAGAATCCCTGTCGGATTTTACTTTCCTTTTATTTAGGAAATTTTCCTGAAGAATCTGAAAAGGAGGAGGTCTGGAAACTGCTGGAACTACTTTCTTCATGTTTCTGAATAGTTTAAATCCTGTCATTCATATATAGCATTAATGCACAATGGCACTGGAGACATTAAAAAAAAAAATTCTGTTCAGCTTAAACTGAATTAATGAAGTTTGCTTCAGATTCTGTGTTGAATCTGAAAGGAAGAGTTTGCTTCAGATCCTGCAAGTTTTGCTATCGGGGAGATGAACTCTTAGTTCAAAAACCCCACCACCTTCCAGTGAATAGACTGTCTTTGGCGAACTCATTCAGAAAAACGCTATTTGCATATTAAATGTCATGTTTAGCTTTAAGAGGAAGTATCAAAAGAACAGAAATACACATTTTAAGTTAGGTGTATTTTCTTTTCTCCCCTGCTAGATCAGTCTGCAGACTTAAGCAGTAGTTTGTTTTTGCTCTAGAGCATGACTTTAATTGGGTTTATCTGAGTAAGGGATCATTCTTACTTTTGGGCTTCAAATTTTTCTCTGCTGCTCATTTCTGAAGGCAAGAGTATGACATTTCCGTAGGACTGCTTGCCTTTCCAATACTAGGAACTGCATCCAAAATAGGATGTAGAACCCCAAGCATTTTTCTAGATATAAAATATATGGAATTTTGTAGGTACAGTCTCCTAAAGTGTAATGATGTCCCTATGGTTTTTTGTTTGCTTTTAAGAACCTACTTGCTCAAAGCATTGATTCTCCAAATAATTTTGTTAAATATAAATGAACACATCTTCAGTTAGCCCAGTAAGGATTTATACTTTGAAAATCCAAGGCCAAAATATTTCAGGTTTAGCTTTCATTGAGTTGGCCACATACATAGTTTCTCTAGGTAATGCTTAAAATACTTTCACAGTTCTGAGAGGAGGGGGAGCTGGTCCATGCTGAACTCCCTGTTGGCAGTGCTGCACTTATTCATGCTGACTATTTCAGAATGATAGCTCAGATATCACTACACTTACCTTCAGGACTGCAGTATAAACATACTCTTAAGCCTTCTTTTGAGTTGGAATGTGAACTGGAAGAGTTATGCCAAAATTTCAGAGGCCTTTTACTGGTTGCCTACAAAATACTATTTTAGTATTGCACATAAAATATTAATTCAGTACCATAAGTGTACATGACAGTGAAGTCAAGGCTTTGTGTTTACACGGGGCTCTAGCTGACATGTATGTGTAGTCTCATGATTTCAGCAGCACAGCCAGTGTCAGTAAAAATTAAACAATATCTCACGAACAGATTCGTAGTCTGCAAGCAGATGACACCATGATTTCATAGAAGCATCTAAAAGGAGTTAAATAACAATGCAACCTGTTCCCCCTGCATCCACCCCCAGAACATAAATAAAATAATTGGAGAAGCTGTATTTCTGGTTTCTATAGCCAGAGTCCTTACCTTCTTCACAGCTTGAATTTCAGAGTGGAAGAAGTGGTGTCATGCCTGACAGCATGAATGGTTAGTATTTCCAGTTGTCCTGGGTGGGATGCTAGCACTGACTGTACTCTGGGGTGCCTGAAACTTCAGGGGCCTTGCATGTACACACCACGGGTGCAGCGTGTGTGTTCTAGGTGTGATACAATCTGTGTGCCAGATACCACAGCTGAGTAGATTTCTGTAGAAGCAATCCAAGGTAGGAATGGTGGATCTCTTCACAGTACCCAACCACTTACATATTTGAAACTGGGATGCCTTTACGCTGTGATTCACTCTCTTTAAGATGCCTTCAGCATCTTTCAAACCTCAGCAGCCTGGTGGGGTGAGTTGGGTCTGCCTGTCTCTGAACAGATTCTGCTGCAAAAGCGCTGATTCTAACAGCAGTTGTTTGACACAGTATAGGGATTAATCACTTCGTAAGGCACAGGTTTGTTTATAATAGGATTTTTGCCTCTGCTTACTTAAATACAAAACCCACATATTAATCTGCAAGATGGTGATCCACCGAATTGTCCTGCTTTATGTATTGTTTTAAACAAGTCTCAAGTCTTGTTCATGTGAACTGTAACCTGTGGATGCATCACACTGTTCAAGGTGCAAATGAAATTTTAGGCTCTTGTATGCAGTAAACCGATCAACACTGAGATTATCCTAAATGTTGATTATTCATGAACATATTAATTGCTGTGAATTCTCATATTTATGTTTGTGTGAATGGTTTAACAATAGGTGGATTTCTGCTGTAAAGAATATTTACTGTGCTGTTTGCACCTGGAAGTGGCCTGTTGAATTAAGAAAAAAGTTGCCAGTGTGCTGACTTAGCACCATTTGTAAATTTGTTTTTAAAAATATTCCTTTGAATATGAAAACTGTGTGTAAAACATTGTCTAATGAGATTAGATGCACACAGTCTGCTTACAGTTACAGGATTCAATTCCTGGTTCTGCCCAGACTTCTTATGTGACTCTGTATGAAAGTTATTTAATCTGTTGTTATATACTTGGATTTTCTCACTAGTACTTGCAGTGATGATAATGTTAGCATTGTGTAATTTAAGATGCTTCCTGTCTTCTCTGACTCTTTTATTGTCTAGTTACTGATGGGGCTGCATTGCCTGGAGTAAAACTTAGGAAGGGCTTGGAGGGTGAGAGCAGAGGTGAAGGAGGAGGGAGCCTTAACAAGTTGCGCCTGTGTCTTGTTCCTGATATGTAAAATGCTATAATTCTTTACTGTGTTACCAAATTGTTGAGGTTGTGAGACTCTTGTATCCTGTTGGTGGGCTAGAATTTAATGTGTGCTTGCCTAGTGGGTCTCTTTAAAATTAGTTGGAGTCTAGATGTTTCTAAATACTCTGGAAAAAGGAGTAAAAGCTGTGCATTTTTTAACTGTGAAGAGGGCCAAACTTGCTTTATAGGAAAGTCTTATATCAGAAATGTGGAAAAAACTCTGCATATGTTTCTAAACACTTAGCTGAGTGATCCCTCTCTTCATTCAGAGCTGCCCTCCCACTTCACTGCAGAGTAGCAGTTTCTTGCACAGGCTGATTAATCTCAGCAGTGACTCTCTTCTCCTTTCTGTCCATTTTAAACAGTTCTTAGTGCTGTAGTTTCTTAATGTTATTAACACAAGTGTTTAAAAACTTCCAGTAGCTTCATTGTTTTCCTTTTTTTAATACTCAAGTTGGGTTTCTAATGTCAGTGTACTGTCCTGTTCTGGAGGTGGGAATCGAATTTACTGGAGTCTGAATTCAAAGTTAAATGTATGATGACATGTTAAATGAAATATGCCTGTACTGGAATGTCAGAGGCTTCAGGACAAATATAGTCTAGAGACCAGCTTCTAGCAAGATGTATTTATTTGTCATTGCTTTACAATGGATGCATATTTGGACAAGTCAGTGTGTAGAGAGATGTACATGATTAATACTGGTATTTCAGTTACATGAACTCATAAATGCAGCTTCACATTGCCTGTAAATTGGAGAACTATCGCTTGAAAGAAAACAGATGAATTGTTAAGTCTTGAAAGTTACCATCTGTTACCAGTTCACATCCTGAAGGAATGTAACTATGACAATTTAACTGTTCTGTTACCCAGAATCTTGATTTATAGCTTGAACTTTTAAGTTTGAGGCCTGATGTATATGGTCCAATTTCTGTTCATCAATTACGCTGTGGTAAACCCATGTGTGTGCACTCAGAGCATTTCAATAAATACGAGTGAGTTTGACTTAGTGAAAGAACATCACATTTACTTTGCATTATCAATCTATTGTTGATGACAACCTATCAACCTAATTACTGTACCATTTTTAATGGCACCACTAATTAATTGTAAATTTAAAATTAAAATGATAATCAGTGCTAACACAGAGGAAAGCAGTGAGGAAAATATTAAAGCTGCTAAAAGTGTAAGTATTCTTCACAAGACTGCTGCACATGAAGCCAACCTGAATAATACAGAATGGGATTGAAGTAAACTCTTTAAAGTACATGTTGAATCACACAAAATAGGTTTTATATCTTCAAGAGTATTTGGCACCCTTTCTGCTGACAAATCTGAAAGAACAAAAATGTAGATGCTGTTCCAGAAAGGGAAGCAAAATCTAGCATCTGACTCTGAAGTATGCAAGGATCTGTGTTTTTATTAGGAGCTTCTCCAGTTCTGAAGAGAAAAAATTGTGGGTATAGGGTTTTATCAGTAGAGTTGGGTTAAGTCTGTTTGCTGCACAGAAGTTCCACAGCAGGGTGGGGTGTGATGGGCGTACAAGCAGAACGCAAACCTATTTGTAGTGGAGGGATATGTCATTTGGTATTGATACCATTTCACATTCATGTTAATCAAGAATAAAGTGGAGAGGGTCCAGACAAGTGAGACTGATGAAGAAAGACCACATCTTACACTTATATAAAAAAGAGCAGAAGCAGCAGAGAGTACTATGACTGTCAATCTGAGAGAAAAATGATTTTTTTGTCGTGGCTGAGGGAAGTGGGAGAACTGAATAAGATGGACCTTGAGCTCCATTTTACATGTAGGTTTGTAGAAAATAATGCTAGGAACATTCTTGAGAGGTTGTCTGTTCTATCCTTTTGCCCTGAGACAAGATCACCAAGCCTGTATCATGGCTGCAGATAATCCTTAATCATCTTTATTGCTGGAAATGGAAATCTTTACCTCCCTTGCTGCTATTTAAACCCAGCAAGCCTTGTCTTATTCGCTGTGGGATGGGGCAAATTATTTCCTACTCTTCCTTTGTATTTTCTTCTTTTTTTTTTTTTCTTTGTGTACCCAATGACTTCTAGACTGAACTGCTTCTTTGCCTTCTGTCTGCTGTGTTAGTTCATGTTTTCAGATTCCCATTTACTTTGTACTTTTTTCAGGTGGTCCAGCTCTTTCTTCAAGAGACATGGTCAACTGTGGTCCAGGCAGTACTTTAGTGAAGGCTTTTAAGATGCCAGACTGAAGTAGAAGGGTTACTTTTGAGCCTCATAGCTGGTTATTTATTCCATTACAACACTTGTCTTCAGTAGCCTGATCTTTTTGCTTCTCTTTGGGTTTGCAATTGCTACAACTACCATCTTTTTCTGCAGAACTGCTGGGAGAGGGGGCAGGGGATGAGCTGATGGCAGTTCTGCATTTAATTTTTCTTGCCTAACTACGTGACTTTCTGTATTGAATCGCAATCGCTTTTTCACACCACTTCTCCAGTTTATCATTGTGAAGTTCTGATCCTATCATGTAGCAATCTGATCACCCCCATCTTCTTTCTCCCTAGCTTGGTGTCATTTGCAGATTTAATAAGGATATTCTCTAGTCCATCATCCAGTTGTTAACAAAAATATTGAGCAGCATAGGCTCGGACCAAGTCCCCATGGAATCTATTCCAAAACATACTTCTGTTTTGACAGCAAACCATTGATTCTCCCAGTGAATATTTCAACCAATTTTACATTTAGCTCACACTTCCCCAATTTGCTTATGACAGTATCAAGTAAGAATTTCATGTCAGAAGCCATTATGAAGTTAAGATGTATAGGAGGAGCTTTGGATGGTGCAACATGTATGGAAAATCTGAGAAAACAGGTGGGATTTGTTTGAACTGAAGCAGATGACTGGGTTTGAGTGGAGGGAGGAACAAATGACTGTCAGCGTAGGAGTTAGGGGTCAGCTGGATTTGTGATCTGCTGCTCTGGAGTCAAAATAAAATAGGTGGTGGATGAAGTCCTGAATGTTTCCCTACATCAGACCTTTGCATAAAGCCAACAGTTAAGAGGATAATGCCTGTAAATAAATGAATTAGGAAGAAAAAAGGAATATGAGAAGATGATTTTAAGAGCTAACAAGGGACAGATTCAAGGAAGACGTGGCTATGTCAAATGTTTCTGATACAGCAGGTGTATCAAGACACAAAGGTTTAACCAAGGAAATACCATTAGAAACCTCTCAAGGTTTTACAGCTCAGCTTACAGAGACAGAAGTTAGGCTGAGAGGTGCTATGGAGAGGGGCAGAGTTAGGAAGACAAGAGGGCGCAACAGTGGGTTTAATAAGGAAAGCTTGAAACATGCCTATGCTGTCAGGAGGACCCTAGGATGCAGAGGTAAAAGAAAAGGGTAAGAGTAAACAGTGTTGAGTGTAGGCTAGTATGCGGAAAGCATTTGGAATTACCTGGGAAGGTGCAAGAGCTAATAGAAAGCAGGTCATAAAGTTTTGTGCTAGTGATTTGGAGAGGTCTTGTTTGCATGACCTCCTGATGCATGCAGAGAGATACGGGCCCTGACACTGGGGATATTGTATGTTTTCCTATCAGTAACTGAGGCAGTGTCTGTTTAAAATGTATTAATTCAAATATTTAAATTTCTCCATTATTCCATGATTTATGAAGCTATGATTTGTTTAATTCTTCCATATAATTCCTATATGGTTGATACAGAATTTGTCAATGTTAACTTCTGCAAAAATAGTGTGGACACTTAGTTTTAGAGACACGACGTAAAACTATGGAAAAATGCTCTACTAAGTACATTTTATGGATATGTTTTGGGCATAGTTTCCTAAGGAAATGAGGTTTATGAGACTGGGTTGTATTCCTGTTTCAGTCTCCCCATTTAGCTTTAACGATTCCTGGCTGATCCTGATCAAATCTGGTAGAAGGTCCACAGAGGTTCCTTGAGATGTGCAGCTCCTTGCAGAGCAGTGCCTTAGGTGGGAAAGGGAAGTAATGGCACTATCTGCTGAGGTCATAAGGAAAGTCTTTAACGTGAATTGAATGGTTATCTGTTCTGGTTAGTTTGCCAGCTGGACAGTCAACAGCGGGGAGCTTTGAACAAGCCACGGTACTGTTAACACCAATGTCTGCTTAACAGGAGGACGTTTAGTACTTCACAAATTGTGAAATGCAATCAAATGGAATACACTTCCCAGCTTGCTTTAATATTTATATGCTTCTAGCAGATCCAGGAATGAAGATTAAAATAAAACCTTTAATTTCTGAGAGGTAATGTGGAAGTCTCGCTCTTGGGAAGATAATTAGTAACTGCCTTGTCACTGTGGGCCCTCTAAGTTGTTATGATTTCCTCATGAAATACTGGTTTCCCACAGATGGTTGTAAAATATTCCTGGATGACATCTTTTCAAAGGAAGTTTCTCAGCATCAAAATTAGGAATTAATTTTTGACTGAACGGCAGTCTACTGAAGAGATAACAAAATAAATTTCAGTGTTTAATATATATTGATTTTTGGTGGGTAGTTACCTGCAAATTTCATGCAGTGATCATATGACTGAATATAGTTTTAGAATAATTTATGCTTATATTTTGATGAAGCCTATGAAATGTGTTCAGATGAGCAGATCAGACTGGGAGCTGCAGAGTGGGGTTGCAGTCGCCCCAGCATAGATACTTTCTCATGCAAAACCAGAATAATTTATTTATGTTTGGAGAGCTCTGTCAGCTAATTAACATATTGATAAACATGACTAAAACTACTCCAGAACAAGCAGGAAAGCCCTCACCTGTAGGTATTTCTTGAATAAAATGTCTGTCTTTCACAGAATCAATTTTTAAAAAATGCTCTTTCTCCTGTTGTTGTAAAATCAGTTTTAAAATGTGATTTGAGTATAAGCTGATGCAGTTCCAGATGGGTGGATGTGTATTCAGAGCTTTGATTTCTCTCTCATTTCTGGAGTTGTAAGTTCTGGTTGTTCTTATCAGTTACACAGTGTATAACAATTCATTAAAATGGTTTTAACCAGTTGTAGTTTAGGTAATATATAAGCAATAGTAATTATTAAGAGCTAAAGCTGGTTTCTGGAGGTGTGAAGCCAAGACTGGCTGTATGACCACACCATATACCATCACTCCTAAAACAGGAGAGTGGAGCCAAGGATGAGGGAACTTCCTTGGTTATCTCCTACCACTCAATTACACAAAATTGAGTTTTTGAAGATGGTTGAGAGATCCTAGTTAACTGATTTAGAGATTTTCCATGAACTTTGAAGCTTCCTGTTAATTCCTAGCCTGACTTCAAATTTCCTGGTAAAAAAATCCAAGTTCTGTATAGAAAGTCTAAATTGGTAGAAGTGAGAGAAGTCCGTAGACACTGTCAGGAAAGGTGGGTTATGGTGAGAGGATTTAGAAGTCAGGTGTTGAAAGACTGACGAAGGAGGCAGGAAATTTTACAAAAGTGAAGAGAAGGAATCGGGAAACCTCTGGAAGAGAAAGCAGGAGAAGATGCACTGTGGTCAGTTAGGAGGTCAAATGAAGCAGGAAAATAAAGTTAAACCAGGAAAATACTTTATTTGTTCTCAGTATTAGATAAATTGTATATCCAGGAATTACTACAAAATCAAAGCATTTTTTTTTTAAATAAATGGTGCTAAAGTTCTGAAGTCATAATAATGCATATATTCTTACTTTTCACCCTGAATGTGGGCTTCAACATCAAACTGCAGTTTCTGGTTACATTTTTAAAGCCATTATAAGTTCTACTGAAATCTAATTTAGGGATTCTCTTGGCTTTAGACTGTAACTTTTTGGTAATTGTTTTCAGGAGAAGTTTGAAAATTGTGCAGAAAAAACACAGAAAATTACCCCCTTTTGCATAGAAACATTAGGAAGTAGGTTTTTATGCAGTAGTTTACTGAAATACCTTTACTTTTGCCAGTAGATGTCACTGTGGATAAAAAAATACCAGCACTTAGTAGACAAAGGAGGTAATTTGCTAAATGAAAATTCATCCTTTGAAAGTAGATGGGGTGGGGGGGCAACAATTTTTTCCTAAAGAAAGACTTTTCCCAGCATATACAAATGGATTTCTTGCTAATCAGGGCACCTGTTTTTGCCCACTACAATCCTGCGTGTTTGGCTATCTTCGCCTGACTTGGGTAAGTTCATGGCTTTCTGTTTGACTTCAGAAGGGTGTCTGTCTGATCGTGCTCCTGTTCAGCTTTATTTTGAAAGCATTTAGTGTTTGGAGGCTGCTTTAATACGCACCAGTTGTTGCTACAGTGTGTATGTGCGGGGAATTGGACATGGAGGAAGTGGCTTCATTAAGGTTGATTTGGAGGGGGGAGCAAGATGAGAAAAAAAAAATTGCCCATATGATTGGCTGGGAGAATAGCTCTGAATTATGGGATCCATCTGTTTCCTGTAATGAATTCATAAACCCATCAAACAATGACCTGAACGAATTGCTGAAGGAAAAAAATAATACACTGGCATGATATGTTTAACGCAGTGAGGCATTGGCATTATATAATCAAAAATTCTTCTCACATCCAGCACTTTGTAATGGAGCTGCTGTGTTTAATAGAAGCTGTAAATAAATCCTGTCACAGTAGCAGCCAAGAATGCATTTCTGGGTTTAACTGTTTCTCTTCTGGAATGTCTGGTCCTTTAAGCCTTTAGAAATGCAAGTTTTATACAGCTGGAGTGGGGGATGCTGAAATATAGAGAAATGTTAATGAGGTGAATGAAAGGAAAAAGCTGCCATAAATCAGTATTATGTGGCTTAACCAGTTTCTTTCATTTATGCATGTTCTTTCCTTATGTCATAGAAATGTACTTAAAAGCTATTGTTGTAATTGAAATCTGTTATACTGATCCTATTAATTCTATTAATAAAATCCACCTACAATTGCTTGTAACACTTTTTTATGCAGTTGGGATTCCTGAGATTGTAATCATCAAAAAGCATATGGGGTAATTATTGGATTTGTTTGGGTAAAATTGGATTAAGAAGTTTAGATACTATTAAGTACTGATAATTATTACAAGCAAGCTCATTGTTTAGTATATGTACAGCTCTCAGAATGTAGAATAAGTAGATACCCATCACAAGCATCTTAAGAGCAAGCAATCTCAAGGCTTTTATTTTACGCCTTTAATTGTATTTTTGCAAGAGGCTTTCTACTTAAATGTTTTTGCTTTAGCTCTTTAATCATGTGCTAGTTATGAAAACCGCTTTGTATTGAATCCTTTTCCTCATTCATTTTAAAGCAAATTTAGCCATAAGGACTACATTCTAATTCCTGGATTTCAAGCAGCTGCCCACATAACATTAGCCGTGACAGTGTATTACTTTCAGGTGAAAGGGTAGACAGGCTGCTCCTTCAGGGACTGGCAAGGTCTCTCTTTAGATTGGCAGGTTGGCCCTTGGGGCTGATTAAATGTATAGTGCACAGAGCACCAGTGTTCCAGGCAGCCCCCACTGACCACAGGCACTGCCATGCGGTGTGCAAAAGGTTGCTGTCTGGTTTGCTTTTAGCCTGCGGTTTGCTAAAATATTATGTCTTTGTACATTCTGCAAGGGATAGTCATCATCTCAAAATACATCCGTTGTATGAAGGAGAATGTCTAAATGGTTTATAAAGACACTCTTAGAGCAAATATCGTATGACAATTAATAATTAGGAAATCTCACATAGACACTTTGAACGGTAGGTGTTTCTCACAGTGCATATCAAATGAAAATTGCTGCTTAAACATTGCTGAAGATGACTTTAATAAATAGGTGTTGAGTTTTTTCAAAGAATGTAGTCGTATTGTCTTTGTAACATATATTATCCAAATATTATTGCTGTATTTGAAGTCTAAATTTGAAGGCTAAATTCTAGCCTGATAAGCTGGAATTTGGGAATCAAGCCCATTGCTGTGATGTTGTTCACGTCTTGCTTTATTTCCCGTCAATAGTGTAATTAAATGGTTATTTTTCCAGTTACCATGATTGTATACACAGTATTCTTGCAAGAGCTTCCATTTAACTCATCTTAAAAGAGATTTTCATATATAAACACACACACACACACACACACCCCCCATTTCTGTGTTGCTTAGTGAAAAACAGTATTATGAACATGCAGAAATATTTTTATTCTAAAGTACAATGTGTCTGGTATTTTGATTTTCTTTGTTGGTTTCTTCTCATCTATGACTCAGATATTTAGATGGAAACATTGTTTCTAACACTGAAATTGGGTTTCTCTGGCCACACCTTTGTGATGAAGGTGCTTTGTTAATTTATATTAAAGCAAAAATTTTTGTGTACTCTGTGACTTAGGTTAGTGAGATATATGTGTATGCATGCCTAGTTGGAAGTATCAGATGCAATTTATATTTATATATATAAAAATTACTGAGAATATAATGCTTTTTAAAAAGCAGCCTGCCTTGCTCTCTCAAATATGTTTCCAATGAATTAGTATTCCTTAAGAAAATTTCAGGGCCAGACACGTATCAACTCTATTGGCATTATGCCAGTTAATGGTTTTAATTCTCTTGTATGCTTATTTAATTCCATGGAAAAATAATTTCTTAGGGGTTTTTTTGTGTTTTTTTTTTTTTTTTTAAAAAAAAGGCGAATCGAGGAAGGCTCTTGTTTCTCACTTTGCTGTGCAGCCGTCGCTTCCAACCTTCTTTCCTCGGTGATCGTCAGGACCCTCGAGTAGTGCAGTGTTGATGGCCAGAGCTGAGCTGGCTCGGGGAGCAGCGTCAGGTGGCAATGTGGGGGAGCAGGCCTCATCCCCACCCTGCTGCGGCCTCCTGCCCGTCCCCTCTCCTCCTCCTCCTCTTCCTCCTCCCTGGTGCTCCCTCTGATCTGCTGGCACAAGGGTTGTGTGGCTGTCTGGTATCTGAGTTGGAGAAACTTGCTGGCTGAAATGGTGTATCACTGCTGGTAGATCAAACTCTGTCTGGAGTGTTCTTTCTGAATCTTGTGGCCAGGGGCAAGTCACAGCTTCATTCTTTGCAGAAGTACTGAGTACTCCAAATCTCAATGTTTGTAAATGCTTACATCTTTGTAATAACGTTAGTAGCAGTAGTAGTGGTAAGTAAATGCTTGTATCGCTGTAATAACAGTAGCAGTAGTAGTAATAATAGCCCAAGATATCTTAATTTTCCCATTTCTGCTCTCAGTCACCCAATTGAAATGGAAATACATGCTTTGCTCAAAGTCATAGAAAGTGTTACTATTTTAATTATCCTTTCAATTCATCAAAACAAGCAAAACTAAGCAGGAATTGGCTTAGTTTGGGGCAGCAGGCACTTAGATACATGCGTACACACATCAGAGGTGGCACAGCCTTCCCAGACACGGGCTGACGGGCAGTGGGAGCCTGAGCCTGCGCTTTCTGTGCAGCATGTTTGGTACCTGCAGGATGGGGAGTGGTGGTGAGCACAGCAGCTGTGTGTGCCCTCCTGTGCCGGGCTGTCCTGAAACAGCTGGAGAGATTCATCTCCAGAGTGACTACTACTCAATGAGAGGATCGGCTTAATTCATAAATTATACTGCATTTTTTTTAAAGGCCAGGTGGAATGGTAAAGTCAATAGAACTTAAAAAAAGACCCATTAAAACTAAGTAATATTTTCTATCATGTGGGTGACAGATTTATGTATATTGTGGAAACAAAATAGTTTTCACATACATGTTGGATATGCAAATTTGATATTTGAAATTAATGATTCTGCATTTTGTGACATTTTTCACCTACTTTTTAAATTGTCAGAATTAGGATAAACTGTTCGTTTCCAAAGCTGTTGGTATATTTTGAAAAGGCAAAGAAGATTTTATTTTCTGTTCTTCAGATGTTACTGCTACTTTTAAATTTTTTTATATTCAAAGTTCCTTTTTCTTTTTTTCTTTTTTTTTTTTTTTTCCTCTTACAGAAATAAGCATTGGTGAAATTGTTTAGGCTTTCAAAATAAAAGTCTTGGAGAAGCAAAGTGCTGATGGTTGCTGTCAAACTTAGCTTTTTTTTTGCTTGTCCAAGTCCTTGCTTACTTTGAAACTGCCCTTGACACCACCTTGGTGCCTCTTCATTGCTGCTGCTGTGGAAGTCAGTCAGTTTTTCAGGTGTGAACCTGGAGAGAGGCCGGGTACTGGTTTTATAGCATGTATGTAATGAGATGAGGTGCCATTTTGCACCTGTTGGCCATGCTTGTGATGAGCTGGAGGAATACTTGTTTAGGAAGCCCGAAAGGCTTTTTCTGGGTGGCCGAGCAGCTCTGGCGGATGCTGCCAAGTGAGCAGAATAACCTGGTGTGGGTCCCGCCAGGCGCTGCCCTGCTCCTGGTATCCCTGTGCTGGGAGACTCAGCACTGCCCAGCTCGCTGAGCCATGCTGCCTGGGCGGATTCTGCTGCAGACCGGGGTGAGTCTGGCCTGCTTGTTTCTGGCAAGGCTAGTATGGGGCATTTCAAATGTTTGCCTGCAGTGCAAATGTAAAAGACCGGAGTGTCCTGAAATGCTTCATACAAAGGTTTAGGTAAAGACCATGAGAAAACAAAAGCTTTGTGTGAGTGCTGAATAAGCTGCTGGTTTTGGTCTTAACTATTTTTTGGGGGGAGATCATTAGAAGCCTGATAATTCATTTTTTCATACCTATAGACAGTGTAATTTGATGTTAATAGTAGCAATCTCATATCCAAAACTGAAAAACTGCTGAACTAAAAAGGCAGTGGGTGCTCTAGATGGGTGCAGTAGCTTACAGTGCAGTTTAAATGAACATTCTGTTCCATACTAAATCATCACATCTCCTCTTTCTTCTCCTCCTTTCTGTTTTAAACCATACAGAAGACTTGTTACAGCAAGGAGTAAAAGGTTCAAATACTGTAGGCAAAAAACATTGCCTGTTAAGTAGAGAATAATCAGAATTTATCCTTATTTTAAAACTTAATGCTGTTTTGATTCCAGTAGCATGACCTTGTACTTTGTCCTGGTAGTAAAGAGGAACCTAACCTATGGAAAAGGAACAGTTGAGACATTGTTTAAAAGGTTTTAGACTTGAAAGGTTCAAGAAAAGCTTGTGTTACTCTTGTGCGGAAATGCTGACGTGCAAATAACTGTAAAAATTTATTTTGATGCAGTGTAAATTTAGTCACAAATGTATGTCTTCGGCCTATCCTACAGACTGTTCAATACATTTATTAAATCAGAGAGAAGATAAGCTATATTAAGGGGTTCTTTCTAGCCTATTGTGGTTGGCCTGTTTGGTGCTTGTAGTGGCTGTGCTCTGCATATACTGGGCATTAGTACCTCTCTGTGAAAGATAAAACCTTTTATGTCATTAAAAGTAGTGCTAATTTTGATTAAAATAATGTTCATGCTTTACACATTGGAATCCATTTTGCAGCTGAAGTTGAGTGCTTCTTTACTACAGATGAGAAAGTTTTCCTTTAGTCATTTGTGATACCTGGAAAAAGAATGGTGTAAGCTCATTTGCCCTTGTGCCCATTCACTTGTGTTCTTCCAAATGTATAGCTCAGCGTAAAATTGAAATGAGGGGTTTTTTTTTTTTCAGTTACAACATTTCAGTGTCAGTTTAGAAATGAGAAGTGTTCTGAAGAGAATCATTGTTATGTAACACTGCAGAGTGCAGTGATGGTTCCTGTGCTCTTCAGTGGCGTATGAAAACTTAGTGTTTTTGTAATAAAATTAAAAAAATATTCTCCCCCCCCCCCCC
>NW_020799123.1:4906436-4938917 GCF_003259725.1 Athene cunicularia
GGGGGGGGGGGGGGGAGCCATTTGAGTATTGATGCGAACTTGGTTGTGCATATACAGATTGTTCAGTCTTCACCCTATGTGCTCTCTTCTCATGCAGTTGGTACCAGATATTTATAGTAACCAACTTCTCTGTTGTGCTGCTGACTTCTGGTGCAGCCTGGGAAGCGGGAAGTGTGTGAGATAGGGCCGGTGAGGGGTGGGGGGAGTGTTGTACAGTTACAGACAGACGTGTAGGCTCTCGCAGAGCTGGCTGTGAAGCTTTTATCAGCTGTATTCTGGTACATAAATTCTACAGCTGTATAAAATCAGGTTTTTTAGATGTAGATTTCAAGATTCTCATATAGCACTTTAGGAGGCTAGATACATAGTAAACTAGCCCTGAGTTCTGGTTGTAACACTTTTTTATTTAGAATATATTTTACATATTTTATAGTCCATGTTTTGCCTGCTGTATTTTTGGAGACTGAGAAACATTATCCCCTTGCTCACTTACAGAAGAAAACTCCCCCAACTTTTCTGATATTAAAAGCATTTTTTGTTTTTCATTTGTATTTTTTATGTAGTGCCAGAACCTATTAAGACCAGTTTAAGCCAGCCCCAACCTGCCGGTACCGGTACCAGTACTTCCACCAGCACTATTACCAACAGCAGCAATGGCAAGCGTGCATCTGCTAATGGGCAGCAGCCAGCTGCGTCCCGTTACCTGCCTCGTGAGGTGCCTCCACGCTTCCGCCAGCAAGAACAGAAGCAGCTCCTAAAGCGGGGTCAGCCACTGCCTACTGGGACTCTGACCGGCACCAGCCCAGCACAAGGTACTGGGCAAGCAGGGGCGAGTCCTCCTCCGCAAGGAACAGGTGGACAGCATCATCCCAGTAAGACCCAAACAGGTAAGAATCGAAACCCAGTCAGGATATCAACTCATTCTCTATGTAGTTACTCCTTCCACTGTTAGCACAGGTGTTGCAGAAATTTAAGGAATGTTAAGAATTGTCTTAAAATAACAGGATTTAAAGCAAAGCATATACTATTTCTCTCTCTCTCTTTTTTTTTTTTTTAGAGAATATATGATGTCATTTCTAAGATCCAATTCTAAAAGCTTTTCTTATTTTAGATGTTCAAGCTTGTGGGGTCTTTTCCCAGGTTTTTTCCCTGTTTCTTTGACAGTTGTAATAGATATGATTTTCAGGAAATATAAATGTTTCTTAATATTAATTCTTACAGAAGCATTGCTAATTTGGGTATTTCCAGGTTTTTTACTATAATTTTGGCATTTTTAATGTTCTTTAAAGAGATTTTTGAATATAATTATATGTAAATAAAAAATAGGAACTTTTGCTTGTGTTGTGAGACTTCTATGACTTTACTTGCTTGTTCTCTCAATTGTTATTTTCATATTAGGAAAATAATACTTTGGGAAAAGTAGTTGAGTATTTTAGGCCTTTCTATCACCTCATTCCATCCTTTGCAGATAGATGGCATGAGCTTCCTTTGGCTATTGGAAATAGCATATTGAGGAGTAGGTCTCTTAGCTACCTTTTTTTCCCTGAAGCTGCTAATGAGAAAATAAGAAGCAGCTCTCTTCGTATTTGCCCTTTTGTGCTAGAGATTGTGTAACTTTAAGAGTGGAGATGAACTCAGTCAGTAATTGGTATATATCACCTTTTTCATCACTGCTGTATATCTGTTGTGTTAGGCAAAGCAGGGAGTGTTCTAAGATACTTATCTATGGCTTAGAAAAAGTTATCTGAACTAAGTCACAAGGGGGGTTTTGATATCTTGAATTTCTGTATGATCTCAAGTGTTGCTCATTATCACTCATTAATGCTGTCAAACATCACAAAATTTGGATCTGAACTGTCTGCAGTTTTTCCCCTTTGGGCATTAGTGAATCTTTCACTATTTTTGCTGTACTTGCTGCTGAACTGAACTCCAGCAGAGAAAATTACTTGGTGTTGTCCTTAGAAGTTTTAGTTAGATAAGACAAATCATATCGCTCGGAAATTGTAGCTTTTATGGTTGTCAAGATGTATTTGAAAATATTACTCAGCTACTACCCAGAAATACAAATCTGAAAAGTCAAACAATTGTTTGTTTACTTAAAATGTTGGATTTTTTTAAGGTAGGGAACAGGTTTTTACTTCTGTATTCTTGAGGATTTGGCATTAGTGACATGGAAAATAAGCAGTTCCCACCAGTTAGATCAGCATTTTCATCTTCTCTGCGAATCACAGTTCTGCAGGGTTGGTGTATGACATTTATGACTTTTCTGTTTTGGAGATGTTTAACTGTCAGACTAATGTTGTGTGTTAGATACATATATATACATACATATATATATACACACACACACACACACACACACAGAGGTTTATTATTTTCAGAAATCTAGTACTTATTATATGGTAGAGACAGACTGGCCAACTTAAGTGACTCAGGCTGTCTGGGGGTCAGTATTGGACTTCTTCCAAGCATCATTATAGGTGTATCTGAAACATCTTTGTTTGATGTTTAAGAAACATACTGTAAATCATGAAACAAAGTCCACCATAAATCATAACATAATCCATAAAAGAACCTAGCTTGTAAGAGTACAGTACTAGCTGTCTGACTTTGATCTTGCCAGATGCATTGTACCTTGAGGTTTTTAGCCCTCTTTTCCCAATTGCTGTTTTAACTTGCTGTGTAAAATAAGCACTTGTTTCTGTAGTTTGTCAGCCTGGCAACTATCAGCAGATGTTTTACACTGTTTTAGTTTGCTTTTTTAATTATTTTGCCACTTTTCTGTTACCATTGGACAAATTCATAATACAGTAAAAGCTAGTACAAATAGGGAGTGCAGCAGCTTTTCAGCTTCATATTATATTACTTATTGCACAAAGCAAATTAACCCATACCAAACCCTTAGCAAAAGTATTACTTGAAAGCAATTAGTGCAGAGAGTCAAAATCGTCAGGTGGTTCTTTAGTATGTAAAGATAAAAGCTTTCAAAGACACTGGCAAAATCTGTGTACAGTTCTTAGAGCAGGGAAGAGACTCTTAGACAAGCTAAATCCTTGGCTACATTTTTGTCTTCTGACAGCAAGAGGTTGTGTTTTGAGACTCAAATGGCTGCATCTTCCTCATATAAAGAACTTGCTGAATACTAGAGCTCATTTAGTTCTCTTTCCAGCAGGTGGAGCATCAGTTCATTTACTAACTAGTTACAGGAGGAAAAAAACCAAATCTAACTTGGTTTGTAAGGGATGACAGCTGTGTCCCTGATTGCTTTGTGAGTTGGAGAGAAGAGTATAGCATATCTCACTCCTGAGGGACCTTTGTAGCTGTAAATATAGATATATTGACAATTTTACTTGGTCTGCATACTGACTTTGTCTTCACCTTGATGAGCATAAAGATCAAAGAGGAGTGTTTAGGGAAGGCGAAAACCTTTTCATCTCATCTGCTAGGATTTTAATAATTATTAGCCTACAAAAAAATTTGGGGATTCTATATCCTGAAAACCTGCAGCACTTAAGTTATGAATTTTCCATGAAATTTAATTCAAACTGCATCATATTTTGTGAAAACAGAGCATTTTAAACATGGTGATTCTCACTGAGCAAGACTTTGTCAGAAGGAAACTTTTTGCCTCTTTTGCTCTCATCATCGGTAGGAACTGTATTCCTTTAAATGTCTCTCTGGTTCCCTGGGTATTTCATTTACTAAAGAGTCTTTGCAAGGAGAAGTTCTCTGCAGAAGTGAAGGAAAAAATAAAAAAGTTGTCCAGGAGAATCAGTGTGGGTACCCGATCCACATATAAACAGAAATTTTATCTGTCTGAACAGCACCTGCATTGCAGAAGAGTGATCACTTCCTGAACATCACTAGACATCTTCAAAGTCTAGAGGCAGTCAATAATAGACCAGTGCTCAGGGATTTCTCCCGCTCTGGTAACCCGATTGCCTAGCCAGAGCTTGTTAGACCTGTGCTGGATTCTGCCCAAGCAAGGCTCCATATGTGGCTTCTTTATACTCATGGTGAATAACTTTCTTTTTATGGGTGACCTGGTATTAATCAGAGACAGGGTCATTGTATGCTAGCATCTTGTATCCAGAGGATGCTTAATGTAAATTCATGTCTGTAGCTTTTTTTTTTTTTTTTAATAGGGTCATATTCCTTTGTAGTTACCTTGAAATTATGCAACGACATTCTTTCCAGGCCCTATTTATAACTACCTGGGTATAAGGAAAGCTGTTGGAGAGATGTTGCCAGCCTCTTCACTGTAAAAATCACACTATTTTATCTCTTTTATTCTCTTATCAGCAGCCTCTCTTATCTACTGCCTTGGCCTATCCAAAGCACTTATCAGAACTCTAACTGCAATGTCATGAATTAAAAAGGATGTTCTGCCAGTGTAAGGCAAGTGGGAATTAATGACCACTAATATATTCTTTGTCAGGTTTATCATTTGGAAGTATCAGTGAAGTGGATGAGAGTATCACAGAATCACACAATTGTCTAGGTTGGAAAAAACCTTGAAGATCATCCAGTCCAACCATCAACCCAACATTAACAGTTCCCAACTACACCAGATTTCTCAGCACTATGTCAACCCTACTCTTAAATGCCTCCAGGGATGGGGATTCCACCACTGCCCTGGGCAGCCCATTCCAATGACCAACAACCCGTTCTGTAAATAAATGCTTCCTAATATCTAGTCTAAACCTTCCCTGGCTCAACTTGAGGCCATTCCCTCTTGTGCTGGCGCTTGTTCCTTGGTTAAAGAAACTCATCCCCAGTTCTCTCCACCCTCTTTTCAGGTAGCTGTAGAGGGCAATTAGGTCCCCCCTCAGCCTCCTCTTCTCCAGACTAGACCCCCCCAATTTCCCTCAGCCGCTCCCCATCAGACCTGTGCTCCAGGCCCTGCCCCAGCTCTGTTGCCCTTCTCTGGACACTCTCGAATCATTCAATGGCCTTTTTGTAGTGAGGGGCCCAAAACTGAACACAGGAATCCAGGTGCGGCCTCACCAGTGCTGAGCACAGGGGTAAAATCCCTTCCCTGTCTGCGGGCCACACTGTTTCTGATACAAGCCAGGATGCCATTGGCCTACTTGGGCACACTGCTGGGTCCTGTTCAGCTGGCTGTCAATCACCCCCCAGGTCCCTCTCTGACTGGCAGCTCTCCAGCCACTCCTCCCCAAGCCTGTAGCGCTGCTGGGGGCTGTTGTGGCCCAAGGGCAGCCCCCGGCACTTGGCCTTAGTGAAGCTCGTGCAGTTGGCCTCAGCCCATCGCTCCAGCCTCGCCAGGTCTCTCTGCAGAGCCTCCTGTCCTCGAGCAGATCAACACTCCCACCCAGCTGGGTGTCATCTGCAAATTTACTGAGGGTGCCCTCAATCCCCTCATCTAGATCATCAATAAAGATGTTAAAAAGGAGTGGCCCCAACACCGAGCCCTGGGGGACACCACTCGTGACCGGCCGCCAACTGGATTTAACTCTGTTCACCACAACTCTTTGGGCCCAGCCATCCAGCCAGTTTTTTACCCAGCAAAGTGTGTCCCCATCCCAGCTGCGAGCAGCCAGTTTCACCAGGAGAATGCTGTGGGAAATGGTGTCAAAGGCCTTACTAAAGTAGACAACATCGACAGCCTTTCCCTCACCAATAAGCAGGTCACCCTGTCATAGAAGGAGATCAGGTTTGTCAGGCAGGACCTGCCTTTCATAAACCCGTGCTGACTGGGCCTGAGCATCTGGTTGTATGATGGTACTTGGGATGAGCTGCTCCATTAGCTTCCCGGGCACCGACGCCAAGCTGACAGGCCTGTAATTTCCCGGATCATCCTTCTGACCCTTCTTATAGATGGGCGTCACATTGGCTGATTTCCAGTCTGTCAGGAACTCCCCACTCAGTCAGGACCACTAATAAATGATGGGAAGTGGCCTGGCGAGCACCCAGCCAGCTCCTTCAGCACCCTCGTGTGTATCCCATCTGGTCCCATAGACTTGTGTATGTAGTGACTTTTTGTTTCTCTTTTATGGTAATCTGCAAACCATTATTGAGACAAACTGTTAAGGGAAGAAATTATAACATTTCAAATTGCAGAAAACATTTTAGAAAGCTTATCCCTTAAAACAGTCTTCAATTAATTGTTAACTATTATGAAACTATTTACTCAAAGGTGGAGCTTTTTATCTCTACCCTCTCCACTTTGTCAGCTGACTCCAATAAGTGTGGTGAATACTTAACCTATTGAGGTGCGATGCATTAATGGAATGTCTCTTTTGCCATGTGGTCTGAAAGAATTGAGGTAATTTCTGGAAACTACCATGGGAGTTTAAAAATAACAAATAGTATGTCCTTCTTGGTTTCTTTACAAATCATGAAGTTTGTACAGGAGTCTCCAGGCAACCACTGTGTGTTTGGTGATTATAAGAACAAAGATCAAAAAGTAATCGTTTTTTCTTGAAGATACCTCTCACTTTTCTGCAATTCAGCAATGTAAAACCAACATCCATCAACTCGAAATGTACTATGTCCTGCATAAGCCATGATGAAACTTCTGCACTTCTTTTGTATTGGCGAGTAAAGTGTTTTGTGGAACAGATCTGTAACACATGTTTCCAAAGTCTAAAAAGAAATGAAAGCAAGTAATTCATGCAGTAGTTGAAGTGAGAGAACACACAAGCATTGTGGAAACTGAAGAGTTAGACTTTTAATTTGTTCTATCTGTTGTTTTCTGGGAAGTGAGAATTTGACAGCAGTTAGAGATTCATTTTCCTACTGTAGGCTGATGCCAGATTCTTCTTTTCTATGAAGCTGAAAGTTTTACTTCATGCTTCTTTAGCTGCAGTTTGCATATTCATGCTTGTGACATGGTGTATGCATGTTGAAGTGAGTGTTGTCACCAGTCAGAAGTTGTTGAATGCCATTGTGTTACAGGTAAACTCTTATAAATTTGTATTGTTTGGTTTTGATAAATTTTTTTAGGAAGCAAGATAAAAGTAAAAAACCACCTTACTGTAAAAGTTGTGTCTGACAATAGTTCTTTCAAGCATCCAATCCTTTAACTCTGGGTTAGAGTTCCTTCTAATAGAGCAATTTTCTACAGTTGTAAAGTCAAATTTGGAGAAAAGCTTTAGGGAGAGAGATCTCTTCTAAAAGCAGTCAATATAGCTGGAAAACTCAGATAAGCTTTGATATATAGTTGTTTCATCAGATCTAGGCAAGTAGTAGTGACCTTGAAGCTAAATGCATGTTTAAACAATTGCCCAGTTTAGCTTATTGTACTTTTTGGTGACTGTAGTAAGGCATGTATATGTAAGAGAGATCTGTCCAGGCTGGAGCGATGGGCTGAGCCCAACTGCATGAGCTTCACTAAGGCCGAGTGCCAGGGGCTGCCCTTGGGCCACAACAACCCCCAGCAGCGCTACAGGGTTGGGGAGGAGTGGCTGGAGAGCTGCCAGTCAGAGAGGGACCTGGGGGGTGATTGACAGCTGGCTGAACAGGAGCCAGCAGTGTGCCCAGGGGGCCAAGGCAGCCAATGGCATCCTGGCTTGTGTCAGCAATAGACCTTAAAGATCACATAGTTCCAAGTCCCCTGCCACAGGGAGGGAGGGACACCTTCCACTAGCCCAGGTTGCCCAAAGTCCTGTTCAACCTGACCTTGAATCCTTCCAGGGAGGGGGGCAGCCACATCTTCTCTAGGCAACCTGTGCCAGGGCATCACCACCCTCATAGTGAAGAATTTATTCCTTATACCAGTTTAAAACCTGTCCTCATTGGCTCCTCTATCACTTGGAGAAGGAAGTTATCCTCAATGCATTCCAGGAGCCTCCTGAATTTTTTGTGCCCTGCTGTGTTGTCCCTCCAGTAGATACCAGGGGGGTTGAATTCCCCCATGAGGACCGGGGCTTGTGAACATGAGGCTGCTCCCATCTGTCTATAGAGGGCTTCATCCGCTTGGTCTTCCTGGTCAGGGTCCTGTAGCAGACACCCACTATAACATCTCCAGTCCCTGCTCTCCCTTTAGTCCTGACCCATAAGCTCTCTGTTGGCTCCTCACCCATCCCCAGGCAGAGCTCCATGCACTGGTCACTAACATGGAGGGAGATGCCCCTCCTCATCTCCTCTGCCTGCCCTTCCTAAAGAGCCTGTACCCTTCCATGCCAACCCTTGGATCACAGGAGCCATCCCACCACGTCTCTCTGGTGCCCGTAAGATTGTAGCCCTGCAGGTGCACGCACATCTCTACCTGCCCTTGTTTGTTCCCCACGTTAGGTGTGTTTGCGTAGAGGCAGTGAACTTGGGCCCCTGCTGAAGCTGACCCTCAGCTCAAGTTCCTTTGTGCTGCTCTTCAGGTGCTTTCCTGCTGCTCTGTGACCCCTCTGCAGGCTCTGGGCATCTGTTGCTGGCACTGACACAAGTTGGCTGTTGATCTTGAATGAAGGAGCTAGCATGGTGATGTTTCTTTGTAAACAACAGAACTGGCTATTTCTACTACTTCTGTAGAAGATAACTGTGTGTAGCAAGCACATGATGCTTATCTGCAATAAAAGTTCTAACAGTTTTCAATTTTTACATCACTTGACTGGGTGTTTGGCCATAATTTGCAGAGCAGTTCACTCTGCAGCTCATCATTACACACAAGGATTCCGCAATGTGGCTATATAAAAAGTTCTCCTACTAGTGGGATCAAATGTGATGTTACACTATTTGTTTTTTTAAAAATATGGAAATTATCAGTATTTTGTTTTGATTAAATATTTTGCCAATGGTCTTATCAAATTACTGTTTTAAAGGAATATTCAGGTACCATCAGAGGTTGTATGAGTGGTGATTATGTTTCTTTTTTTTTTTCCTCAGGGCTTTATGTAGCATTTGGTAGTTCTTGCTGTCGGGTACATATCCCTGGAAATCGGGCAGTGCTACCAAAGGTCACTAGTGACAAGTATATGTTTAGACCTCTTAAAAAAAAAAAAAAAAAAAAAAAAAAACAATAATACAGCAGTTAAGGTGGAGATGGGATCTGGCCAGTGGGTACTGTCTGGATGTACTCCTGAGTAATGAACACTTCCTGAAATGCAGTCATGGGAAAGTTTGTGAGAAGTGAGTCTTGCCTCGCAAAGGGTTTTGTCTCCTATGTAGATTTTCAAAAACTTCATATAATGCTTTGAAGTAGCAACTGCTGTGTAGCACAAATATGGGCATTATGGATGAAAAATGATGTTAAAAACTCATTAGTAAACTAATCTTTGGAATGAATTTTTCTGTATTGTGTATGTTGTCTGACATCAGGCAGCAGGGTGTGAAAAATAAATCTGCTGCTTCCAATCTATTTGACAGTGATTAGAATTTTTAGAAAAATAGAAATCTGTAAAGGATAAATAACTGAGATGCCTTTATAGTTTCACTGTCCTTTCAAAGAGTGGGGCTGTATGAAAGCTTGATGACTCAAAGGCCACTGCTTTTGCTTTAGTATCGGTAGACCTATGTCCTACCTCAGCTTCGCTGTAGACGCTGTGCTCTAGTGACAGCCAGACACATGGACTGCCCAGGCGTCAGTGGGGAAGAAGGGTCAGGAGACAGAGTCTAGCAGGTTGTTACAATGTGCAGATGGCAGTTCTCTGACAGAGCAGGTGAAGAGACGGAATAGCAGGACCTGTCTCTGGTGTTCTCGTAAAAGGTAGAAAGTAATTTACTAAGGTCAAAGTGACCAGGAAATAAGAACTTAGTCCTTGGGAAGAGCAGAAAGGGAGTAACATCATATGAAGATTATTGAAAAGCTGAATTTGTACAGTTCAGGATACAAGTATGATATTACAAGAAACAAAAAACAAGTTTGTAGCTGTTAAAAAAAATAAAATTAAAAAAAAAAAAACCACTCCAAAAAGATAACACTTCTATAAGCCCATTAGTAGTAAAAGGAAGGCCAGTGGAAATGGTCTGATGTTCAGCAGGGAGGACCATCGATAGATGGCATCAGGAATACTTCAAATGCCTTTTCCCTTCATCTGTAACCTAACGATTGATGTAGAGCTAAGGCTACAGTGAGTTAGAGTACTTAAGGAAATAAAATTTCTCCAGTTGTCAGAAAATGATGAAATTCATAGTAGACTACATTGAAGATGGGTTGGAGCAATCTGGCCCTCTGGCTTTCTTTCAGAATGTGAGAACTAGAAAACAGAAAATAAAACAACTTATGTTAAAAGGTGAGAAGGGAGAAACTGAGGAATTACAGATCAGTCAGAGTAGTGTGCTAGAATGATACTTATAAAAAATACCAGAGCAGCTGTTTCTGTACATTTAGAACTTTGCGAGAGAGAAGTACGGACAGAACCAATGTGGGTTTGTGGAGAGCAGTCGTGCTGAAGGAGAGCAGTTCCTTGTCAGCAGTGCGACTGGCTCTGCAAAATGGGAGGAAAAATCATGTCCTAGAAGTCAACTTTGTACAGCCTTTGAGAGTGCCTCAGAAGCCTTTCTCACGATGAATGTATGGTGGTGTAAAGAAGTGGGAAGCAACTGGTAAGAAGTGTCATAGCTGCTGAGGAAGCTGTAGATAGAGTAGCGATCAGTCCTGACTGGCAGAATGAGAATGTTCTGAGTGAAAGTGCCAATTTGTACTCTTTGAATGATCCTAAACTAGAGAAGAGTGCAAGGCAACTGGAAGACAAAATTGCAATATGGAATTTTGGTGACAAAATAGTGTAATTGAATACGAGACAAAGAAAAGGTATAGATTCTTTATTTTGGCCAGAGCAGCTCTGTACACAAATATGGTTACGTGAGTATCACACTGCAAAAATGGATCTGGAATTGGTCACAGGGTAAACCAAATTAATGGTGTCATACTGTTGAAAAGATGACATACATACTGAGGGATATAAACAGTACTGCTTCCCATGAGGTGCTTCTGATAAGGCCTCTGAATATTGAGTCCAGATTGTGGTACTGTGCCTTCAGAATGAATTTAACCTGCTGGAAGAAGAGCAGAATGCAACAAGAATGTGTAGAGATCTTGAAAACAAGCCTTCCAGAGAGAAGGGATTGGAGCTGTAGAGTTGGAAGGAAGGCTGGAATTAGAAATGCAGAAATACCTAAGTGACTGCTGCAAGGAAGAAAATGGTATCTTCTATATGTCTGTGATGGATCAGATAAGAAATAATGGGCTTAAATTTCAACAGGGAAGGTTAAGGTTAGACATTTCGGGAAAGTATGCCAGTATGAAAGCTATCTTAAGTGAGAGCACTTGGGAACGTGCAGTCTCTGCTGCTTGGAGGGCTTCCTTGGTGGGATGGGCAAATGTCACTTAGTGCATATCAGGAATAGTTGCGTAGGTCAGGTGAGTGGTCTTCATAACCTCTCAAATCCCCTTTTTTTAGTCTTAAGGTATCCATAAAGATTTAAAATTTCAGACACATACCTGTTGAGGTTCCTACAAGACAGGGCACATGGAAGGTAGCAGTAGCTCTCTGCCGGCATGGGCTGCAGTGGAAACTGCTTTATTTTGCCCCCCAACTTTGGTGTGGGCTCTTCTCCTTGGGGTTCTGCATTGCCTTCCTATGTATCCCTGTCTGGTAAACACAGCCCCCTTCATTTGGTGCCCTTTATAAGCTCCTGCCTCCTGTAGCCAAAGTTGATTACACGAAGTTTATGTTATTATTAAGAAAAACACAAGGTTAACATAGGAATGTATCTTATGTTCTCTTCCAATTTTGACATATCACTTAAACTAATGAAAATTCCAATCATGTATAGCTGATACTAAAGTAATGTAATAATCCACAACAATATTTTGACTTTAAAGTTATTGTAAAATTGGCTCTCAAGCTTAGTTTTCTAATTGCATTTGAAATAGTTTTCTGAATGGAAACAAAACAAAACATTTGATTTTCATTCATCTGTTGTTTTTAAAATGAGGTTAAACCTGTCCAGTATTCAGAGACTTGCAAAGAGACAGAGAACAAATGTCTTCAGAAGGAAACCAACTATTTTCAGGAGTACTTTAGTGGAACAGTTCTTGAGCCAAGAATAGCAGCAGCGATTGTGCTTTGGTAGTGAAGTGGCAGCAATTCTGAGAATGCAGCCAAACCTTTAAAGAGACATCAGTTTTGTGCAGTCCAGTGCAGAAGGGTGAAACTGCTCAGATGAACACCTGACAAGAATTGAAACAGCAAATTTAAAACGTGCTCCATTTACTGCATAATTAATATGTATTTGGGGCAGATGGGAGGAGGAGGAAGAGCAAAGGGGTGAGAAAGGCAAATAATTGTGAAGGAACATATCAGACATACTGGAATTTTGTGTGTAAATTATCATTTGAGATTTGTATATATGCATCGACAAAAGTTCTCTAGGTGTATTCTCAGAATTTGTGCTGATATTTAGGTCCTGAAAACGTTAAGCTGCCCCCCCTTCTGTTCACACTCTGTGTGTTCATGTCTTAAAGAGAACCAGCGCTCTCCAGCCTGTGGTGGTTAAAGATGGTCGTTCCCCCTTGCTGCGGGAGGCAGAACGTGCCCCGATCCGCGCTGCATTGTCTGGGGCAGTTGTTCCCTGCATTTATAAACAGCACCACCTTTGATTAATACGCTTTCATGTTTGTCACTTAGATCTTTTTAGATAGAGGCAGAGAAGTCATTAAGAGCTTGGCAGTGCACCAATATACATCTGGGACTTGGTCTGACTCTCCCCTGCCAAGTGGTGGGAGCTGACGTTAGGGCAGGCAGCAGGACCCAGGCAGGAGCTGACGTTTGGGCAGGAGGCAGGAGCTGGCTTTGGGGCAGACAGGAGGACCCGGACAGGAGCTGGCGTTGGTGCAGGCAGGAGGACGCTGGGCAGGAGGCAGGAGCTGGCGTTGGGGCAGGCAGGAGGACGCTGGGCAGGAGCTGGCATCGGGGCAGGCAGGAGGACGCTGGGCAGGAGCTGACATTCGGGCAGGAGGCAGGAGCTGGCGTTGGGGCAGGCAGCAGGACGCCGAGCAGGAGGCAGGAGCTGCTGCCTGTGCGGGCGGGCGGCAGCGCCCGCGTCTTCTCTTGGCTGACTTTCAAAATCGGGAGAAAAGCAGCTAGGGTGCTAATTGTAGCTGGGTCCTGAAGTGAAAATGTTTTGTGACAGTTGTAAGAATTTAAAGAGGAAGGAAGATCGGTTTAGTGTCAGCTGCAATTAGATAATCAAAGCTTAAAAATCCTACTCTGTTGATACCTTCACCTAGAGTTAAGGAGCGGAGCGAGGGGAAGGGGGAGGAGGGCTGTGCGTGGAAAGGGCATTTCCATAGCCAGTGCAACCGAGGCCCGACCGAGCTTGCAGGTTGTCTGGGCGCACGCTTGCACAGAGAGATTTTCTTGGCAGCTCTACAGGATGAGGCTCACACTGTACACAGCCGACATATTGAAGCCGAGAGCCCGGGAGAACGTAGATGCAGGAGTAGAAACAGCTCTGCACACAATGTAGCGTCTCCTAGGATGGTTGGGCGGCTCCTTTCTTCAGGTATTTTATTACCCATCAGCCCTTTTTAGAGCCAAAAAAAGAGAAAGTAACCCTAACCCTGAGAAAATAGCATCTGCTTCTGCTAAATCAATTTATTACATAACATTTCAGAGAGAGAGCAGCAGCACAGCGTCCTAAGCTTTTGGCTGCATTTCAGGTTTGATAAAATGGCGTCTTCGCAGTGAGCTGCTTGCTAAAGATATGTTGCACTGAGCAGAAAAATGCAGTTATTTGCTGTTTTCTACTGCTGCTTTTGTTTTGGAGAGGTAGCATTTAGTGGAATCTCTACTAATAATGAAGAATGTTTATTTTTGCTTGTTTTCTTAATGCATTTAAAAGCTTTCAGCATCAGAGCAAAGGAACTACATTTTAATGTCGTAGTGCAGAAAATTAAAATGGGATAACAGGCTTTTCCACTTGTGTACTTAACAATGGTTTAGTTTTAAAATAAATAAAGCTGCTTTATTCAATGCTTCCATCTCTTTTCTGTCTTTCCACATTATGTACGCTATTCAAGATTTCAGCTTCCTCATATCTTTGAGACTTGTAAGTTAGCTTTGTAAGTGCCTTCAGATGGATGACAGTTTTCAAATTTGTCCTCTGTTTCAGCATTTGCATAAAGCTGGATGTAGCAGGTAACCTGAAATATTAGCACTACAGTTCCCAGATTTTCTTACTATATTTTGTTCTTCAGAATAGATGCTTGTGTCATCTTTTCTTTTTCTTTTATAAAATTAGGCTACATTTGGTCTAGCACTTAAAATTTTTTCTGGCAATTTCTGTTTAATTTAGATTTAGAAAAATTCCTTGTATAGTCTTCTGCTAGTGTTGAATTGAAAACTATTTCTTTTAGGGGGAGAAAGTAATTTGCCCTTTTTCTCAACTTCCTACTCAGAATCAATAACCTTTGTGAGACAAGTAAAAATCCCCAGTAGGACTGTCACTGGCCTTTGGGATTTTTCTCTCTTCTGCATGTCAAGCGAAGCACAATGTTGTCTGTAATCTGTCCTTTGGGCAGGACAGGGCGAGCCAATGAATCTGGTTGTTGTTACGCAGACTAACATGAATTGAAAAATAAAACTAGTAATAAGAGAGGGACTCACAAGTAGATCTGATTTCAAAATTGGATGAGCAAAACTTAGTAATAATGTGGTTCTCATTAAAAGTTTATCCCAAGTTTTGCCTCTTTGTGCCTTCTCCATACTTTGGTTCCTAAATCAGCTGAGTGTTATATTATAGTTCAGGGTGCATAATTCGACTGCGCAGCATTTGAACTAATTACTGCAATGGAGGTTACAGTTACTTTTAACTCTGCTGAATAAAAATGAAAAGAAATATTATTGTAAATTACATTTTCAGAGGAGATGGACTGAAGCTTTTGAGTAAACTGCTTGTGCAGGCAAAGTATTTTGCTTTTCTAAGAAATGCATGCAACAGCTTTGCCCCTTTCACTCCACTCATACTTTACATTTGTAATATGTCTAAACATTAAAACTGATTTTGCAACTAATTATTCATATTCATTATCAAACACAGCCAAAAATGTTTTCTATTTTTAATAAATGCTAAACTGAAGTTGATAAAGTGTGTTGGGTACAGTATGTAATAACACCAGCAGTCTCCTCCCAGCCCATTAAGGATATCATTTATAAACACAATCAAACCCTCATGCTTATTGGTAACACTGATCTAGGCTGTGCATTTTTCAGGTAGCATGTATGATTACAGTTTGACAGAAGTTACGTTTGTTTAAAACAAATTTGAGCTGTTATTCTTGGTATTAGATTAATTTTTACTTCCTGATTGCTGAAGAAATTTTGTTAATCAAGGGAATCATAAAAGTTCTTTTATTAAATATCAATATTTAAGATTTTCAAACACAAAGTATTAATTTAAAAGTTATTTCACTTTGCAGAGTACCAGCACTAGGATTTGCTAATATAAAATACCTGTGGCTCCTGTTCCTGATGCTTTGTTTAAAATCTTTGCTGAGTTCACAGAGGAAGGATAGAAATGCTTCTGGTGGACTGCAGTGCTTTTATTTCTGATCTTTGCATAAATAAAGAGGAACTGATTCTTAAGAATTTTTTAATAGGTTTCCCATTTCTGTCTTAACAGCTTTGAAAAGAAAATATTCACAATTTCTGTGAAGAGTTGATTTCCTAGAAAGTTGGAGGAAATCTGTGTTAAAAAGAAAAATAAAAAAAAAAATCTATATTTAATCATATAAAATATTTTGCTTTCATTATTTTTCTTAAATGTTTAAAGTCCTTGTGGATTAAGTAGGAGTGTGCTACTGGTTATTTAATTTATAGGAATGAACTCAGTCTAGAGGAAATGGAGAAATGTCTTTGGGTTATTTGCTTTTAGGCAAGAATATTAAAATTACTCTTTTCAGCATCAGTTCTGTACTCAAACTGTTATGTTTGTCCAGCAGCAAAGTCACAAGTTTTTATTTTGTGATTTTCTTCCCCCCCCCGTCTCTTTGTTTTATCTGTCCTGTTTCTTACAGGCTTTATAGCAGCAGCCTTTAGTGTTAGAACCCATTGTTCCAGTAAATATTTGGACACTGTGAAGTTATTGCAGATCTGGTTTTGCTCTTTTTTTTGAATCTATGACTTTTGAAAGGTACCACCACCATGGTCCCACTGACTCCAGAGCAGGGAAGGCGCAGCACAGGTACACTGCTGCTCGAGAGAGGGCTTGCTTATTTTATGTCACCTACATGGAATTATTGTAATCCCTATCAAAGTAACCACTTTCAGATTAGTCAGTGGTTATTGCTGAGGGCATAATCTGAACCTCAGTAAGAGGAGCTATGCTGATGGTACATGAAAGGGAGTAACTGTGGAGTTGCAAAAAAAGTCACGAAAGGGTTTGAGCTGCATGTGTGCTGCTTCCAAGCTGAACATACTTGATACTCTCTGGGGTAGATGTGCTTATCCAAGCTAAGGCACTTGGCCATTTTCTACATTTAGTGTGGACATCTCTTGATTTTTATAGTTCTTCCCCCTCATAACTATTTTTTTCTTCTTGTTTCTCTGACTGCTCTTCAAAATCCTAGTATCTTATTTAATGAACCATTTTGCTGCCTACTCAGGAATCTTTCTAAGCTGTTTTGTCATCTTCCTCTTCCATTCCCACCCCTTCCCTTTACTTTCTGTTGTCTAAGTGCTCTCAAACTTGAGCATTGCTTTAACCACCATCTTTAGGGGAGAGGAGAAAGCAAAAGAAATGATTAAACAAGCAGCTCCCTTTCATCTCATCTTGTAGGTCTTGGTACCATTTTTGTGAGCATTGAGATGTCTTGCACTGTGCTCTTGATCCTTTCTTCACAAACCTGCCCTGCACAGAGACTGACTTGCCTTGGGCAGCACCATCGTTCTCCCAGGCACTTGCACATGTAGCTTAAGTTTTGGCTTTGACAAGACGTTTTTATTGGAACAGTGTATTTCAAGCCACTTTTAAATCTTTCTGTCATGTCTGAAACGCAGTGCCGAATCTCACCACCCACAGTGTTGGAAAAAAATCTCTCCTGTTATCTGGTTCCTTCATTGCCTTAACTTCTTATCTTCTGGCCTGGCCTGCTGCTGCCTTTTTTCCCTTTGTTCATTCCTGCTCTGCTAAGAATGCTGCTTGGCTCATTTTTCTGACCCTGTTGACCCTTTTAAAGTCATTTCACAGTCTTCCTTTCCCTTCATGTCTTATCTGGGACTCTGGTCTCTATTTAACACCTGTGTAGTAAACCTAGATTATCAGGTAAATTTTCAACCTGCTTCCTTAGGTCTGTAATGTAACCAGTTGTCTTTAGATGTTTTCTTCCTTTCTAGAAACTGCACATATGGGAGAGAATGCACGTAAATCCAAGTGGCTCCTTTCACATTCTCTTTTGGATTTGTCATATGCACATCAATTATTTAGCTCTTTAAGCTTTTTCTGGCATCATGAGAGGACAGGTGATGAGCTAAGACTGTTTTTCCCTTTCTTTCTCCAACATCTGTACTTTTGCTTCAATTGATTTAAATTTAAAAAAAAAAAAAAAAAAGGCAATCTGTCCTGTTAGTGTGTTCTTTATTCATCTTGATAAATCTTCATGAGGCAACCCAGAAATTCTCCCTCTTTCTTGAAGAGCTACAGGTGAAATGTGTGAAGAAGGCTACTTTGTCAGAGAAAGAGCAAGCTTTTTCTCATTCTTGGAACATTTTTTTTTCAGTATTAGAACACCTCTAATTGGCAGATTAGAGGAGCTAATCACACCAAACTATTTGTGATATAAATTAATGGATATTAGTCATCCACTGTTAACAGCTTACTTGGGAGATTTGTTACGTCCATTTCCCCCACAAAATAACTCTTATTCAAATCATAAAAAATGAAGCTCATGATTCTGCAGATTTACAGCAAATAAAAATAATTTATATCCAAAATTTATAACTTAACTATATGCAGTTTTCTCCCTTATTTAGACAATCAGTTAAGAGGAACTTACTGCAGATCGTCTCTAGTATGTATTCCTAGGATGAGACTGAATTACTTCCTATAAAATTCCCATCAGCAGAAACTAAAAGGAGTAATCTGTACTAGAAATCTTGTAGAGAGCAGTCAGGATGGAAAGTAAATGCAAAAACTTGAACTAAACTTGAATTCTTAGCATGAGAAGTGTGTCTTTCAGTTTAACCTTTTAAGCAAGCAATTAGATACTGAATAGTTTTTTTGTTTAATTTTTTGATTTAACATATATGTTTGAGTATGTGGGCTGTGCTCTGAAAAGATTGTCTTCTGAGTATCTGCGCAACATGTTGATTTTCATTGGGGGGGGGAATTGAACTGTATGTGGAAGCACAAAAGAATGTTTAAACCACATGTAAATCCTTTAAGAGGTAAGTTTCTTGATCAAACTGTCTGTTACTTAGAAATGCCCAAGTTCTCTGCTAAAACGTAAGTTACAGTAGTGGTGTTTAAATAATTGACACTGGATAGTAAAGGTGGTGTCGATATTTGTTCCTTTATTTACAGGAAGGGTTGAAAACCTAAATGCAGTATAAATTTAGTGTGTTTAATTGTGACATGGGTGTGTATGTAGTATCTAATGACAGGAAGATAAATTTTTTTATTGGATGCTCTTTCTTTGTGTTTCTCTGAAGAATGAGAATTGACTCAAAACAAATGGTAAGAGTCTGCTACATACTCTTCTGCATTTTTTCCAAATTTGCTTTTTAGCTTTTTCACATAGATTAGTGCATTTGCTATCCTTATTTATTGCCTGCTTATTATTTTTACTAGTATACTAAGGGATACAAAACACTTTTGTTACTCTGTTCTAAAACTGAATTGTTCCATTATTTTAATTGAGAGTTTCACCAGATTAAAAGAAACAGAAACAAAAAAACCTAAATACGAGCATCTTGCTTTATTGTAGTGAGGAAAATTGCTGTGTTATGATAGAGAATGTACTCTACATTTTAGAAGAATGCAGTGTTGCAACTAGCGATGTAAAATAGTACTTAATAGAAGGCTTTTGCAGTGGTTGAACAGTGGACTCATTTTTAACCTTGTTGGATCCTTTCAGATCTCAGCCACAGTGGATTGGGAGACCATTATGAGAATTCCCACTGGGGACAGCAGCCCGCTTTCAGGAGTGAAGGCAACTGCAGCTGGGATAAAGTGATAATAGACAGGACTGACAAGGAAGCGTGGCCTTCCATTACCGGAGCTGAGACTGAGTCTGCCTCAGAATGTACTACAGACACTGACTCTGCCTCCAACTGTGGCTCAGAGAACAGTAGCATGGCTACAGGGAGTGCCCAAGGCAACTTCACTGGACATACAAAGAAAACTAATGGCAATAATGGCGCCAACGGAGCACTCGTCCAAAGCACTTCTAACCAGAGTGCCCTTGGAGCTGGTGGAGCAAATGGTAACGGCAACTCGGCCAGAGTGTGGGGTGTGGCTGCGGGCTCCAGCTCTGGCCTAGCTCACTGCTCTGCCAGTGGTGGGGATGGAAAGATGGACAACATGATGGGAGATGGTAGAAGTCAGAACTGCTGGGGTGCTTCCAACTCGAATGCTGGCATTAATCTTAACCTTAACCCTAATGCCAATCCGGCTGCCTGGCCTGTACTTGGACATGAAGGAACTGTGGGAGCAGGCAACCCTTCCAGTATTTGCAGTCCAGTCAGTGCCATAGGTCCGAACATGGGCAACCAGAATGGGAACCCAACAGGCACCTTAGGTGCTTGGGGAAACTTGCTGCCGCAAGAGAGCACAGAACCACAAACGTCCACTTCTCAGAATGTGTCTTTCAGCGTACAACCTCAGAACCTTAACACTGATGGACCAAATAACACTAACCCCATGAACTCTTCACCAAACCCTATCAATGCAATGCAGACAAATGGACTGCCGAACTGGGGGATGGCTGTTGGTATGGGGGCCATCATCCCGCCCCACCTGCAAGGCCTTCCTGGTGCTAACGGAACATCAGTTTCTCAAGTCAGCGGGGGCAGTGGTGAAGGAATGGGCAGTTCAGTGTGGGGGATGTCCCCAGGTAGTCCTGCCACAGGAAACAGCAATTCTGGGTTCAGTCAGGGGAATGGAGACACTGTGAACTCAGCATTAAGTGCTAAACAAAATGGATCCAGCAGTGCTGTGCAAAAGGAAGGAAACGGAGCGAGCGCGTGGGATTCGGGGCCTCCTTCAGGTCCTGGGGTACTAGCGTGGGGCAGGGGCAGTGGCAACAGTGGTGTTGGTAATATGCATTCTGGAGCTTGGGGCCACCCCAACCGTAACACCAGCAATGGTGTGAACGGTGAATGGGGCAAGGTCCCAAACCAGCATTCCAATAGCGACATCAATGGGAAAGGATCAACAGGGTGGGATAGCTCTAGTGTTACCAGTCCGAATCCTGCCATGCAGCAGGGCAACGAACAAATAAACTCTTGGGCCAAAGCTGCAGCATCTGGCACCACAGCTAGTGAAGGAAGTAACGACAGTGGTGGGAGTCAAAATGAAGGCAGTACTGGGAGGGAGGGGGCTGGAGAGGGCAGGAGGAGAGACAAAGGGATGATAGACCAAGGGCAAGTTCAGTTACCAAGAAATGACCTTGACCCCAGGGTCCTGTCCAATACAGGGTGGGGACAGACCCCTGTAAAGCAAAACACTGCCTGGGAATTTGAAGAGTCCCCAAGGTCTGAACGAAAGAATGACAATGGAACAGAGGCCTGGGGTTGTGCAGCTACTCAATCTTCAAACTCAGGGGGGAAGAACGATGGGTCCATCATGAACAGTACAAATACCTCTTCAGTATCTGGGTGGGTCAACTCTCCACCAGCAGCTGTTCCAACAAATACAGGTTGGGGAGACAATAACAACAAAGCACCAAATGGCCCAGGGGGATGGGGAGAGTCAGCAAGCTCTACTACTGTTAATAATGCTGCTGCTGCCAAAAGCGGCCACGCTTGGAGTGGGACCGCAAATCAGGAGGACAAATCACCTACCTGGGGTGAACCTCAGAAACCCAAATCTCAAAACTGGGCAGATGGACAGAAATCAAATCCAAGCTGGACTTCAGGAGGTGGAGATTGGGCAGATTCATCATCTGTTCCTGGACACTTGGGTGAGGGGAAGAAGAATGGATCTGGATGGGATTCTGACAATAGATCAGGGTCTGGTTGGAATGATTCCACAAGGTCTGGGACCAGTGGGTGGGGAAATGGCACAAACAGCAAGGCTAATACAGGTACAAGTTGGGGGGAATCTTTAAAGCCAGGCCCCCAACAAAATTGGGCTAATAAACCCCAGGACAACAATGTGAGTAACTGGGGAGGAGCTGCTTCTGTAAAACAGACGGGGTCAGGGTGGGTTGGTGGGCCAGTGCCAGCCAAACAAAAAGAGAACTGTGAGGCAACTGGCTGGGAAGAGCCATCTCCACCGTCCATTCGCCGCAAGATGGAAATCGATGATGGTACCTCAGCTTGGGGCGACCCAAATTACAACAACAACAAGACTGTAAACATGTGGGATAGAAATAATCCTATAATTCAGAGCAGTACCACAACCAATACCACCACCACTAGCACCATTATCAACACAAATATGGTTGAACCTCAGCCATCGCACCAGTCAAGTGCCCAGCCGAACCGGTCCCCGCTGCTTGGTCCAGGTAGGAAAATGGTTTTGTAAGATACTTTATACCAGTACTCATTACTGAATGCTGTCTGGTCTGATCAGTGTGTAGTTACACATTAAAGGTAGAAAACCTCTATCTATGTCACAGGATAAGTTTATTCATTTACTGTGAAGCAGTGTTGAAATCTTGTCTTGAGGACAGAACCCATGGAACCTGACACAAGCTGTCCAAGTGAATCTAAGAAAGGCTCAAAAAAGTTACCTGGTCAGTGATGTGCTAGGTCCTTAGGTTGTTGATCTCCCTATATATTTTGTCAGCTTTTCAACAGTTCTTTAACACCTTCTTTTATTTCAACCATTTGAGAGTTGGGGTCTTTTTTACTAACCTTTTTTCTCTTATTTGTCTTCTGTTACCATTGCTCAGTCTTTGTTCTTGTTTAGACAGCATGCATCTGTTTCTTTTCTGCAGCCATATCTCTTGGCAACATGTTTTTTAACGGTTGCATGAATCTAGGCTGTTGCTGTTTCTCTGTCTTCTGTTTGTTGCCTTTTATGAAGAAATGGTTCTCTTCCATACTTCAGGTCTCAAGCAACGGGTAGTATCCTGCACTTGTATGTGATTCTCATAAAGCTGGACTGATTAAAGATGTTAATATTCAGGGTGGCTGGGAGAAGTTATTCTAGCTTTAGCTATGTTCCAAAGACAAGTATTTAGGCATCTAGGAATTTTTCAATTCAAAGACAAGGTACTGTTGTAGACAAGCAGCAAGGAATAAAAATGCAGAAAAAACTGAGAAAAATGCTTAGGGGAGGAGGTATTTAAATAGAAGCCCCTAGTAGTAGCCCTGCTCTATATCGTGACCACAGACTTCTCAAAATAAATCTGATCTTACAGTGCTTTTTGAAATTCTTCATCTGATTTTTGTCTCCAAGTTTTTGTTTTGTCTTGGTCATGGCTAAATATTGAATTTTTAACCATGTTTTTCTCTAAGTGGGATTTGTTCTATTTCCATCATTTTTCTCTTTGATGTTTTGAAATAATTCAAACTTACTGTAATGTCTGTGTATAAATAGGCTCATGTTCCCTACTCTGGTCAAATATTTTAACAGTCGAGAGTATCATATTTTGATAAAATAACATGTGCTACAGAAGGATAAATCTTTAAATAGGTTTGTACTTGGTCAGTCCAACATACATGATCTATCATTTGTTTACCTTAAACTTATTTCATCCATATTTAAAACTTATGAAACTGACAATTCCATTTCTGAATTGTATTGGAGATACCATGAAAGTGGGGTTTTGGTTGGTTTTTGGTTGGGATATTGGGTGTTTTTTTTCATTAGGCTAATTTTTGGATGGTGACATTGGTGCTTGTAAAACTGTTCATATACAGCAGTGTATTGTTAATGCTATTCAAATAATCTAACACCTTGCAGAGAAAAACTTATGTTTTGAGTCCTTCAGATTTTGGAAATGGAATTTAAAAACTGGTTTTCATCTACAGTGATTCCTCTGGAGAATAGATGGTAGCAAAGGAAATTTCTTTGAAGTAGTATGTTTATGCAGTCAGAGAACTGCTTATTGATTTGTAACCATCCACTGAACCTGACTAGATTAAAATGACACTATTGTGCATCTTGCAAAAACATTAATTAGAAGTATTCTAAAGATACTAGAAGCAAAACCAGCTCTTGGAATGTACTTAAGACAGAGTGCAAGAAAGAGGGTGACCTGAGTGATAGTGAAGACAATTTAAAATGCAGTTCTGATATTAAAATTTAGATCTAGTTATAGAGGGCATAAGTTAGGTCTTTTGTGGTGTATTTTTGCTTACATATGCTTGCAGTTGCATACATAGATACAGATATAAAGGCCATACATGGAAATATTTTGAAAAATTATTGTCTAATGGAAGCTATGGACAGTCCCCTGTGTCTTTGTGTTGCACCCGTCTTTAATTTTGACTGTTTTAGAGGGATTAGTCTTGTGCTTATCTTACAGAGAACAGAAAATATAATTTAAAATGACATGTACTAGCTTGCCCATTCAGAGTGTAGGAGACCCGTTTTTGAGATTGCATATAGCACATAGCAGCTGCAGAGCAATATATCCTGTTGGTCTTTGTGGAAATTTACGCAGGTTTAAAACATCAACAAATTGTGTCCCATTTGGGACAGTGAAAAAGATGAGAAGCAAGTAATGAACGGCTTTCCTATGACAGACATGGGCTTGCAGTTTGTTGTCATGCTGTTTAACCTCCTTGTTTCTTACTCCAGTTCCCTGTCCTGTTGGCTATGCATTTCTATCCTCTACAGTAGGGGAGACAACAATCCTATAGCCAGGTGACTTCTGTAATCCACAACCAAATTTCATCCAACAACAGTTGTTTTCCATGTACAATATTGCCATGAATAATTAAAGGCTGTGCCATGGGGCACAGGTTAAGGGTTCATCTAAAATATTACAGCTCTTGAACTAAGCAGTTACCACTGGCGTTTTGCCTTCTGCATGGGTCATAATGTGCTTTGCCAATCATTTATATGATTCCCAGTTATTCAGGGAATATCAATAAGGAATCATGGATTCTGTTCCTGTGTAAGTAGGGAAGTGTGGTATAGCTGTAAGACAGCAGAGTCACGTATCCTGAAAGCAAACAAGTGGATTTTAATTTTGCTGTACAGCACTAGTTGGCTGTTCCCAAAGGAGCAGCAGTCCCTCTTGGGTTTTAAGTTTATACTACATTAGTTTAGAAATGGAGGCCAAGTTACAGTGTTGTTATTCAAGTTGTCGCCCATCCCCAGAAGTTCTCAAAATTCTTTGAATACAGAACTTAAAAACTATGGATGGGAAACAGATGTTGGTACACACTTGATAAAAATGCATGATATTCTAAGGAGTTTCTTCTGTTGAAAAAAAAAAAAAAAAAAAGAGGGGGATAGATAATGTGATAAATGTTGTCCTTTCTGGTTATAGGAGCTTGTTTCCAAACCACTGGTGAGTTATTTAGAAAGAAGAGCAGAAAGCTAGTTGTTTTGATTTAGATTCAACTTTTATCTCAATTACTTGTGCATAATTCTGACTAGCACTTTTAACTCTTGCAACTTCGATGCAGGGGAATAAGAAGTGAGAAAAGATTATGCAAACAGGGATGATTAAAAGAGAGATTTTTGGATCCCAAACGGATCAGATCCTTCCACCAAATGCTGAGGAGTGGGCTTGATGCTGTCCTGTTCTCATTAGGTAGAGCCTGGCAGGGTTCCAACTGCCTATCCTCCAGCTGGGAAAAGAATCAACAAAAGACAGTGTAGGCTTCCTTATGGAGATTTTAGGTAGAAAATTAAGGTCTTTGTGGTTCCTAGAGAGCAAGGAGCTTAAGCTGTTAAAAACTGAACAATGCCTGAACTCTGAAAGTGTCTCTGTTCCTTTTATAATCCTGTGCCATTGTCTCAGTTGCACCTTAAGTGTCACTCATAGTGTGTAATTTATGTGAAACGGAGAATGCAAGTGATGTGTTTTTCTTACTTTTAACTTGCATCAGAGTGGATTTGAAACCAGATCAGCTTTGAGCTCCTTTAGGATCCTCATGGAAAAATCTAAATTTCTGTTGTGGGTGTTCAGCCCTCTAAACAGCCAAAATCTGGGGGACAGCCAGGTGGTACTGAGAAACCTGCCCTCTGTTTTCACATGAGGTTGATCTCATTGCTGAAAGCTGAATGAGAGCTTCTCTAATGCTGAGCGATATAAGAAGGCATTGAACTCCACTGCATGAATTGAAATACCTTTCAGAAAATTAAGTCTTTAAAGATTAAGTGTTACAGGTGACTCTTAAAATAACCCTCCCTTTCACATTCTCTCCTCCCCCCCCTCCCCCCTTTATTTTCTGTTAACTAGTGACTATTTAGTAAACAATTATTTTCTTCCTAATTTCTTCCTTTTTCATCTGCATAAGGTACTAATATTAAGGTTTGCCTGCCTCGTAGTCATGTGCTCTGCTATTTGTCACGGACCAAACAGCTTCAAGGAAAACAATTTCTGCCATCCAAATGGCTATAGGGTTATTTTGAGGGAAAACAACTGCATCCTGCCACAGCTTAGTTAACATTTCACTTTCCCTTGAGGATTTCCTGTTGGCTGTGGCCCAATGTTAATTATGTTTTTATTTCTATAAAACAAAGCTCTGCCAATGTGTCCATGTTTATTACTCACTGTGATCTTTTTGTTTCTTGCAATTCTAACAGTGTTTAAAAACTTCTCTATTAAAACCTCACTTTCTTGCCAAAGAACCCTTTAACGAAGCTCATTCTGTTGCAAAACAGCATTCATGCAAATCTGGGTGGTTTTTAAGGCATGGTGCTTTTTCGCAGGAAAGCCTAAATGCATATTATTTTCTTAAAGAAAATAGTAAGTTCTCTCTGAGCATAATTTTTGAAAATGTTAGGGAGGTTCAGATTTTGAGACCACCTTGAAGATGTTTTCCTCCCAAACAGCTGTGTAAAGGAACTTAAAAGTAGCTTCTTGTGTTCATTGAACCCACTTCAACACCATTTGTGAGCTGCCTGTAGTGCAAGGTATATGATAGTACTAGAAAGCATCACTCTGGCAGAGGCAAGTGGCTGGGACTACTCTTTGAACTGGTATTTCATCTCTGTCCAGCAGCATACTGACTTCTAAAAACTGAGGAAAAACCTCGTTTTAAAAAGAGAGTCCTTTGGAGAATACAAAGTAATTTTCTTCTTTCACCTGTAGAATTCTGCATCACTCATTCAAAAATTTAACTTTATTCACCTTTTAAAGTTTCTAAAATAGAGTTATATGGAGTCATAAAAAAGTAGCACAGATAGTAAAGTGAGGACAGCAGGTACTTAACACAGAGGGGAAAACAGGTTTGGAACTGACAAGTGCTTTGGAATGCAGGTACCATTTAATTATTGCAGTGCACAAGTTACTTCTCCAACAGCTTTCAGGTTTGATTTACTAATTTCCTGCACTTAATTTGACCTGTTTAGGTAGTTTTGAAAACTTTGAGTTGATGTGTTTCATTTGCTTTTATGCTCTTGAGAGTAGTCTCTTTTAGTAAAGGCTGGCTCCCTCATTATTTGTAATCCCGTATTATTTACTGCTCAGCGCATTTAAAGCACTTAACTCAAAATAACTTGGACACTACACATCTGTGGTCTTTAATCAGTGTTGTTGAATTTATAGTAAAGAGCAACAGAAGGACCAGTTCCTTTGAGTTTCTCTTCTACAACCTAGCACACTTTGCCTTTTCAAGATAAGAGTTGTGTTTTAAGGTTGGTTTCATAAATTGAATTAGAGTTTCCAGTATAGGTTGCATGAATTCAGGGAAAAATATTAGTATTTGGCACTCTCTGTATTCTAGTTGGTGCTTTGGAGATGTTTTGTTTTCTGTTTCATTTGCCTGCAGTTAATCTTTTTCAGATGCCAATATGATTAAATACACACAGTTGTCTGACAAGTTTGCCTCCTGAGTAGTGAGGCAGAAATTCAAATAAAGGGTTCCTTAAATAAAGTTGGCTTAAAGATACAAGCAGAAATCTTGATCATAGGTGCAACGCCAAGGAAGTTCTCATGTAAAGAGGTTCATTTATATACATACATGTATGTGTCTGCAAGTTTCTCTCTGTACACAATTTAAAATAACTAAAAATTTAAGATAGGTTGATAGAGCGTAGAACACAGTATTTTTGTTTCAGATGGAAATCAGTTTAATGAAACAGTGAAATCTTAGGTTGTTTCAGGAGTGTGTTTTAAAACACAGTGAATTTTGCTGGTAGTGAAGGAGCTCCATTAAGCTACGTGTTCCTGGACATGTAGGTTTAGTTTGGATATGGTTTATGTCATATATGTACTTTTATCAGTATCTGAGAGAACTGCAATTGCTTTAAGAAACAGACCCTGAAATAAATATGTAATATGGTAACACTAGAGCGGTGGACAGATAGGAGCCCATCTATTTGAAGGGAATTTTCTTCTCTGCTAGCCAGTGTTTGACTTATTATTGGTGGTGTATGTTGCCTGCAGTTTCTAGTAACAGAAATTCTGTTGAAGACAGTAAGTTCTGCAAAGAATTGTTGCTTAGTGAAACACTATTGCTTAGTTAGTTTGATGTATTTCAAGGCACTCTTAATAAAGTTCTTCTGTGGTGACTGCCTTGCCATCATCTCTCTACTCTAGGTGTCAGCTTGTATAGAAAATGCTACGTTCTGCTCTTTGAAACCTTTCCTGAGTAGCATTGGGGAGCAGCAAAGGAATAGTGCTGCAGCAAAGTAGACATCTAGTCCTTAAATTACAAAAATTGCCTGAAAACAGAGATTACAGTCTTTTTGGGGCAGTAGCAAAACAAAGTTTCTTTCTTACCAGATCTGGTTCCATGTTGTGAGCTGCCAGAAGTTGCAAATTTGAAGGGCAAGAGTTGATCGAAATAAAATACTTGGACTTAATAATACTCATCTCCAGTGAAAAGAGAACAAATTCCTGAATTAGCAGGCTAATTAACAGTGGCAGTTTTAAGCAGACTGAATTCTGCTGTACTTGTTGAGATCTGGGTAGTCATGTAATGGAATGCTTTTTGTGGTAGCTGTAGAAAAATAGGTTAATATCGGGTAGATGTAAAAATGTTTTCTTGCCTGTTAGGCAAGAATGTTGTTTTCTTGCCTGCCTCTTGCATATTTTGAAAAAGTACCTTGAACTCAATCTATGATCCAGATCTGTCTCTTCAGAAACAACTTTTTTAAAGAGGTAACAGTCGTTTTAAATTCAGTTTGCAATTTTGCTGTGTTGGTCCATGTTGTTCTTTAGGACGCAGAAGCTATATGGCTGTTCTGGCACGTTCAACTTCAGTGCTAAATTCGGTGTCATATGGATTTAAGCGCATTATGTTCAAGCCAAGCCAGACTAAGACTGTTTCTTTATAGTAGCTTACGTCTTTCAGTGAGTCAAAATAATATTCTGTTGGAAAACAATGTCTTCTACCTGCTGTTCCTCACTATTTGACTGTAGATTCTAATTGCAGTCTTGTCTAATTCTCCTTAAAAATCATATTTATTATAAAGTAGAGGCTCAGTGATGAAGGTGTATGTAGGGAACACAAACCACAAGCTGTAATAAAAGCTTTAAGGAATGCACACATCATATATAACCTGCGTTGAAAGTGGTAGCAAGCAAATATCTTGCTTGTAGGGCGTGAGAAGAGACATTTCATAGTTTGGAAGCAGCTAAAATAGGTTAAAATCTTTCAGTGAAGCAAGGCCCAGCACAGATGTGGGTCCTGGTCCCCTGAAAGCTCACAGTGCTGCCAGTGCTCCCTGAGCCCTGTTTATGTGCTGTGTAAGGAACTGCTCCCTTGGGGGCAGCTCTGGTGCTTCTGTGGCAGCCTGACTGCTCCTGGCTACGCTGAAAACACTCCTTCTGTCTTGACAACTTGGCCTTCATAATCAATTAAGAAAAAGACTTTGGAGACCAAATCAAAGGGATTTTTTAAAAATATGCTTAATTAGAATCACTGTGTCCACATACTAGTTCATGCTCTTTCCAGACAAACACTTTAATAAAATGTCTGTCTTTGAAATTATTGACAAAAACCCCCTTTCCTCTCATCACTGTTCTTCTCTCCTTCTCCTTGCTTCAGCAGGCTGGGGAGAAATGCCTACTGTCCACACAAAGACCGAAGCTTCTTGGGGAGAGCCGTCATCCCCTTCTGCTGCAGTTGATAATGGCACTTCAGCATGGGGGAAACCCCCCAGCAGTGGTACAGGGTGGGGAGATAATCCTGCCGAGTCAGCAGGGACATATGGAAGAACAAATGCTCCAGCTGCTGCCCCAGCACTGTGCAAACCAGGTACGTGCGTGGATGTGGCTGCCATAAGAGGTTGGGGAAAAAAGGCAAAGTGTGTGTGTTTCTGACATTATTTCTAAACAGCACTTCTCATTTGCTGTGCATTTGAATCGGAGACTGTCTTAATAATTTAATTCTCAAAACTACATTAGCTGTCTCAAAAATGTTGATATTCCAGATACCAAATTAATACAAAAATATGAATATAGTAAATCAATCAGTAAATTTAAAGGTACTATTTGGAGTATTTTTGTGTATTTTGAAAGCAGTATAGTAGAGATGCAGGAAACTGAAACTGCAGAAGAGCATGAATAGTACTTACCCTAGGTGCCTAAAATAACCTGCGTTGGGAAGAGAAAAAACTGAGCTCAGTCAGGACAGGATTGATCCTGATAGGAAAAGCAACACACGAGAATGACGTAACCTCACTATTCGTTTAAACTGAGGGAGTAGATATCTTCTTCAGCTACTAAAACTGTTCACAGGTTCAGAAACATCCTGAACTACTTGGCTGCTTCACCATTCCTAACTAATGTTATTTGATAAAAATCCTCCCATCTCTAAATGCCCTGATGGCTACAGTGCTTGGTTTAGACTTCTGTTTTGGCTGTGGAAATCTTCTAAGTTTTGCTTCTGCAAACTGCTACACTGACAGATAGTTAAAAAGCCCAGAAAACCTAAAAACAGAGTAAACAGAATAAAACACAATGAGGTGACACAACCTTGTCACTGAATGTAAAGTGTGCCCGGCAGCCCATGTGCTCCTTTCAGATTCCATTCTTCTGAGATGGGAATGAGTTTCTGACTGTTAATGACCTAAAAATTTTGTTCATTGAAAGAATGTGGCAGCTAAACCGATGAGATTCATTGAAAGCAAAATAGCACGTGAGTGTGTGGTCATACTTTTGGTTCCTTGTTCCTAGGAGACTGGAATGACCATGACTACAGATCTTACTTGTTCAGGAGAAAGTGAGACTTGCTGTTGCTGGACTTTTTTTACTATAAAATATTCAGAGAACTTTTCTATTTTGCTGGCTTCAAAGAAGGTGTACTTACCCTTTAATGCCAATTAAGCTACTTGATGAACCTTTATGTCTCTTGAAAAAATACTCAAATGTTAGCATACTAGATATGGCATAAGAAGATATATCTGTAAAATATGAAGGAAATTGAGTAAGATTTTTCTTCTCCCTCATTCCCTCCAGCTTCAAAATCTATGCAAGAAGGCTGGGGCAGTGGTGGGGATGAAGTGAATCTCAGTACTAGTCAGTGGGAAGATGAGGAAGGAGATATGTGGAATAATACTGCTTCACAAGAGAGCAGCTCCTCCTGTAATTCCTGGGGGAACGCCCCGAAGAAAGGACTTCAAAAGGTAAGACAAAAATAAGGATACTGTGTAGAAAAGAGTGGAATTAGTATAACATTTCTAGAATAAGTTGTTACAGATTTCCTGTTGCATTACACCTGAACTCTTAAATTAAACCTCTGACACCTGAACACAAACACAGCTTGCCACTACAGTGGTTCAAGTACAGCCTACCTTGTTTCCAGGGGAAAATGGGAGATCTTTGACTTTAAGCATGTCAGATGCTTCGGGAATTTTGTTGTTGTTGCTTTTGTTTTGTCTAAGTTTTATAAGTGTTCATGTTCTAAAGGAATGATAATGTATTAACAGAAAAGGTATTAAGGGGGCTTTCAGAGACTTTCTGTGGTGGTAGAAAAGCAAACAATAGTTTGTGATGAAGTGGTTCAACAATAAATAGATATTTTCTGTTTGTGAGGAACAAACAGATAATTGTAAGTTGTGTACTGGTATGAGATAAAAGCAAACTTGTATTAATGCCGCGCTCAATCGGAAACATAGACAATTATGTTAAGTTTTCCATTGCACAGCCTTTATTTCAGGACAAGGCCAGGCTGTATCTTAAAGGAATTGGGAATGCATTTAGCCAGTTTGTTTGTTATTCCATTAGCCAACAGTTAGGCCAGTGATTTGATCAAGTATGGTTGTTTCTTGTACTGTCCGCAGCCCAAAACAAATCCACGCTTGTCCCTTGGTACTTTCTGGAGAACTGAAAGGAAGAGACTTCTTAAGGATTTTGTGATAGAAAAGCTGCACAGAGATCTTTTAAAGGTGTTTATCTAGACGCTCTTGTTTGTTTTTAAGAAAATACACTGAGTAACATTCTTAACTTCAAGGTTGCGAACTTGTTTTTGGGAATGTTTTTCAGGAAGTGTTTTGTACTATTTCAGAAACTTTTATTTTGTTATGTTTTTCTGCCAAGGATTAAAATGAAATATGTAAATTCAAAGGTGGCTTTAATTCAGTGGTCAGCAAATCAAATACTAAATAGTACACTGAACACCTATTCAGCTGAGATAAATTTTATACACTTTGTGGGGGAAGAGAATCGTAGTTACGTTGTTCGGAGGGTTCTTCAATACTTTCTAAATTAATGTACTAATACATCTTTCAATAGCATGTATTATTAATACAAAAACTTACCACGTATTTTATGTACATCTCACTAATGTGACTGTGGGAACCAGACCATTAATGGAATCTCCCATTTATTTACTAAGGGCATGAAGACATCTAGCAAGCAGGATGAGGCCTGGATCATGAACCGTCTGATAAAACAGCTCACAGACATGGGCTTCCCTGTGAGTAGTGCTCATAGCTGGCACACCTGGGGCTTAGCTTTTGTAGCCTGTGGTTCTGACTTCCGATGTTTCAGACTGTAGCTACAAAAAGCTCTTCAGTCTCCTCATCAGGCTGGGAAGTAGTTCTGATACCTGCATTTAGACTTTTACTGTAATTTCAGAAATCTACTGTAAGCTAGTAGGGTCCTCTCTGAGATTACATGGTGATAGACTTTGTATAATGACATTTATAGATTTTTTTTTTTTTTTGAACTTCAGTGTTTTATAACAACAGTTGTTACTTTGAACTTCAGGAATAATTCTACTCCTGTTCCCCTTTTCTTATTAAACAGGTGAAATTAGTGTATATCTCCCCCCCCCCCCCCCC
>NW_020799123.1:4938967-5043533 GCF_003259725.1 Athene cunicularia
CCCCCTTTTTTTTTTTTCCTAAGAGAAGGGCATGCCATAGTGATACTTACATTCGCCATAGAAAACAGTAATTTAAACAGAACAGTATGATTTGGCCTTGTAGAACTGGTACTTCCTTGACAAACTGAAACTGATTTGTAGGGATTGCTAAAGGCAGAAAAAAATGTGCACAGCCATTATTTGTGCTTCTGAGTAAATACTAAATCCAGTATTTAAGACACATACCTGTTTTCTTAGTTTGCTTTGAGATCACGTAAGCGTGATTACTTTTTCTCTTAACATAATCCATATTTTTGACAGAGAGAGCCAGCGGAAGAGGCCTTGAAGAGCAACAATATGAATCTCGATCAGGCCATGAGTAAGTATGTGTGTAACTAGATTGTTTTTTTCTTTAAAGCAACACAGGAACCATTCATGATTCTGAGAGTTTGATCTTATCCAGATCAATTGGATAATACTTCTTTTCTTGCTTTTGCTTTTGTAAGCAAGACCTACTTCTTTGGATACTGTTGTCAAATTCACTGTCTTTGCATCACCTTTTTCAATATATTTCCCCGTTCTGTGAAGGTGCTCTGCTGGAAAAGAAGGTGGAAATGGACAAGCGTGGAATGGGAGTGACCGACTATAATGGAATGGTCACCAAACCCCTTGGCTGCCGCCCACCACCAATCTCCAAAGAGTCTTCCATGGACCGCCCCACCTTCCTTGACAAGGTGAGTTCAGAAATACGAATGTGATACACAAGTCAGAACTGTACACTGTGTAGAAATATTGATAATTTCCACTGTCTGTTTAGAAAGCTGTAGAGAGAAATGTGATGGATAATTAAATATTGCTTTATTCTTTTTCTGTTTTAATCTCATGGGAAATTTAGTCTTTGTGGAAAGAACCAATGATTTGATTCCCACATAGAAAGAAACAATGGCCAGCCCCAGTGTTACACTTGGAAAAGAAAACTTACTAAGGAATCAGTAATGCAATGGAACTAGAAATGAGAAGAACAAAGAAACAGAGCACAGAAAAAAAAAAGCGCCTTTTACTCTGTAAGAGTCCAGAGTGTCAGTGACCTTTGCCCAAATTAATGACCAGGCAGGACTAAGGCCAAAATCTTCAAGAATTAGGCTTCTAATTGCTGTTTCAGTTTTGAGCTCCTTATATATTTCAGTGGAATTTCAGTACTTAAATAGGAATGAGGAGCTGAGGTGAGAAGTATGATGAGTAGACATGAGAAGTAGAAGTAGAAGTAGAATGAGAAGTAGAAGAGTAGACACACACAGTCATAAATAGCTTCTCCAATTAACTTCCTTTTCTGTGATAATGCATGACAAATTTTCCAGCACCATTGAATGACTGAGGAGAAGGCCTTGGAAGTTCATGGTGGCCAAGAATCAAAGTGACCAAAGAAAAGGATGTGGGGAAAAATGAAGCCAGATTTCAGTAGGAAATGAGATTGACAACCTGACAAAAAGTCCTACAAAGAGACCTACCAAATCACCTCAGAATTCCTCCCAGAATTAATAAGGAAAGAACAATCTTCTGGTGCCATTCTTTATTTCACAGATTATTTGAAATGTTCATAAGGATGGGAGGTGGTGGTTTCTGGTGGTTTCTGAGAAATCCGTACTTTTCACAAACTGTGCTGAAACCAATTCATTTTACATAAGCTATTTACATGATGTGAGACAGTAATGATATCTAGTCTTGTTAACACACTGTATTAAAAACTTCGCCAACCCTGAATAATTATTATCTTTCCAGTCCTCCACCCTGTGTTTTCTTACAGTCTTAACTACAGCATTATCTTTAAAGTTATGGTTTGTGTTGTGACAGGTTCCCAGGTGTTCTGCTAAGAAAATTAGTGTGGTGCTATGCTAGGACATCTGATAAATACTGACCTTTTAATAACAGCTATTACTATTTCTGCTGTTTTCACAGTCTAAACAGTTTGCTCAGTTTTAGTGCTGGTACGATGCAAATCATAAACAAGTTAATTTGATTAAACATAAATGCATCTTCCATAATTATGTGTTATTTATATTAATAAGAAGAAATTAGCATCTCTACAAAATTTCCTTTAGAGGATCCTTATGTATAAGAAATTTTTGTAATGGTTCAAATGCTGCCACAGTGCTGCGTAGTCTAGTCTTAGGGCAGCTTCCTGCAAAGATTATATATTAAAAAAAAATGCTTTTCTGCTTTTGGAGAATAACAACATTTGTTCTTTCTGGGCTCCCTACTTCTGTCAGAATGATGTGGTGTCCATTATGTTGTTGTTCCCTAAACCAGACTAAATGTATCTGTATTTCCTACAGCGTAAGGCTCAACCTGGCTCTTCCTTTTTTTTTCTCTTCCTGACATGTAAAGTTCACTCTTAGCTATGGCAAGTCTGTTTGCTTATGGCAAACTTTATAGAATATGTTAATTGAAAGATCTCTCTCCTGATGAAGGTCACAAAATTCGTGCATGCATGCCAGTTAACCTTTTCTTTGCTAAGGTAACAATATCTTGAGCAGTAAAGTTATTGCCAGAGGAGGAGGTGCATTATGTTCAGCGTGATGCATAATTATGGAAACATATGTTAAATGCAGCTATTGAGAAGGGAGTACTAAAATAATTAATATTCATAAAGCAAGTAAAATCTGTCAGTCTAGGCATAATCTGTCACAGTGACTTTACTATAACAAAGGAAATAACCCCAAACTATATTTGTTAGCTAACAGTGTTGAGCAACTTGCTAAGTGAATTAAAGAAATACAGTTCCTACTCTAAGAAAAACTTTCTCCAGGTTTGCAGCCCAGGCTGCTAGAGTAACTCCTCTTCTCCAAAACCTTTTTGCCCTTTGAGGTACTTTTTCAGAGCATGACCCTGGAGCTGTCTTGCTTCCTGCTTAGCCATCCTCGGTCGGTGAACAAGCTCTCTGCACAGCTACACAAAGCACTCCACCCAGCGTTCCACATTTTACTTAGTGTTTATCGAGCCATTATCCTTTTTGCTTGGCTTTGAGTCTTCAATAAGTTGTGTTAGTGTGCTCACTGCTACCACTCCTTTCTCAGCTGATTCTCTCAGCTCACCTGAGTTGAGACTCCGTGATTTTTCTCTTGCATTTTCTCTGACAAATAAAGCCAGAACTTACTTTAAAAAAACAAAAACAAAAACAAACCAACAAAAACCAAACCTTGTGCATTTGAGGAGAGAGAGTTTCCAGCTCTGACATTTGCTTCTGGATCCATGGAACATCCTGTTCTCTCTGGACTAGTAAGCTGTCTGTGCAACTGAACATCACCTTTGAATATTTGCTTTCACTTGTTCCTCCATGCTTGCAGCAGATACTCTTTATTCTGTGTTGCACTGAGTCAATCTTTGTCACTCAGTGCTTTGTTAATTGTATTATTTTTTTAGGATTTTTGCCTTGTAGCACCATAACAAGAGAAAGGAGAAAAATCCAATGGCTTCAAGGAAATAAAAGATCCAGCCTAGCAGTATCCTGATATGTCATCTCAACCACTTAATCTTACACTGGCTGGCGAGCACACTGTACTTAGGTATCAGGTTTGCTTGAAGATGTTACCTGATGTCTTCTGGAACCATCACATTTGTAAGAAAAGCATGTAAGCTTTTCCTGGAAGCATGCTTTAAAATATCAGAAATAAGCCCAGGGGGCTTCGAAGGTTCTTTCCTTAAAGTGTAGAGATTTGTCTTGGGTACTACTCCTGAGTACTGGGACTCAAATTTGGTGTGTATTCATTCTCACTGCATCTATCAAGTGTTCTGCTAAGCTCAGAAGAAAAACGTGGTGATTTGTGACTTTCACTGACCACTGCCTAATTGAAAATCTTGAACCGTACAGAGACATCCCTTAATTTTTTATCATAATTGAATGCAAGTGTTGAACTCTGGAACATTGTATTAGATGTATGTGATCAAAAGTCAGGTCAGCTCTCTGAAGAAAGGTAACATCAGCCTGCTTTGGCATTAGCTCAAGCTTGCCTTCTGTGAGGCTTCTGTTAGTTCCATGGCAGACTCGTCATCCCTCCTGCTCTCTATCTCTGTTTTTTATGTTTTCTCCCTACTGCCAGCAGAGTGTCCTGTCTTCCTTTGCTTTAATACTGCTTCCAAACTTTCTCCCAAATTCTTGAGCATGTAAGAGACTGTGAAATTCTCACCTTTCAAATTAGGTCTCCTTTCTACTAGTGAAATATTCCTATTCACTGATCAGCTCTTCCTCTCTACTGTTGAGAAACCCAGGTGTACGAGCCTTTATGCTCATTGGCTGCAGTCATGTTCTTTCATAAATATTCTGACTAGGCTTTTTCCTTGGTTATAATTCATACATAATGTTTGGTGTTTTTCCAACCTCATCTTTCGCATTCTGATGCCAGTTGTCTCTGGTGAATGTGACTGGTTTTTGTCTTTGGGATAAGAAATGGGCTATTTTATCATGCAGAAACACTTTTGAAGGTCTTGCAATTAGATGACGATCACTAGAATTTTAAGGTTGACTTGAAATTATTTTTCTTTACTCCATCTCTGCTTCCTGTGATCCAGTGATTGTTTCTTTTTTGAACTTCCAAATTTTGAAACCTCTTTCATGCCCATGTTTTCAAAATTTAAAATACCAATGATGAGTACTTCTTTGAGTACTGCATTTCCTGCAAGATTCTTTTGCCTGAACCTAACTCCTGTCAGATTTGAAGAGAACTTACTTTGTGGTGAGATTTTATTATTTTAACATCCTCTTTTGGAAAAGTGGTTTTTTTTTTTTTTTCTATTCTAAGAAGTTATTACTGTGTGTTTTCTACTAACTACTTCTGTAACTGACTTTCTAGAAAGACCTCTAGCAAATTAATCAGTCTTGCATCTGTCTGTTGGGACGTTTTGATTCATGAAGTGACAGTTGTTGGCAGGCGACTGCCAGAGTGTCCAGGAGTCCCCTGCTAAATTGTCCATATCTCACAGGGCTAAAAAGTCTTTGAGTAATGCTGCTTGCATTCTGTCATATTTGGTACATGAGACTGTTGTGAAAGACTTTCCAAAGTCCTAAAAGTAATACATTGTTGGGCACCAGTGTGGTGCTTTGTGTTAGATAACTGTAGAAGGGAATACTGCTACCAGTAGGATTTTACAGTTCTGTCAAATACCTTCAAAAAGTTAAAAGCAGTGCTGGATTTGGCATGATTCTGATGATTCAGATGTAGGAGATTCGTCTAATTGATTAGCCCGAGGGAGAAATATAACATAAATTTGTAAGGAAGTTACAGAAGAGGAAAGGTTAGGTAGAAAAGATTAGTCTTCAGGTAACAATTATTACATAAAGGAGCCTGAAAAATAATGGGTCACAAACCATTGTCAGCATTATAGGTATCCCTTAGTCTAGACTGAGAATGACTGAAGAGTACTTTATTTTGACCAACTCAGATACTTTGTTAAATGAATTGATTTCAGTTCCACTTTAGAGCACAGATTTGTGCAGCACAGTTGGCACCTTACCACAAGTTCAAATGAAAAAAAAAAACAGGACAAAGTGAATGTGGACAATATGTTATAAACTTGCTACAAAACACATTTGCTGCAGCTCAGACAAGGAACACACTTGTGAAGGTGGCCTTGCAGCAAGTTGGCCTGTTCTGGAAATTAGATGCCTGAGTATTCAGTGTGGCTTGTCCTCCACCGTCTCTGGCACTGCTTATTTCCAAAATGAGAAAAACCAATGTCAATGAGACAAGACTTGAATAAATTTTGAGGGCAGGGAGGGATTGCATTGATCTCTCATGGTCAATAGGTCTGTTCACATAGGAAACAATGGCATCTGAAGGAGAGAGCATGCATGAAGCTTGAAATTATTTTCACTTTAAAGGGGGAAGGGTAGAATTGTAAACATATGTCTGTGATCTAAGGAGAAATCCTTGAACCTGTTACTGTCATGCAAGCTGCAGTTGTTTGTGGAGTGTGACTGATGTCCAGTAGAATGTAAAATATCTTGAGCTGAAAGGCCTTGGGGATATCATTAGAAAATGTCAGTGTCCCCCTCAGGATAGTCAGATAGCATGTCAAGTGTCACTTTGCCTGATAGTAAAGAAACTTTTTCTTTGCATCATAGGAGAGCTGTTGAAAATGTATTTTGCAGGGTTAACTTAGAACACAAAATTTACTGAGTGTGCTTGCTGTATTAGGTCATTTGTTTGGGTATCTGGTTAGTGGACTGGGCTGCTTTTTTAACAAAGGAGGTTTATAGGTATCTCACAATCTTCTGGGGCACTGAATTTATTGGTTGAAATAACCTAGCTCCTCACCTGTTTAAAAGCCTTTCTTTGCAGTGAATCTATTGCCCAAAACCCACCAGTCCAGCACATTGCAAATTAAAGATTTTTCACTTTACCCGTTTTTGGAGCTCTACTTTGTACACAGTGTTACTTGATCATGCTTGCCGCAGGCTTCCCAGACATCAAAGCACAGTTTGAGATAGAACTTGGTACCCCACTGTAATACTAGCTAGATATCTACCTGTTTGACTGGGGATTACGTGATTTATTTTATTTTCTGACTTGCTGTTTACCCCCCACGGGTGCTGCCTTCTGTACATTGTATCCGTGTTCAACTGTGGTTCCTTACACCCCAGTTATCAGAGGGGGCCCCTTATATCTTGCTAAAATCTGCCTCCTCCTGGGGGACATTCAGGCAGTGTCTTAATCACTTTCCTAGGAAGGCTGCACAGACAACATTATCATTGTTGGGTTTAAGTATTTTTGTGTTCATTGGGTGCGTTAGGGTGTAGTGTTTCATAGTGGATAATAATAACTCAGTGCTATGTGAATATTAAAAGAGGCTCATGTGTCTCAGTTAGGAAGGGGGATTAATGCAAAAATGCTTTTTTAAGAGCAGAGCTATGATGTGGAACCAAGTACAGACTGGTGTCAAATAAGCTGATCCCGAGTTCTGGGTTAACAAAAGTGGTATGTGGTATGTCATATGTCTGTGCTCTGCTGCTGAGAGTTCAGCAGTCTAACAGAAGACTTCCCTGAAATACCCTGGGTCTCTCTTCCCTTTTCACTTTTCAATCTGGTGGAGAAGAGAGGAGAAAATCTAAGGAGGTGATGGCCGCATGATAGCTCTGCGATTTGTTGCTAGAATCCCTCCTTCTGGAGAGGTGGGTGAGGGTGATTGTACAGTTGTGGATTAAGTGTGACAAAATAAAGAAAAACAGTACCTTAATCCTATTTCTCTTTTTCTTCTCCCTTCACTCCATACTTTTCATACCCTGTTATTCATAACTTTTTTTTTTTTTTCCCAAAATATTTTTATTCATCCATACCCTTTTATATTTCCATGGGACACTGTTTTGTGTGCTGTCTGCTCCTGGGCACTGCACACAGCTCACCCTTTCTTTCTCCAATCAGGATGGCGGCCTAGTGGAAGAGCCCACTACTTCACCATTTTTGCCTTCACCAAGCCTGAAGCTCCCCCTTTCAAACAGTGCACTCCCTAATCAGACCCTGGGCGGGCTTGCCTCAGGGCTGGGCATGCAAAACTTGAATTCTTCTAGACAGGTAAGGCTGTTGGGAGAGATCACAAGTTGAATTTCAGCTCTCTTGGACTCTGCTGCTAGTGCCCATCGCTCCCCAGGGAAAATGGTGGTTTAAACTGAAAGTGCACGCAATATCTTTGTTCACGTGAAATATCAGTAGAGAAGTTACCTGCTGTATAAACATTTCACATTATAAGACATAAAACAACTGCATAGTTGTAATTAGCCTGCTAATTACATGCATCCGTTGAGAGGAGACTGTAGTGTTATGGTTTTATACCACTGAACCCTGGTATAGCCCTGCCTTGATTGATGTGAGGTTTCTTTTTTTGAGGCGTTGCTAATTGTCACAGACTCTGAGGCAGAGACATTGCTCTAATTCATCTTTCCTGGTTGGCATAATTACTCAGTGATGAGATGGGTGAGAAGTGATGGGGGCTTTTTTATTCCTGCTGTAAGTGTCAAGGCAACTCATAGCTTTGACAAGTGGTAAAAAAACAACTGTGCTTCTAGCACCTCTGGTCAAAGAGAGCATTGTGGCAAAAGGGATGTTTTGGCCCTTGGGTAGAGCATGCTGAAAGAAAAAGGCAAGGAGATGGAGGGGGAGATTGATAAACAGGAGACTTAGAGGCCATAAACTACTGCTGCTTATGAAAAGGTTATTTTTGCCATAGAAATTGAAGTTCCATCAAAGATAAGAAATAACAACACAGGAAAAACTCTATATATCATTCTATGTTGTTTTTTATTTCGTATATTCCTTTAAAGTTAGTTTTCTAAAGGCATTACTTGTCCAGCACTTGCAGCCCATTAAGCTTATCTTTCAGAAGCGGAGACTGCCCTAATATAATGTCCATTATCAGTAGTTTTGCAAAATGACTTAAGTATAAAAACTGCCTAGTTAATTTAAGGATCACAGGATGCTGTGAGTTTAATGACTGCATTCTCCTGTCCCTTGCTACACAAATACAAACCTTTTTGGCGAGTACTTTTTGTTGTTCATCTTGTGACCCTCTAGGGTTATGCATCCTTATAGAAAGCAATCTTCCAACTTCAGCCACCCTTTGTTCAGGCATCTGTACAAAGTTTTGCAGGTTTGGGATGTTGGGTACATCTTTGCCGTGCCTGATTTTAAACCTGATTGTCAGTACAGTCTGCATGTACTGGTTTCTTTATCCATGCCTGTCATAATCACTGAGGATAAAGACTGCACAGGTAAATAACTTCCAGTCTGTATGTCGAGTGATGTCTTTAAATGCCAATGTATTTCTTGCTCTGCTGTAGATACCGAGTGGCAATCTGGGTATGTTTGGCAATAGCGGAGCAGCACAAGCCAGGACCATGCAACAGCCGCAGCAACCGCCAGTGCAACCTCTTAATTCATCCCAGCCTAGTCTTCGTGCTCAAGTGCCTCAGTTTCTATCCCCTCAGGTTAGATGACACTTCCACTCATGAATCTCCCTTTTCCCTGGAAATCTTCCATGTGCACTCTTCTCTCCATATGCATTCTGTTGTCATGCTCCTGTTGCCTGTCTGGGTCTGTGTTGATGTATTTACTAGCCAGTAAGCATGTTACATGGGTAAGGGGTTCTTGTGTGTGTATTCTGTCCTTTTTGCCAAAAGTAGTGTTTCTAGAGAGCTGAAAGTTTGTTCTCAGCTGCTCTTCCATAAATGGATATTTGAGTGTGGTTATTAAGATTTGTAGAGCCTCTTGTTAATTTTTTGATAGTTCATGTGTTCCAGCTAATGTGAGTCTTATTAATGACTTATACAGTTGCCAGTGTTAAAAGGAAATGTACAATTAAAATACACTGCTCTTCCTTAGGTTCAAGCACAGCTTTTGCAGTTTGCAGCAAAAAACATTGGTCTCAGCCCTGCACAGTTAACCTCGCCAATTAATAATCCTCAGCATATGACGATGTTGAACCAGCTCTATCAGCTGCAGCTGGTAAGTTAAAAGACATGGCAAATAAACTCTAAATCAGATTTGAAAGCATGAAGATAAAATAAGAGAATGGCTAACTAAATTTTTAAATGGACATGACAGATCCTTAAAATAATCAGATGCTGATTTCTTTCGTAGAATTTCTTTTTAAAGAAACAAATTCAAGTTTTTTGCCTCAAGCTTTATAAATAGTCATTTGTGGAGTAATTACTCTTTAAAGCTGATCAGTGGAACTGAAAACTCAATTGTCCTTTTACTGGTATGTGTAACAGTATATTCTCAAACAGCACTAATCTGTGTATTACCTGCCAACGTACGAACAGCTGGGAGATTTTTGTCACAACATAATAAGAGAGAAATTTCAGTAGTGCTGGTGACCTGGTTTACCTGGAGAACTTCCTTCAGTTGTGTCACTAAAAAATAGTGTAGGGTAAATTTCCTGTACTTAAGGGAATGTATATTAAACACATATGTAACAAGAACTACTTGTTTATGAAAAGTTCGGTACTTCTGCTATACTTGCAATTTATATATCTATATATATATAATGTGAGTGTGTAATGAAAATACTGAATTGGATTTTAAGAATATTTTTTAAAAAGGTACCACTAACAGTCAGTATTTGCTAGGGTTAAACATAAAATTGAGGATGACAGACTACCTTAGTTGCTGATCTTAATGTGGTGGTCAAAACTCTTCTATTAGTAACAGCATTTGATACTATTATTCATTTCTGGTTATGTCTCCTAGTTTAGTGGAGCACAGCATTGATGCCATGCCATGATAATAATTGAACAGTATCCAACTACTTGAAAAATATCTGTACAGAACTGCTTTGGATTTTAAATTCACGAGTTTCAGAGAAACACCTTGAAAACTGGACTTAAATGTATTATAAAATACATTTGTAACAATTGTTACTTTTGCTTCATTGGCTGTTTTCAGAAAACTCCAATGTTTCGGTCTTTTCTGTCTTTTTTATAATGTACCAGAGCAGTTCAAGCAAGCTTGTTTGGCTTACTGTGTATGTTTGGACCTCTGACCTCTCATTTCTGTCTTGTAGGCGTACCAACGTTTACAAATCCAGCAGCAGATGTTACAGGCTCAGCGTAATGTTTCCGGACCCATGAGACAACAGGAGCAGCAAGTAGGTTTGCCTGCCAGTTCAATCATCCCATTAGAGTTCGGTTTCAATAGCTTAAAGAGATTGTACTACATTATATCAAAGCGGCTAAAGCATCCTTAGAAACAATAATATAGTGCATGGCTTGAGTATTGAAAAGGAAAGAGCTGGAGTAATAAAGCTGTTTCACAGCATTCAGTTATTGGAGGAAACCTCTTCAAATTAATACAGTCAGTTTTTATTTGTGAAGACATCTACTGTGTTATTTCACTGTAGAGAAAGGCAGAAGAAATCTAGTGGCTTTTTGTTCAATTGAGCATTTATTGATTCTTTTTCTTGCCAGGTTGCACGTACAATCAATAACATGCAGCAGCAGATCCAGCAGCACCAGCGCCAGCTGGCCCAGGCCCTGCTTATGAAGCAGCAGCCTCCCCCTCCACATCTATCTTTGCACCCCTCTGCAGGCAAATCAGCCATGGATAGCTTTTCACCCCATCCCCAGGCTCCCGGCCTACCTGACCTGCAGACCAAAGAGCAACAGTCTTCACCGAACACCTTTGCTCCTTACCCTCTTGGTAAGTGTCCTGCATTAAAACAGTTCAATATGAAAAAGACGGAGTATATTATGTGAATTCAGCATCTAAATATTTTGCTTCGTAGTATAACAAATGCAGAAGTACAAAAGATATGTGTATTCAATAATGTGAAAATGCTAAAACAAAATCACAGTACTTCATGCCTGTCTGGTAGCTGTTCAGGTGAACTGTGTTTGCTCACCTGCTTACAAATACCAGAACAGAAAATGTGCTTAATTAGCTATCTATGTATGGTGCTATTTATGAACTAAACATAAGTGAACAGCATAATATTTAAAATAATATAAAATACACAGATATCATATTGATAAATAGGTATATCACCTGGAAATCATGCAAAAGTCATCTTTCCACTCTAATCAGCACTGGTAAGGCATCAGTTTTGGTCAGTCTATTTCAAGAAAGATATGGATCAGTTTAAAGGAATGCAGAAAGAGTGTTGTGCAGACAATTAGATGTTTCAAAAACATGGCTGCTAAGGAAAAAATGAAATCCTCTTCTCACTTTAGTCTAAAGAGGAGACTTGAGACATGCAGGAATCTTCAAAAATGTGAAAGCTTCAAATAAGTTTTCTTGCATGTGGCTGATGCAAGAGGTAATGAACATTTATTGCATAAAAGAAGATCTAGTTAAATATTAAGGATCGTTTATTTGCTTTAAGCAAAGTAGAGTACTGGAATCAATTCTCTGGAAAGTGTCTTAAATCTTCACCAGTCATTTTGTGGTAGGTTAGACATAGATCTGTCAAATATGATTGATGTCAATTGATTCAGCCTTGAGACGGGGTGAGCAGAACAACCTTTCAGACCTGTTTTCTGTGACTGTTTGATGTATGCTACAGACTTCATTTATGATACAAAGGAATTAATTTAATATCTTTGTGACGCTCTATACTGTATACAATAGAATTGTCAAGCTTTATCTAGCATGCAGTAGTTAAGAAGGTAATTTTGACTGCTATGGTGAACTGTTATAGCAGGGAGCATCAGAAGGCAAAAGAATGGATGAATTAAAGGCCTAAGTCTAAGAGGTTCTTATCATATCTCAGCTTCCTGTGATCTGCTAACATTCAGGATTATATATCAAAAAGGACCCAGATTCATGTCACAGAGCATGTCAGAATTATTCCTTAGATATAGCCTGAGTGATTTTGCTGTGAGTATACAAACTATATGCCCAAATAGTACAATACCAGCTCTGATGAATAGCAGCTGTTTGTATGACCTTTTAATCAGTCACTTTGGGATTTTTAAAATGTTGTTAGCAAAGTAAAATGGCAGATATCATGGGGGTGTGCTGGTGAGGCATTAGGAATATTTTGGCTTGGCAGTGGAATGCTGCAAATTGTTCAGTGGTTTAAACGTAGCATTCCAGTGTGTTCTTCTAGAATGCCTTTTCTGCAACAAGTGAGGAGATTGGCAAGTAGAAGTACTGACAGCGTTGAAATGTTAGCCCTGCATCTTTTTTCCTTTAGCACAGTTTTAACATTTTCTGAATACATGGGAGTTATACTGGTGTTCCCATAAAAGCAAAAAATTCTTGACAGCAGGTTGAAAATGTGCATGGTAAATTAGCACACATACATACAGATGTCTGAGAATCAATGCCTAGTAATTTCTTCAGCTGGATTTTGAAACACATCTTTTAACCCCCCAGTATATTATGGATATCTAATGACCTGTTTCCCCTTAGCTGGACTGAACCCGAACATGAATGTAAATAACATGGACATTACTGGTGGTTTGTCAGTGAAGGACACTTCTCAGTCCCAGTCTCGCCTTCCTCAGTGGACACACCCCAACTCAATGGATAATCTGTCTAGTGCTGCTTCTTCACTTGACCAGAACTCCAGCAAGCACGGTATGTCGCGTTTAATCTCTGTCAGTCTCGCTTTTTGAGATTTGAGTCATATTGCAATTGTAATTTTTCTCTCATGTTCCTATTTTCAGTAAGTGCTCATAAATGGTTGGTACAAAGTGCCCTTTGAGACTGTGATATTTTTAAGATGGTTTCTGCAGTCACATTCAGCAATGCACTGAAGCTTTTGCTATCACTTCCTACATGCAATGTAGGAATGTTTTTTCTCATTTGCTAAATTTTGTTGCTCAGAACATGGAGTTCAAGTAAAACAAGCCATTAGTGTTGGCAAAACAAGTCCCACAGGCTTCCCCTTACTCCAGATCTGCATACCTTCAATCCTAAAAAACTTTACATTGGCTTTCTCCCACAGTTTTTCCAGCATCATCAACCTTTCACAGCCAGTCCTGTACAAAGGCATGATGGATTACATAATTACCCACCCTGGGAGTTAGGAGCACAAACTTCATATTTTTCCAGAAGTTATTGCTAATCTGTTTGAACACCTTTATCCCCAACGCCTCCAGTATCCCGGCTTGTTTATTCCTGTATTTCCTGTACCAAGTTTATTCTGTTAGAACATGGTGCTCTGTTAACTTCATTGTATCCTGGATTTTATTATGAGCAGTGTGAATTATTTCTTTTACAATAGTTTTTTATTCTGCAAGTACCTGTACTGCCTGTGCCAAATTGTTGTTTGATAGTTTGTAGGAACATGAGAATGGCCATTTCAAATCATCCATCCCGTCAGCAATGAATACCTAGAGAAGGGTGAGAAGAGGGCTTGCCTGCAGTGGTATTCCTTAGTATGCTGTCTGAGCAAATTCCTGTTTACCATCAGTGTAATGATTTGAATTACTTAGTTTCTTTTTGGCAGTAATGTAATGCAAATTTCTTGAACTTGAGTGTCTAGATTGTACCAGCAATGTATCTCCCAGCTGTAATTCCTAGTAAGGCTTCAGCAGCTGTTAAGCTTTGTTTAACGTGTTTACACTTTAATTTTCTTTTTTATCTTTGTAATACAGAAAGAAAAAAAGAAAATAATAACAAAATCTAGGGACTGATGAAATTCCATACCCAGTATTAGTCCCACTCCTAAACAGAGCCTTTCCATTTCATTCATTACAGGTGCTATACCTGGAGGTTTAAGTATTGGTCCTCCGGGAAAGTCCTCCATTGATGACTCTTATGGCCGGTATGATCTGATTCAAAACAGTGAGTCGCCTGCCAGTCCACCTGTAGCTGTTCCTCACAGCTGGTCACGTGCCAAAACCGATAGTGATAAAATTTCCAATGGCTCCAGCATAAACTGGCCACCAGGTAACAAAATACAAAGCATTTGTGTTAAATTGTTGGTTTTATTTATTGAATCCTCATACCTTCTAATACAGAGGAACTTTGGAGAATTAAGATTTTATATATTCTTCTTTTTATTATATTTTAAACAGAGTTCCATCCAGGAGTGCCATGGAAAGGACTGCAGAATATTGATCCTGAAAATGACCCCGATGTTACTCCTGGAAGTGTTCCAACTGGGCCTACTATAAACACCACGATACAGGATGTTAATCGCTATCTTCTCAAGAGTGGAGGTAAACACACAAATGACTTTCACATCTGTGTATACTTTAATTTTCTTTCCAAGGAAGTTGACATCATATATTAACAGATGTATATTTTTGCATGTAATCCTAATATAATAATTCTTCTGCTCTTAACTTTCACTGAAAATCCAGAAATACTTGATTTAAATATGGGACTAAGAAGTTTCTGGGTTTCCATGGGAATGTAAATATTTTTATATTGGAGATGTAATATAAACTTCTGTGGTCACTGGAAGTTTTTGTAAGCTGTAATAATTTGTTTTGAACAAGATTTCTCTCTCCATACTGACTAACCTCTTACAGACACCTTGCAAAATACTCAGAAGACACAATACAAAAGTTGCACAGTTCTTGCTGAGGCACTGATTTATTGTAGCTTTGTTAAAAGATCAATCAGCAAAATGAATCAGAGCTGTTTATCCCCAAAACCATTAAAGAAAAGAATAGGGAATTGACTAGCAAACTAGTATTTCCCAGTGCCATTTCCATGCCTTTTGTCTTGGCAGTGCTTACTCCAGAATTAAATAGGTCCTTTCTAAAACAGAAAACCGTTGGGACTATGCTACTTATTAATTAGATGTACTGAAACTGGATCAAGGGAAAGGTGGCTTGGTTTAATTGTGATCAGTGTTCCAAGATGGGCAAGTTATCTGCACTCTGATAGAGCACTTTAATATGCACAGGAATAGTTGTAATCAGGTTGTAAAGGACCTGTCAGGATTAAAAATGTGGATTTTGTTCTAGTAGTTAAATCTGTGATACCTGTGTAGATTGTAAATCTAAATTGTTTGTAGCTCTGGGCTTGTTAACTCAGGCAAAGGGCTGTGAAACATGAGGGAAAGGAAGCAGGGATTTTCATTGTCTTGAATGATTTTAGTTGTCTCTTACCAGAAAGCAATCTTTAAGTTGAAACATTAAATGTTTGTGTGCATGAGTAATGTTGAATTAACTTCTAATGACCCAAATGTACTTCAAGGGGCAGGCAGCCTGGATGGTTTGAAGTTATAAAAAGAAAAGCATAAAGACATAATTCAGTCACAGTTGAGGTATGGTGCACCCAAGAAATAGTCCCTTTAGGTCAAAAGCCTAGCTTTTACTGTGAGAAGTAAACAGGCCCTCAAGAGCCAAAACCTTTTGAAAAGTAATGACTGTTGGGGTCCTGATTAGCTTTTTATCTTGTTGTTAATATAATTTTAATAAAAAGTGTAGTTGCTGAACCTGTTTCTTTATGCTTGTATAACCTAGGTGTTTTTTTCTAGGTAAAATACCTGTTATTGTCAGTACCGCTCCCTATGAGATTGGTGCTTTAATGACATGCTGCCAGGAAAAGACTGTTCTGAATACTGCAGCTTGAAGTACACCGGTTGTATTAACAGAGCTGATCTCCATTTAGACTGTGGTGTATAGCATCCTTGCACTGTACACTTAGAAAGAGACAAAACCTAAGCTTTTGGGTTGATTTTTTGCTTTACACTGTTTGCTAATGAAGCATTGCAGGGTCAGCCACCATGAGCTGAAAGTCTTAGCCATGTGGAACCAGGAACCGTTTCAGCTCTGTGAGCATATGGGCCTTTGAATCTGATATAATTCCCTCACTCCTACCTGGGAAATAGATTATTTCCAGAGAAGGCCTTGATACCGAGTTGTTTTGCTTGAGACTGAGTCTGTATTGGTGTCCTTTGGAGTGCAGTGAGTCTGGATAAGGTAAAGTTTGGTTGGTTGCTGTTCCAGTTGAAAATACAGCCTGTGTTTTTTGTTGAGCTGAGGGACGAGATTGTCCTTTCACTTACTCCGTTCTACCTCAGTACAACGCTCTTTTCCAAAGAACTCACGTATGTTTTTATTAGTCAGTTAAATATGTTCCAGTATCACAGTCCATCTCTGTATGTCAGGAGTGATAAGTCACCTAGGGTACATACTTAATTTTGTTGGTATCTAGAGAGAATACTTCCAGCTATTCTGGTCTATATAAAGAAGATATTTTATTTTATGTTCAGTTTCTTTCATTTGCTGCCAGTAAGAAAATTGTACGTATGCTTAGATAGCTCCTCAGATTGTAAATGATTTACCACGACGGTTTCAGGCTATTTCATTTCATGTTATCAGTTTGAGAAGAGATTGCTAAAATATATCTGTGCTTTACTGAAAGTCTGCAAAAATCTAAAAATGTTTGTGGGCATTAGGTTGTAGGAGAAGTGCTTACCTCAGGTAATTTAGGACAAATCACCCATGGTAAGAGGTTAGTTTATCATATACATCTATGCTCATCTACAGTTGCCATTTCTTAAGGCAGCCGCCAGAGCACCTTTTTAAATGAAGCCTGTTCCTTGAGACTAAACAGTTTAATGCTGATTTTTTTGAGAGTCACGTATCTTAAAGGAAATGCAGAATTTATCTTCTGCACAGGGCTAGTACATTTGCTACTGTGCCAGCTTTCTTTTCTTTCCTACTAAAGACTTCTGCTTCCTTTATCATGCTTTCTATAACATTTCATTCCTAGACTTCAGAGACCAGGCTGATTAAGGAAAAATGCCTTGCATGGTTTGTATTTTCACATAATAGATTTGCTTATGTCACACCAGACATCATATGCCCATCTTTCTTAGTTGCTTCTCTGCTGGTTCTGCAGGGTCATCCCCAACATCATCTCAGAATGCCACGCTGCCTTCATCGAGTGCCTGGCCGCTTAGTGCCTCCGGCTACAGTAGCTCTTTCAGCAGCATTGCATCCGCACCTAGCATTGCAGGTACGAAACACGGCCTTTCTACTTTCACATCCTTCTGCATTCTGAGAAAAGGCCCTAGAAAGTGCTTTCCCAGTTATTACAGTAGTGCTACTATAGACAGAAGCATATTTTTTTAGTCCTGCGTTAGGTAGGCAGCTCTCCTGGCAGCTCTTTGGTGGTGAGTGTTGGATGGTATTCCTGGAACTGTGTTAAGGAAAAATGTATTTATTCCACGTGGTGCCACATGCTGTCACTCTGTATTGGCATCAAGATCTCTGAATGACTCGTTTCCATTGGAACTTTGAGGAGAAATATTCTGTTGTCTAGGACATCAGTAGAAGCTCCCCTACTAGACCCTTCCAGTGAGAGCTGGTAGAAAATTTTTGTTAATAAACTCACTGTTAAAAGTGAACCATCTTCAGCTCAGGAAAAACAATAGTAGTACCTCAAGGAGGCACTCTGCATGGCTGTGGAGGGGTTGGGTTTGGGGGCTCTTTAAATGTCTTCTAAAAGTCAATCCAAAGTCTGATGCTCCCCTATATGGCTGAGCTTGTAGATGGTCTAAATAATTATCCCATTCTTTTTAATGAGCGTTTTGGAGCATTTCTGTCTGCAAATCATGGAAACTGCTTGTGAACTTGGCTGCCTAAATATCCAGTTTGTCCCATTATAAAAATGTGTTGGAGGCGTTGTATGGATTGCATTATCGTTTTCATATCTAATCAATGAAAACCTTTCACTTTGAATAAATGAAGCTGCAGCCTCCAGGTTGTACTGCACAATGCAAAACAAAAAGGGTTTGTTTGAAATGGTTTACTCCAATGAAAGGAAAAGAAAGGAATGGCTTGCTTTTCTTTTATCTGGTGTACATTTCTGCTTTATTTGCTCTTTATTTTTTTGCAGTGTCATCTAATCTTTGTGTTAACCCCATAAAAAGTCGTGACATAGCAACATCTAATCTGTGGTAATGTGCATGTATCATGTGCTACATTGCAGGCTGAGCTGCTCTGAGTTGTAAAACTCAGACTTTCTCCTGTTCCTCCCCCTAATTTTCCCCTTGTTAATGTCTTTGTCATCATCATCAAATTATTTTTGTTGCTACTGTTTGCAAGAAGATGGGAGAGTGGTTGCCCTTTCACTTAAATTGTTATGATTCAGTATAAAATCATTGAGTTAAATGATACAAGTAAGTGGAGGCAATTTGAGGAATGCATGTGTGTATATAACTGAGGCTGTGATTTGGTGACTGGTAAATTTGGCTTTAAGGACTAATAAAAAATCCTCAATGTCTGCCTCATGCAAAGCACTGATTCAGTATAAGCTTTATCTCCCAGTTCAAATCTGGTTTTAAAAAGAAATCACAAGACTTTTGCATCTTGGACTTTGTCAGACCAAATATTTTCTTACTGTCTGCAATCAACATTAAAGCATTAAGGCAGCATAATCACAATACCATTTGCTCTGGCAGAAGATGCAGTGATGTGACTGTCCATTCCAGTCAAACATGCTGCTGCTGTTAGTAGCCATGGGACTGTGTTGTGACAAGAAAAGTGGACTCTTAAATTTCTCAACATACATTGGTACTACAAGGAAGAAAGGCAGGGATGTGTAAGTCTAAAGCTGAATAAAGGATTTTGTTGTGGTATCCATAGTTGGAATCAATTTTGTCTGCCACTCTGAATGCTAAACTGTTATTCTTAGTTTTTGTATTATTTTATAAAACTCTGATTCAGCAAAAACTGTAGTAAAATAGTTTAAAAACTCTTTAGGGAAATAACAAGCTGAACAGTAAAAAGTTACAAAGAGTGACAGGTTGTGCATTGGCCTAATGTTCTGAACACTTCTTTTTTCTCAAAGACACTTGGAAAAAAGAGTATCTGTTACTTTGAATATTCAGAAATACGGTTTTTGTTGGTCTTTGATCTTTGGAATTTTAATAATATATCAGAAGAACGTATTGATACACTGCTTACTTTATATTAGATAAAATGACTTGTGTAAGAAAAAGTGGTTAAGTTCTATTAAACCTTTGAGAGAGAGAATCTTTAAGTGTTTCATTATAATTTTGATGAAATTTAATTTCAAATACTTAAGTCATTTCCCGGTCTTTTTTCATGTATTGTCTTTTACATGAAAGCAAAATAGTAGGAGATTTAAAAAAGGGAAGTGTATATGTATCAGGTGTGAGATTCATTAAATACAAAATTTTTTGAAAATGTAAATACTAGGGTAAGTAGGTTCAAGGGATAGAAGATTTATCTCACAGGATGCTATTCTTTTCTCTCCCGAAAAGTTGGAAGAATATAGTCAGAGCAGAAGCTTGATGATTACCCATCCAACTTGGTTTAACAGTTGTTGCTAACTAAAAATACGCAAATTTATGTTTTTCTATTTCAGGTAAATTGTCAGACATCAAGTCTACGTGGTCCTCTGGCCCAATCTCTCACACACAAGCCTCTCTGTCCCATGAACTATGGAAGGTACCCAGAAACACTACTGCTCCTACGAGACCACCTCCAGGCTTAACAAACACCAAGCCATCATCTACATGGGGTGCCAGTCCCCTGGGTTGGACCAGCTCTTACTCCTCTGGTACTCTTGACTTCTGTGTTTTGTAATACCGCAGTGCCACCTTTTTAATCATGGTTTGCTTTTATTCTGTGAGGCACTCCATAGCTGTGTATTAGCTGTGTATTGAGGTTTAATGCAAGTATTACAGAATCAAAGAATCATCTAGGTTGGAAAAGACCTTCAGGATCATCAGATTGTGTCTGCTTTGGGGATAAAGTTCATGTCTGTTCATTTTAGTTAGGATAAGTTGTAAACGAAGCTGTCATCTTTCAGGTGGTCATATTAGCAATTTTACATAGGAATTGCCAAATTATTTCCAACTAGGACTTTTTTCCATTTCTTCAATTTCTAAAAATATAATTTAAACATGTTTCTTGTTTTGTGGTATGATCTGTGTACAAGATAAGTGAATCAGCCCATGAAATTTAATATGGAACACATTTTTGGAGCGTAGATGTGAAGCATTTAGGACCTGATGGCATTGCAGGGCCATCAGGGAATGTCTTAATTTTTTCATGCAGGCTCTTTTCTCAGGTAGTGTTGTGTTGTTTAAATATAAATAGGAGAAACCATGGATCTGGCAATATAAATATGCGCATATATATATATATATATATATAAAAATAAATAAAAAAATAAAAATATAAAAATAAAATGGTTGTTTATGAAGTACTGTCAGCTTCTAAAGTATGACACCTATTTTATAAAGCTGACGATTAATCTGCCTCCACTTACTTGAGAATTAAACGTTCTTCCCTCCTCTTGCCATTTATTTTGCCTCTGTTTTCTTCACAAAAACCCCACCTGGTGGGCAGATATTGCTGATGCCAGGATTCCCTCTGGAGCCTGAGTGTGGTCACGCCTGTGACTACAGAAGTACTGTGGTTTCTCAAATGCCCCTAATAAATACCAAGCTTGTACAGTTTCTCATTGTAAAACACCAGGCTGAAGTTGAAAAAGCAGGTTTTGTTGGTTATGTCCTTGTATCTTTAATCAGAACACTGTCAGTGCGGAAATATGTTTTGAATAAGTCATATGCATTAATCTATCATTGGCAAGATAGCAGAATGCTGCAGTGCTGTAAAAATCTTTAATAGCAAGCAGCAATCTGAGCTTGGACATCTGAATTGCTTTTAAAATGTGTCTTCCAGATTAATTCTAGTGTAACTTGAAGATGCAGTTTGTTGCAGTGTCATACCTGCATCTGCTAGTTTTCTAATGGTTATTGTGGGAACATGAAAAATGCCACAGATCTTTTAAATGTAACAAAAGCAGGTTTTCACTCAGCAGCCTTTCATTGCAAAGATGACAATAAATCAAGACGTGAGGAAACCGCTGTAGGATTTGTTTTCAGTAGCAGTAACGCTTGCTAGTATGTTGTGATTCCAGATAAGTTTTCTTCTTGTAACATGCTCTCCACACCATGATAAAATGTTTTGTTGTGGAATTTGTATTGTAGGTTCTGCATGGAGTACTGACAGCTCAGGGAGAACAAGCAGCTGGCTGGTTCTTCGAAACCTCACACCCCAGGTAAATAGGATTGTACATAACTAGTTATGAAAAGAGACTTGTCACATTTAAGAGATAAGAACATTTATCAGCCTTGGTCATTTGGTTCGTGTGAAGGAAAAATAATTATTCTGTATTGATTACAAGTGTCTGTCTTCTACAGGGAGTTTTTTAAGTTTTCAAAGTGCTGTCAAATCAAGTATCAACTTTTAAGACTGTAATGAGTGTGCATCATTTATGTATGTGTAAGTATGGAGGTGAATGTTTTAAAGCAGATACAGAAATTCTAAATCTGCTTTTCCTGTGGGTGGTGGTTTGGTTTTTTGTTGTTCTTCTCTTAAGTCTGTCAAATCCTCTAGTCCTCCACTAGTATCATTCACAGAAAAAACGTAAGTCACAAAGCCTTGAATGTAGACATCCAATTTTATCTTGGGGAAAATTTAGTTATATTTGTGAACAATGTGTTTTTCCTTTGACTTATTTCTGGACTTTTGTGGACTAATGATAATTTCTATCACCTAAATTGGGAAATTTTGTGCACTGGACTGTAGAGAAGCCTTAAAAAGACAGGATGTCTCACTCAGTGAAGACACGGATAAGCATATAATTAAATTCTTACAGAAGAAAAACTTTTATTTTCATTTACCTATAGTTACTCTTTAGCTTTTAAAACTTTAGTTAACAAGCATTTAAGGTTAAATCACAAAAATACAGATAACCATTTCCCTGTCTTCCCTCTTACCAGATTGATGGTTCCACACTGCGGACACTGTGTTTGCAACATGGCCCTCTGATAACATTCCACTTGAACCTGACGCAAGGGAATGCTGTAGTCCGATACAGTTCCAAGGAAGAAGCAGCCAAGGCCCAAAAGTCTCTGCATATGTACGTTTCTTTTCTCTTTCCTTTGTTATGAACCCAGGTTTATCTCAGAAACTATTTTCTTAGGCATTTATTTACTAGGACTTGGAACTGATCACTAGTTTAATCTGATTTTCAAAATTATGTAATGATAAAAGAGAAAAAGTAATTGAGGACTAGATACTCATATACTACTGAATAAGAGGTCATTACAAAACTTGATACTAGATTTGTCATTACTAATGTGCTTAGTAAGGATTTCTCACATAAGGTTGCAAAGAATTTGTAAGGTGTGTTAAGAATTCCAAAGGAAGCTCAGAGAACATGAGACAGGGTTTTAGCTTTAGGGAGCAACGGAAAGGACAAAATGATGATAAATAATGAACGTGTTAATGGTGGTCACCTTTTTAAAAGGAGTTATGAAAGAAACTGAAGGAATGTGTGACAACAAAATGTGCTTTTTAGGTGTTTTTAAATCCTTGGGACTAATTGACATACTATGCAAGACCTGGCGTGATAAAATCAGTGACAATAGAGGAAGGATTAAGAATACTCATGTTTCAAAACAATACTTAGGTGCTTAAGAGTTGGAAAGCAATTTTCTTTCTCAACAGGTTATAGCATGAGTATAAAGAAAAATACTGATCATAGCAGAAAAATTGTCTGGAACTAGCTGTACTACTGGCCTGATTACCTTCCCTATACTTAGAAATTTAGGAGCAATGGTTACTCCATGTGTAAAGTTGCAACTACTTTCCCATTGTGAAATCGATTAACAGAAAGTGTAGTAATAATAATTATATTAATGACTGTTGCTTTTTAAACTGTTGACCCTTCCTTAAATATTCCAAAGCAGCATTTGGAGCAATTGGAGATGAAAAATTGACCCATCTTAGTTATATCAGTTTAGATGCAGGCATCAGGTAAAAGAAATAATGCCAAAGGCAAAATTAATATGTGAGTTTAAAGATAAGTGCTTATTTCAAATATGTAAATGGAATTTTCCTAGCATATCAGTGATCTGGAAGGCCTCTGTTTAATTGTTTTTTTAATAGGTTGTGGCATAACTCTAGTTACGCTGCTAGCAAGGACAGGACAGCCCTCCCTGAAGGAAAAGGGTCGAGTTCTGTCTGTGTTTGGTTTGCTGGCAGGGTGACAGTGGTAAATCACAATGGGATCTGTGGAAGCCAACAACAGGACAGTATTAGAGTTCCTAGAGTTATCAGCCACTATCAGTTTCACAGATAAATGTTTACATCAAGTTGATCACTGCAAAATAATACATCGCAGAGCCAACAGTTTCAGATTCCATCTGGGTTGACAGAATAGCTTGCTCACATTCCCCATCTCTGGTTATGAGGGGTTTCTTTGGTATATAAATTAGGAGCAGCAATGATTAATACTTTCTGGAAAATAATTTAAAATCTTATGAAGAATGCATACTTTTCAAAGACTCTGCTTGGATCTCTTCACTTACATATTTAGTAAAGGTAGAAATTCTTGAGGAGTGATTTTCAGCAAGGAGCATTTGCACAAACCCAGCTTGTGGACTGAGTGCTTCCAAACCAGAGGCTGTGGTCAGGTGGTGAGGGGCAGTGGCCATTATAAACACAGTTGTATTCCAACGAAAGCGCTGTTTGTTAGTGTCTGTGTACAGATTTACATGCCACGCAGTGGTGAGACTGAACTAACACAGAGAACCTGGGGGGTTAGGCACAGTACCAGGTAGATTTATTTTCCATTCTTCTTTAAAAGATCTTGGGTTGCAAAATGCATTCTAGAAGAAAATAAAATTAGATTCTTGGAAGAAGTCTACATCCATGGCATTAGTCGTGCGGTTATTCTCGTCAAACATATACAAAGGAAATTAATTTAAAACATACTATTAAAAAAAGTGAGGTTTCAGGAAACAGGGTGGGGGAGGAGGAAAGACAAAATCTTCCACTTTGCAGGTTGAGTGGTGAGTTGCATTGAAGTAAAAATCAATTTTTGGAGTACAGATGCTGGAACTGTGTTCCCAACACAGCCAGTGCATTTCAAGACTATTTTTTAAACAAAATCAGGAATAAGCATTAGGCGTAGTAGAGTTGAACTGTACATTGAAGAGTTAATGTTAAGCACTGTGATGGAGTAAGACCTTTAAAGGTATGAAAGCGTATTTGTAAGTTACATGTGAAAAAAGGATTCTCTAACTTTTCTGAGTCTCCTAAGCCTTCTGAGAATATTTTAAAAAGGACCTCATGGTCTGGAGCTTCCCTTTGCTGCATTATATGATACATTGTTGGATCTACATTTTGTATCTTCTCAGTGAAGCAAAGTGCCTTAATTACTACAGATCCCATTGCCCAGTGCTCAGAAAAAAGAGCTACAACATTTATGCAGAAGTGGAGAAAGGAAGCAGTGTTACCAGGTGCTTGAGCACAGACTGAGAAACAGCATTTCAGCCTTTGCTGTAACTAGAAAGTTACCATCAAGTGTGTGGCTGTAGACATCCTGAGGTGCAAGATGTCTGAATTTTATTCTGTTCATATATTTATATATTTTTTAAAAAACCCAAACAAACAAAAAACCACCAACCACCCCAGAGAGAGACTTCTTTTCCTGATTAGTTGATTTAAAAGTACACAGCAAATGATTGAATCTGTTGCAGGATTTAAATACTATAATATATTCTTTGATGACAAATTAATGTGAAGAGGTTTTGCAAGTATATTATAAATTTGTTATTTGCATTATTTGTTACTGATACTGATTGTATGCTTATATCTTTATGCCTAAATAGACTACAGTCTCCCATGATGCATGTCAGTTAAATGAGGTGGTTTCCACACACAGGGCTTTATGTGTTTACCTATGGATGTAGAAAGGTGAACAGAGATAGGACAGAGAATCATAGAACAGTCTGAGTTGGAAGGGACATTAAAGATCATCTAGTCCAACCCCCCTGCTGTGGGCAGGGGCACTTTCCACTCACCCAGGATGCCCAGAGCCCTGTCCAACCTGGCCTTGAACCCTTCCAGGGAGGGGGCAGCTTCTCTGGGCAACCTGTGCCAGGGCCTCACTACCCTCACAGGGAAGAATTTATTCCTAATATCTAATCTAAATCTGCCCTTTTTCAGTTCAAAACCGTAACACCTTGTACTGTCCTACACCCCTGATCAAGACTCCCTCCGTACCTTTCCTGTAGCCCCTTTCAGCCCTGGGAGGCCGCTCTAAGGTCTCCCCAGAGCCTTCTCTTCTCCAGCTGAACCCCCCCAACTCTCTCAGCCTGTCCTCACAGGGGGGTGCTCCAGCCCCTGAGCATCTTTGTGGCCTCCTCTGCTGTTGGTGCCCCCAGAGCTGGACACAGCACTGGGGGTGGGGGTGGGGAGTGTCTCACGAGAGCAGAGCAGAGGGGTGCAATCCCCTCCCTCACCCTGCTGGCCACACTGCTCTGGATACAGCCCGGGACACAGTTGGCTTTCTCTGGATGACTCACCGTCAGTTTTCCATCTACTAATCCCCCCAAGTCCTTCTCCTCAGGGCTGCTCTCAATCAACTCATCACCCAGCCTGGATTTGTGCTTGGGATTGCCCTGACCCATGGGCAGGACCTTGCACTTGGCCTTATTGAACTTCATGAAAAGTCTTTGTTTAAGAGACTGGGATTGCTAAAAGTGAGCAGGTGTGGCATAACTCATCGAGGTCCAGTTCAACTTGGGGGAACATGGATTTACATCCATCTGGGATATGTCCAACAGTGCCCTTTGCACCCCTCGTTTCATGTCGCTGCACCTTTTGTTTTTGCCCTCAGGTGTGTCCTGGGAAACACTACCATCCTGGCCGAGTTTGCTGGTGAAGAAGAAGTCAACCGTTTCTTAGCACAAGGCCAGCCACTGCCGCCCACCTCCAGCTGGCAGTCCAACACTGGAACCAACCAGACGCGCCTGGGCTCCTCGAGCAGCTCTCATGGCTTGGTGCGCAACGACGCCGGCCACTGGAACACTCCCTGCCTGGGGAGCAAGGGGAGCAGCGACCTGCTGTGGGGTGGGGTGCCTCAGTACTCCAGCAGCCTTTGGGGACCCCCAAGCACCGACGACGGCAGAGTTATCGGAAGCCCGACACCTTTGAATACTCTTCTTCCGGGTGATCTTCTCAGTGGGGAGTCCATCTAGGAAACAAGAGAAACAAAATGGAAATAACAATCATCAGCACTAAAGGAAAAATAAAAATTATAACCCTTTCCAGTCCCGGGCTTGATGAAGAATCCAGCTTTAACAGATCAGACTGGCAGCCCTTTTTTAGTACCTCTGTCCAATATCGAATATGAAACTGCAGAAGTCCTTGTGAACTGTTCATGAAACAGTATGGGCTACTTTTGGTCAGTGTCACATGCTAATGACAGGTTTTATTTTTTTCATGGCTTTTTGTTTTATGTTGTCTTTTTATGTTTGTATGGTGATTTTCAAAACAAAGTATAAAAAGCTGCTTAGAATAGGTCTATCATGAAGGGCACTTTTCAGAATTTGGGCTGGAAAGGGTTATTTTATCAACAGGGGGGGGAAGGGGAAATGAAAGCCTATTTAAAATGAGCCTGTGACTATTATGCACATTACCAGAGGCGGACCCAGTAATCAGAAAGGGTGAAGTGTGATATTTACCATTGGTACAGAAAAGTAATGAATCTGAATGGTAATTATTGACTGTACAGGTTGAGCGGGGCGGGAGGGAGGGCAGGGTTGGGGTATCTCTGTGTCCACTACTCCCATGGATCTGCCTATGCACATTACCCTTGTTTCATTACTTTTTCATGTCATTTTTTTAATCCCAAAAATATAAAAAGTAAACAAAAAACAAAAAAAACCCACAAAAAATAAAAAATAAAAAAAACAACAAAAAAAAAACATATCAACATGCAAATACTTGAATCCAGCAGGCCAATAACAAAATGTGAACACTTTTTAAGTTTAATTATTACACTTCCAGGTCGGCATCAGTACACAAAAAAACAGGCTCTAAGAATTTTTTTTAACGTTCAGACTATATGTTTTCGTTGGAACAGATGTATGTATGTGAGTGTGCTTGTGTGTATGTGTGTGCGCGTGTATGTGTGTGCCCACGTGTGGTTTAACTAAAAGTGTGAATTTTTTCCTTTTATTCAGTATATGCTTTTTATTTGCTCATTGGTCAAATGTTTAATTGTTATTAGCTTCTAACTTTGCACTGAGTGTCCGCAGCCCTTCTTGTAGCTAATCCTATAATGTTAAAAAGAAAAAAAAAAAAGAAAAAAAAAAAAAAAAAAGAAACTGATAGAAGGGGCCGGCGACAATTCACGTGTAAATGTTTACTCAAGGACTCTTATCGCATTTTAAAAATTACAGTGTGTATCTCTGGAGAATAATATGTATATCTACCTTTAGCGGCTTTTTATTGTGGACTAATGCAAGAAAATTATTACCGGAGTATTGCACCATTTTTCCATTCGGAATATAAAGTTTAAAAAAAATACTCTTGTTGAACTGTGGCCATAGATAATTGTAAAGAGTTGATAGTTCCCTTGCAAGCAGGAACAGAAACAAGCACTTGGACATAGGTTTTGACTGCTTTTGGAGGAGCCAGGAGTTTTGGCTCCCACCTGTTTACAGACCTTTTTTTCTCATTCAAACTTTAAAATAAAAAAGGAATTTAAAAAAAAGAAAAAAAAGAAAAAAAAAAAAAAGACTTCCATCGTAAAGAAAACTATTTTCAGAATGAAGATATGCTACTTCAGAGCTCTGGGATTGAACAGTGTTGTTGTATTATTCTTTTCTTTGGCCATTGCTGTGTACTATTTTTGTTGTTGTTTTCCTCCTCTTCGTCAAAGTGGCGAAAACTTTGTGATCACTATCTTGCACATGGTGGAAGATGTCTCAGGAAAGCCGGGTTTCCCGAGGAGCAACTCCACACCATTTCATGTATTTTTAAAACCCAACTCCTAGCACTGAAGATATTATTAAAAAACAAAATAAAATAAAAAAAGACAGTAAGAAAGAAGAAAATACCTAATCTAATGTGTAGCAGTTACATATTTACCAAATAATGGACTCAAAAGAAATAGATGTTTGAAGAGTGCTTTATATATTAAAAAAATCGCTTTATGTTTAAAAAAGATCAATGTTTTTGATTGTTTTGAAAGGAAGAAAGACAATGGAATAACATACACTTCAAGTATGTTTTAAAAATTATATGAACATTGTGCTCCCTGCCTGCTTGGATCAGGAAACTTGTGCATTACTTTTTTTTTTTTTTTTTTTTTTTTTTAGCTTTTTAATGGTTTTATCAGATTTAAAGGGTCCTGCAAGATTGCAAATTAACAAAAGCTGGTTTTATAGAGGATCATGAACTATGCACAAACTGGGTTCAAGACTTGTTTTTTTTCTGAAGTTTTAGTAGTGTATTTAGCTGAATAACCTTTCCTCAGAGTAATTGCATCTCATTGCCATTACACGCCTCCTACATATATATTTTATATATATATATATACACACACTTATATAAAATATGTATGTGTGTAGGTGCGTGTTTACATACAATTTTCCATGCTGAAGTTTAGCATTGAGTTGTAGAAAAACTCCTGATATTTTAAAATTGGGAATGAAAAATTTCTGTTTAAGGGTTGGGTGGGTTTTTGTTTTGGGGTTTTGGTTTTTTTGGCCTTTCCTTTTGAATTAAAGATGTCTGTAACTCTGAGATTAAAAAAAAAAAAACAACAATTGTGGCTTTTAATGTTTATTCTCCTCATAGAATGTGATTGTTAAAGAACATGCACCGAAAGTTGCTTTCAAGAGTACGAAGATTCTTTGAAACTTAATAAATTGCAGTTTTTTCTTGGCTGTTCAAATAATGTGTACTTTTCTTTTGTGCAGGGGATACTAAAAAAATATATATTGTTAAATCTGTTAAGGTATTTCATGGAAGAAGTTTAACTCTTTCAATGTTAGTGAGAATTAAGTGTACAGCCAGGCAAATCACTCCTGTAAGTGTAGTCACGCAATTTGTGCTTGTTGGTGATGGCATTTTCATAAGCTTGTACCATGAACGCTTTGTGTATCGCATCCAAAAGAGTGATGCATAAAAAGCAGTAATCATTTTTTGGTTAGAATTATGTTTTTCTCATTTATTCATGTCTTTAGTTATGCAGTAGATGAGTTGTTAAAACTTTGGCTATTGCGAGGCTGAAGGCTCTTCTCTAGCTCTAGCATTCAGTCACCCCATAGCCTCCCATTTTCTGGATCTGGGTGTCTCTAGCTCTACATGGCCAGTTCCACTAAATTTTATGAGATGGGCAAATAGCCCGTAAATAGGGTCAAAACACCAAAGTATTTTCATGTTTGGCCTTTCAAATTTTGAAGTTAAGGAGGATATTTACAGTGGCTAACATTAGGCATAGGAGGCGAATCACAGAAAGCTCGTGGAGGGACCCAAACTTGCTCCATCTCCCTTGTCTAACGACGAGCTCCCATTCTGCTCCTGCCTCCATCAAACCAGTTCTTCACCTCCTGGTGGCACTGGGGTGAGCCGTGCTGAAAGCGTGGTGCACAGTGGCTCTGCCCCAGGGCTCCGGTAGGTATGAGTCTGCACAGCAAAACTCATTCCACTAATTCATTTGAGAAGGAATAGAACTAACGTGAAGAACTGGGTTCAGAAAGCAGTTCAGAGCCCCATCAACCCTCCCTGCGCTGCGGCTGCAGCCCTGTGCTGTCGTGACTGTCAAACCTGGGCTTTTCATAAAGAAAACCCGTGGGGCGGGGGGACCCCAACGACTCTTGGGAGTTTCCAGTTTGCTGGCAGATAGGATACAGTTAAAAAGTAAGCTAAGTTCTGTTACCAAATAGCTGAAATATCCAGTCTGAAGCCTGTTCTGCTCATTTTTTTATTGATACTGCCCCAAAGTTGCACAGCTGTTGCCACAGTTGTTTTTTACTGTGAACTGCTTCCCCTCTCATCTCCTTTTATTTTTTTTTTCCCCTCAGGTGTTTGTAATGAAACTCTTTGAAGAGAGTTGCCTTCCTTTTCATTCCTTTTTTGTTGTTGTTGGGTTTGTATTTTTTTGCCTTAGGAAGGAGGGCTTTCAGTTTCAGTGTCCCTGGGTTTTGTTTGCCTAGGCATCAAAGGCCATTATGGAGTCAGATGTTTTAGTTAACAAGAGCTTTTGTCTTCCATAAGGTTGGCAGAGATGGCTTTTTGTAAATCAGATGTGCTCTTAAAACTTAGTATCCACCCTGGTGTGTTAAAGGAAATGTTGCTTTTGGCCAATACCAATCTTTTAGTGTTTGTGTTGCTCTTTTTATTTTCAGTGTCATACTCTTTCTCTGTTTTAATGCTCTCCGATATTTCTGAAATTGTAAAGATAGCTCCTGATGATAAGGATTCTCCTTATGGCTCCAGAATCTTTACAAGATAACATTTTAAACAATTTGTGTTTTTCTGTATATGGCATTTACTGTATCCTCCATAGCACTTGCACTGCATGGCTCCCCTGTCTTTAGGCCAAGAGAATTTCTCTTTCCTAAGTGGTCTGAAACTGTCAAAATTCTTCTTAGTTACTTGTCTAGTTTGTGGGTGGCACTGGCAGAGCAGATCATTTTGCTATTCTGCTCCAGAAATATATTATTGTTCTTGATAATTCAATATATGATTGTGTATGTGAAGGAGCATTTTAATTAAAAAATGTATATGGATATCTGTATATGTTAAGAATTACTGGAGTTGGAGGAGTCTGGAAATGGAATGAAAAAAGCCTTTAGGATTTGGGTTATGGGCAGCTATAGTGTGGAGCATACCTGTGGTACCAGATCAGAGATTGCCATGGTGACCTGTAGGATCATCTCCTGACATTGTATATGAACTGCTGCTAAATGTCTGTTAGAGTTCACGCATTGTACAAATGACAGGTGTACTAATTGTATCACTGTATTGATGCTGAATGTACAATCTCTGCTCAAGTCCTGCATAGCCAGTTTCAGGGAAGGAGAGTTCTGAAAAATCGGATTATCGAGCTCAAACGAACTCTGTATGTAAACTGTACGGATGCCTGGTGTTCCCCGCAAAACCCCAAGGTAATCTACAGCTCCGTAAATGTCTGGAAATGTCTGTGATTCATGGTGTTCTCTCTAGCGGGATTTCGAAGGAGACCATGGGCCCGTCCACGGACCGCACAGGACGATGTTAGCTCCCTGCAGGTCTCTTGGACTGTTTCACCCAGGTCCTTGTGTTGCTTCGAAGGCGGTAACGTACCCACGAAACCTTAACGTCTATGGGAGCGGCCTAACTTTTGTCCTCTCACATTCCCCCTCGTTCCCGAGGGGTCTCTTCCAGTAATACACGCGTGCTCTTGGAATTTGGGAGAGGCACCTCCAACACTCATCCACATTGTAGCTTTCCTGAGGGAGGACGGACTACTAACGTGCCCATGTTCTAGTGGGGTTTAGGTGTCTTCCTCCAGCGGATACACCCAATCTCTCAGGTTAACTATTGCTTGCTGCAAGTTGCCAGACTCCATCCTCTAACGGCCAATCCAGCCTGTGCAAAGACAGTCAAGTTGACCATTTTAAATCCCTCGCGCTCCCACCGTTTTCTTCTCTCTAATGAAAATGTTTCATTAGAAATGAATATGACACTTTGTCCTGTGTGTGCCCCCGGTGTTTGTTTTTTACTGTCAGATGCATTGGAAACGAGTTGCTTGTAAATTTTCTCTGATGAAAACGTGGTCCCAGTGCAGTCATGATTTCAGGGTTATTAAAATGTTATAAAACACACAAAGTTGAAAGATTGCTTTGCTTTCAATAAATACTATTATTAGTAAAGGTGGCTTGCCTTGAACTAGCTGTGAGGCTGCTGACTCTTGATGAGAAATTCCCACCCCCTCACCCCCCATCTTCTAGCTGCCTGTATCCATCCGGAGTTAATGAAATAGTTTATTGTTTTAAATGTTCGTTTTGTTCAGGGAGAGCGGACTTGACAATATTCAAAACTGTGGCAGATTCCTCTATAATTTCCCTGTAGTTTTATCTCCTGGATCCTTTGCTGACTTCTTAATATATCTTAATTTATTCTTAATTTATACTGACAAAATGTATTCAAGCAGACTGAAGACCTGTGGTACTGATGGTGTTGGAAAGGAACAGATTCTCTTTGCATTTTTGCAGTAGGTCTCCTTGTTTCTGCTACAGTATTCAGGATTTATTCGTGTCTGTACCCCACCAGAGCAGGAAAAAAACCCAGATTTTTCATTCTTTTATCTGATTTCAAGGACCCACTTTTTTTTGCCTTTTCTTTGACACTTGTCTGTCTCCTTCCCATCTCTTCTCTCCCTACAGATGGCAGGAAACTTGATAAAGGCAGAGATGTTTGTTCTGTAGGTAAAGAACTGCAGCTTCTACCAGTGTTAAGTATGTAGGTTGCCAATTTAGAAATATAATCCCTGTCCTCAGTGGCAGATTCAGAACAAGCATAAAGTATCTGAAATAGGGAAGAGGGGGCAGACATTAGTCCCCTTAGCTAAGCAGCCCTGGCTGCTCTCTCTTCTGAGGTGATCACGCAGTCAGAAGGAACAGCTTGTAAGGAGAGTGGTAATTAGCAAATAGCTCTGATTACCTTGCGATGCTTTTACTGCTGAATAGTTTCCGAAAACCTACCAGGAGGGGGAGAGTTGCACTTTCCCAACGTGTCCAAGTGTGCAGCACCAAAGGTAGGAGGCAGGTGGTGGAAAGGCAAGCTGGTGAGGAGGGCAGAGCCCAGGGCCAGGGCTAGAAGGAAGCGTACAAGGATCTAGTTGATTTGGAGGTGAGTTTCATTTCTGAAATAGCTAAAAATTGCTCAAATTTAAAAAAAAAAACAAACAACCAAACAAAAAAAGCCCAACAAAAACCCAGCAAATTGGTTTTCCCTGATAGCGCTGGCTTAGTGATGATTTTCTTTATAGCATCAATATGTAAACATAAGCACATAGCAAGGCAGTTTTAAAGCTATGTCCAACTTAACTGCATTAGTCTCATATCCTTTATTTCATAGCCTTCATGCATTAGCCTCATATCCTTTATTTAGTATGACTACTACATGTTTTGGTGCTGTCTCTCTGAACTGCTTTTTAAGCTTTTGCTGCATTGCACAATAACCTGGATGAGAGAGTAGTTGGAAGCAGTTTTAAAATCATTTCCCCAGGGTGCTTTAGCATCTTTGAAAAATATCTTTTCCTGGGGCTTTCCTGAAACACAGCTGCAAGACATGGTGTGCTTGGGACCAGCAAAGTGACTCCAGCCCGGCACGGGGCCTCAGAGACCCCTAGGTGTTGCCTTCAAGCACAGACCATGAAAGATTAAAACTGGGGTTGATGCAGGATAAAGCTTAATACTTTGTCTCCAGCAAAACACTATTTGTTTATCATTTAGTGGAGATTAAGTATGAAGAGCTAAACCCTCATAATATGAAATTTAAGACACAGTGTAAGTCAATAAGTTTTGTTTTTGTCCTTAGATGGGGGGGGGCAGGAGGAATAGGGAAGGGAAGACATATTAGAGAATAATGGGATCCAGTACATAGGTGAGAAGTTGTGTCATCTTCTAGTACAGACACCTCCAAGTAAAGATAGTGATCTTTATCACCTTATAGTTCAAACACTGATTTTCTATCTGTTTTATAGAATCCAGGTATTCTAAGACGTTGGAGATTTACTACTGTGGGCACCATCTCTAGCTGAGAAGAAAGGGAGACTTTTCCGAAGCGAACCTAGAGGGAAATGGCTCAAGTCTCCTTTTCCACCTGAACCTTTGACAAGGCTAGGCAGCCAAATACCCCATTTTCCAAATGGGGTTATTCTTAGTGTTCTTGTCAATACAGGGCATTTAAATGGCAGTATTCCACCTGGCATAACAAGTGGTTGATGCATTCTTAAAAATGCTTTGCTGTTTTCATAGTCAGTGGGACCAGAAAGGCATCAGTTGTGTGTCCGACTTCTGTCCTACATGGGACCCGAGAGAGAGGAAATACCAAGTTAGAGGATTTATCCAGTCTTTTACTCTGCATCATGGCAGAGGCCAGAAGTTCATGGTCTGCAAAACAAGGAAATCTCTTATCAGCACCTCAGCTTCTCCCCACTGGTTACAAGATTGTAACGCAAGGGACATTGGAGGCACAGGCAATGCTGGAATTTACTGCCCTGTGGTTAAGAGCCGGAGCCTTAACAGGGATGAGCAGAGAAAATCTGGGAAGGCACTGTGTAGAGTGGAGATTCCTGCTTTTTTGGAGATGCTGTGGGCCCTCCCTTAGCCAGAACAGCCAGCCTCTGCCCAGCTCCTTCCGCACAGGGAGCCAGGCCGGGTTCCCGAGGCTCGGCAGGGTGACACAACTTCATACCACGACAACAAATCCCACGTTTCCTCTCTTTGCCCGTCTGGGCAAGCAGCCCTGTTTTATTAACGTATGAGCATTCAGGAGCTTACATTGTCTTTTCCTGAAGGCTGTCTGGATACTCAGCACTGGAAAGCAGCAGGGCACAAAACTCAGGTCTCTACTGAGTTTAGGCTCCTAAAAAGAGGCTTTTGATTTTGTAAAGCCTTTGTATTATATCAAGCAAAGTTCTGCACACTTGTCCCATTGGTTGAGCTGTCAATTAAAAAGCAAAGTACTGTAAATCCTCTTTGCAAATGCTTCACGTCCTGCGGTGTGCAGATCCTTGAGCTCTTGCAATCTGTTCTATCCGGACAGAAATCTGCAGCGGAGCTGCACATCGGGTCGGTCGTAAGCGAGCCCTGGGCACCCCCAAAGAGTTCACAGGAAGAGTAATACTGATGCTGAGCAGCTCTGTGCTTTCCAAGCGTGGCAGACTAACATTTTTCTCTCATATACACTGTTCCATATACTGAAATTTCTTCTCAGAAAAAGCTGGACACTCTGCCTAGAACCCAGGCAAGTCTGAACCATTTGAACCATTTCTGAACCATTTGCCCGAACAGTTCTCAGTCACATGGGCATCAATCAAAGCAAGTATTAGCTGGTCTTGCCCGCATTCCCCTGTGTTTGTTATGCACCAGGTCAAAATAAAGCGCGTTACTTGGGCAGCCCTGGGGAGCAGCAGCAATGCTCGTCCCGTCTGCCCCCTCCCATCTCGTCAAAAATACGGGGGCCGCCCTGAATCGTTTTTCAAACGTTCCTTGCGGTAGGAAATGGGAGAAAGCCCTTTCCTTTTACAAAATGTCCTCGGCTGTAATTCCCAGTTTCCCCCACGAGATGGTGGCAGGGAATTGCTCTGAGCCGTCAGGGCGGGGGGCAGCGCCCGGCGGGGGGACCCTTGCCCGGGGGCTTTGACACGGTCCCGGTGGGCAGCAGGAGCTCGGTGTGTGCCACGGGAACCTCACACGCGTGGGCAAGGGGAGGCTCAGCTCTGAAAAGCGATTTGAATTAAGCCATAGATTTTTAAAAGGTCCTTGCTTGAAAGAGATTTTACTGTATCATAGAATCCTAGAACGGTTTGGGTTGGAAGGGATCATCCAGTCCCACCCCCCTGCCCCGGGCAGGGACACCTTCCCCCAGCCCAGGTTGCCCAAAGCCCCGTCCAACCTGGCCTTGAACCCTGCCAGGGAGGGGGCAGCCAACAGCTGCTCTGGGCAACCTGTGCCTGGGCCTCACCCCCCTCATAGTGAAGAATTTTGTCCTTATATCTAATCTAAATCTGCCATCTTTCAGTTTAAAACCATTACCTCTTGTCATATCACTACACTCCCTGACAAAGAGTCCCTCCCCATCTTTCCTGCAGCCCCTTTCAGCCCTGGGAGGCCGCTCTAAGGTCTCCTCGGAGCCTTCTCTTCTCCAGCTGAACCCCCCAACTCTCTCAGCCTGTCCTCACAGGGGGGGCTCCAGCCCCCTGCGCATCTTTGTGGCCTCCTCTGGCCCCACTCAAGCAGGTCTGTGTCCTCCTGCTGTTGGTGCCCCCAGAGCTGGACACAGCCCTGCAGGTCAGTAAAGCTTCAGACTGAGGTTGTGTTGTGCTGGTGAGGGAGGCTCTCTGCATTGCTGGAAGGTCATTACAACTGTAGAGCAAGGAGTGTTTCCCAGGGTCTACAGGGCACGGAGCTGGCATAGAGCAAGCCATAGGTGAGTGAGGAAAGCAGGCGCCATGTCCTGTACATGTATTTATGAGACTGAAATCCACAGGAGGGTGCAATGCCGAGGATGTTCCTGAGCCCTCCACAGTCAGTGGCCAGTGCGGGGCCAGCTGAACCCCGGCCACTGCTGGGCCGGGCTGGGAGAGCCCTAATGGGGCTCATGTGATGTGAGGGCAGCAGGTTTGCTCTTTCCAGAGCACTTAGCAGGTCGGCTTGTTTTCCCCGGTGCTGAGCCTCGCTTAGCAAAAGGCCCTAAAGACAAATACAGCTAATTATATCCTCAAAGAGTAAGTGCCACTTTTCGTTTTAAAATGGTTTGCTTTCCCGTTCGGTGTCCTTGGTTTAAGTGTTTGTGCCACAGCTTTACATCAATCAAGACCGGAGCAAACTGCAGCAGCCAGCACCAATTAGGCACATCAGGGGCTCACAGCTGATGCCCCCCCCGCGGGCCAGCGCGGCTGTCACTGGTGTGCAGCTCTCGCAGGCAGCATCTTCATTCTCCCTGATTGTTTGTGTACACAAATTAAGCAGGAGCATCTCGCAGCGGTTTGATGGGATGTGCTACATGATGTGGAACAGAACAGGAGGGATCACACGGAGCCTTTCTCCGGGGGGTGACGTGTGCGAGCGCGGGGACAGGTCTGGCGTCTGCTCTGGAGGTGAGTCTGGAGTAAAATGGTCCAACTGAGGGAAGGGGGGGCAGAGGGGAAAGGAAAGAGTTGCAGTTGAAAGATATTCAGAATCTTTCCGGTGTTTTGGAGATGGAAAGAGCAGACCCTGGTTCTGCACGTTCAGTGCAATGTTTTTTGTAAAAAAGCAGCACCAGATACCTCAGCACCAGTCAGGGCAGCACTAAAGGTGTGTGTGAGCAGACCTCACTGCTTCTGAGGGGCTGTGATTTTATAGAGCTGCCCTGGGAAGGGAGAGTGGCCTGTCCATGGTCACCCCCATGTCCTAGTCCCACTGTCATACCCAGCAGAACATCTCTCTTCCCTGGACATGACAACCCACCTCTGAAAAAACAACTCAAGCCACAGCTAATGGACTAACAGGACCAGTGCGATGAAACCTCTCTGGTCCCAGAGATGGGATGGGGAGAGCGAGCGCTGCTGCTGCCTGGGATGCCACTCTGGGGACAGCCATGTCGTGCTGTCCTGCCTGTGTCTGGCTTTTCCCCAGACCCTGTGCCCAGGGGTGTTGCAGCAGCCCCCAGCACACAGCTAACGAGAGGACAGCCCTTCAGCCCCCCAGGCAGGCCCTGGTTGCCCCAGGGCCATGGTCACAGGCATCTTTCCCTCTACCTGCTGCATCTCCTGCCTGCTGGGGGGCTTCAAGCAGCTGCTCTGGTGAGAGCCCCTTCATCAGCTGTTCCCTGACCCAAAGAGAAGTGTCCCAGGACATAAGTGCCCAGAGTTACCTTTAACTCCTCTGTCCCCACAGCTTTGCTGGGGACAACTGAGCACTTCAGGGCAGATCTGAGCCGGGGCAGACCCAGATGGCTTTTTGGATGGATCCTGCTCTCCCCAGGCTTTCCCCTCAAGCTCCAGCTGCCCTCTCCTCCTGCGAGGGGAAGTAGAAGGAAGGGTAAATTTTGCTCCTCTCGTTGGGCATGTGCCTGCAGGATGTTTGCAGGGCCAGCTCTAGCCAACCTTTGTGTGCACAGTTCTGTTTATCACACGCTCTGTCTGCTCTCACCTGCAGTTCCCCAGGCTCAGCTTCCCACGCTGAGCTATGTGGTTGGTGTTCAGTGGCTGCGACTGGTGTTTGGGAAAAAAAGCCTTTCACCTGTTGCCACTTGTTGAAAGAAAATGAGCTGCAGGTGTTTAGTTCTTCACCACATCACACTGTACAGCAACGCACAGATGTACCACGCCAGCTCTCGCCCTCAGCAGGGCTTTAGCACCCCTGTGTGACCCAGCTGCCCTGGGAGTACCTGCAGCTGCATTTTTCTGATAAATCAGAGGCTGAACACAGGTTAACACACACATCTCAGGCCATGGGACATAGGACCTGCCTGTTTTTAACCTCACTCGGCACATTTGCAGTGGGGTCACATCCTGCCCTACCCTGTTGCAAGAGGAGCACTGTGTGAGCCCCAGCATGGGCAGAAAACAGGGTCTGGCTCACAGTGCCTCGCAGGACAGCCCTGTGCGACAGGCACTGGGGGCTCTTACCATACTGCTTTATTCACATTTTATTATTACAGGTATGCTACAACCTTTCTGCAGCAAAACATGGTGTCTTGTAGGGTGGCAGGCTCCTGCCTGCTCTCCCTTGCCCTTCATCCTGCACAGAGCCATGGGGAGAAGGTATCTGAGGAGGGTCTTGTCCTGCCAGAATCCCTTCATGGCCAAAGCTTGCTAACCCCAGTGTTCAAGGGAGGCATATGTTTGTAACCCCAGCTCAGCAGTCCCATGCAACAGAATTTCATGAGAGCGGCCAAAAAACCCCACCCCAAAACCAAACCCACAATGCCCCAGTGAGGGGTTTTGCGGGTGAGGGGCAGAAGGGCTGGGGAGCGCTGCCCTCCATCCCTGCAGCATCCCTGCCCACTGCCCCCGGGCCCCTTCCCGGTGTGGCTGGGGGGAGCGGGGCTGCTGACAGCCTGGGGGGGGTGACCCTGCCTGCAGGTAGAGCTGGGAGCCCTCGGTAAGGGGCTGTACAAGGCAGCCAGGTGTTGGGTGTGTGCCATGTGCTGCTGGGGCAGCCCAATGGCTCCACTCATTGCTGGAGCCCAGGACTGCAGGGGCACCCGCAGGTGGGTGCACCAGGAGGGTCCCCGCAGCTCCAGCCTCTCAATTTCTGCAGCTTCAGCATCTCAATCCCTGCCTCTGTTGCAGCTCCAGCATCTCTGCCCCAGCGGCTGCTGCACCCCGCAGGTCTTGGGCTGGGGCTGGCTGGGAGTGGGGTCCTGGAGCACCCGGGGGTTATTGTTCTGCCCGGGGAGGCCAGTGGTGGGCAGGGGAGGCCTCTCCCCACGGCTGCTCAGGACACCCCAGGCATAAGGAGCTGCTTCCAGTCTGTACGGTGGATCAAAACAATCAGGGCACGCTGTGCAGGAGGGGGCTGGCAGGCAGCCTTGCTCATCCCTGCTTCCACTTTACACTGCAAAGACGTTTTCTTCTGCTTTTAGCTTAATGCTGTAAACCAAAAAGTCTTGTGATCATAATTCTAGCCTAAACCTGCTCCAAAGCGTAATTAATAAAACCCTCTCTGCAGGTTATGAAACTCCTGCAGGGTTGGCTAATTAGTGTGAGGTTGGGTCATCAAGGCGGGACCCACTGTCCCGGCCGGGAGGTGCCTCACCACAGCCAGGCCACAGAATCACAGAGTCATCTGGGTTAGAAAAGCCCTTGAAGCTCCTCCAACCCAACCATGACCCTCACTCTGACCGTTCCTAACTCCACCAGATCCCTCAGCGCTGGCTCAGCCCGACTCTTCAACCCCTCCAGGGATGGGGACTCCCCCCCTGCCCTGGGCAGCCCATTCCAACACCCAACAGCCCCTTCTGCACAGAAATCCTTCCTCAGAGCCAGCCTGACCCTGCCCTGGGCAGCTTGAGGCCATTCCCTCTGTGCCCAGCGTGGGCAGCATTGGCAGGGACAGCCCCATCCCCACCGAGCCACAGCAGGGTGGCCCCGGTGATGGGCACAGCCACGGTCAGAATCACCCGAGGCTGCACCCACCATGCCACGGGCAGGGTGCCACCGCACTGGCTCAGCTACCAAAAGGTAACTTTCTGTGTATTTTGTGCCCTCCAGGCAGGAGCCCCGTTTTCCCCAGGAGGGGGCTGTGCCCCGAGCTGCCCTGCGTGTCCCCGAGGTGCTGGGCAAGGGACAGCCACACGCCATGGCAGAGCGTGGTGGTGGCAGGACAAGGTACGTGACTGCGAGCCGGCGAGCGGTGAGAGCCACCCGACCCACCTGCCCACCCTCCTGCTGCCTGCCCCCGCCCTCAGCCTGCGCCCAGCTCCAGCAGGAGGATTTTTCCTGCTGGTGGCAGCAGGTGCCCCCGCCAGGGATGCCACGGGGAGGCTGGACTCTCCTGCCCGCCTCGGGAAGGGGCTGGCATCTGGGTGTGATCCTGCCTGCCCGTGGGGCTGGGCGGGGGCACACCATGCTGTACGGCTTCTGGACCCCAAACTACCCGGCTCCCTTGGGTCTGGACCAGAGTGGATGACTCTTCAATCCACCACGCTTTTGTGTCTTTATTTATTGTGTTTGAGTGGCTGCTGGGCAGGTTAAATGCTCATTACAGCAAGGATGGGCAGTGGGAGGGGAGAGTAAATCAGTGCAGCGCATGCTAAAGCACAGTAAATACTGCCCTTCCGTGCTCCTCCCACTCCTTTTATTATCTCCTTTCAATGTGCTTATGGTTTTTATTTCAGTGGATCAGCTGTCTTTTTAAATGCTGTTGTTCTTTTCTGTACTTGGACGTGATAAGAGCTGTTTTAATTTTAGTTACTCATGCTTGGTAAAAACTTTAGTGGTTAAATTGTCAGGAAAATCATAACACCAAATGTCCTGACTCTGCCAGGGGAAGCTGGAGAGCTGGGGAGGCTCTTTCAGTGCCAGAATGGAGAATGGAGGAGGGAAAGCAAACACAGTGATAAGGGCATAAAACACTGAGATCAGGCACTGCAGCATTTGAAGTACAGGAGAAAGAAACCCAGATGTCTTCCAGCTCCGCTTTGCAACAACGTGTTTATTGAGTATGCTTAAAAAAACAAAACAAAACAAAAACAAAAAGAGAAAGAGACCAAAGAGATGCATAGACTTCCCTATTGCATGCTCTACGCCAAGGTACAAAACCAAACCTACTTTGGACACTGGGTGTGTTGTAACTGCAGCCGCGCCAGGAGGTTGTACGTGCAAGTGCTTGGGGCGAGGTGACACGGGGCCTGACCAAGAGCCGGGAGAGCGGCACCAGCGGGTGTGATGCAGCTGCACGGATGCCCACATCTGCCTTCTCATGCGTGCAGCCACAGACCCGTTGCTTGTCCGCCCTTCCTAGTACACGAGGAGCTGCCTGCCAGCCTGCCTGCCTGCCCGCTGACCGTGGCACAGGCAGTGGGCTGGCGACAGACGGCAGTTTCCCAGGTACACCTCCTGCCTTTCTGGGAACTCGCCCTCTTCCCCGCACCCTTCCAGCAACCAGTATCCCTTCCAAGTCCCTCCTCCTTGTCATCTCCAACTCTCACCGGTCCCGGCAGGCTGGGTGGGGGAGAGGAAGGAAGGGGTGGGAGGTGGCAGGGTTGGTTTTGGCCAAGGCAGTGCCTCTCCCCACCCAGCCCACCTGAGTTTCCAGCCGGTGCCGCTGCTGCCGACACCTCCCTCCTGGCCGCGGGCGGCCGGCTCAGCACACGGAGCAGCTGTTGGTCTTGTTCATGGGAGGCCTCAGCGCCTGCTCCTTGGGCAACGTCTCCCTCCTCTTGCAGAGCGCTGGGCTGAGCCGGCTGGGCAGGTTGGCTTGCTGCAGCAGCTGCCTGAAGACCTCCAGGACATTCTCGTTGTCCTTGGCTGATGTCTCCACAAAGCGGCTGTTCCAGTCCAGCTCCACCAGTGACAGAGCATCCTCCACTGGCACCTGCCGCTCGCCGCCGCTCTCTGCCTTGTTGCCGACCACCACGATGGGAGGGAACTTGTCTTCCTTCACCTCCAGGATCTCCTCCCGCAAGCTCTTGATGCTCTCAAAGGACTCGGCGTCATCTACAGCATAGACCAGGGCGAAGGCATCGCTGTTCTGGATTGAGAGTTTCCTCATGGCCGGGAAGGAGTAGCTGCCACTGGTGTCCAAGATTTCCACCTTGACCCTGGCCCCGCTCACCTCGTACTCCTTGCTGTGTAGCTCCTCCACTGTGCGCCGGTGCTTGGGCTCGAAGGTGTCCATCAGGAAGCGGTGGATGAGGGCCGTTTTTCCCACGCCGGCAGCACCCAAGAAGACCAACCGCACGTGGTTCTTCTCCTTCACCACCAGGGACATGGCTGGGCGCAGAGGGGACAGGATGCTCCGCAGCTGGCGCTCACCCCACGGGTGTCCCTGGGTGGCCACAGCCCCGGCGTCCGTCCGTCCGTCTGTCCTCCCCTGCACTGACTCAGTGCAGCCAGGGTAGTTTGGTGCCACCTCCCTGCAAACTTCTCCCGGCTGTTCTGCCGCGGACACTACAGTCCCCCGGTCCAGCTCATCTTTTATTCTGGTTGCTCACTGCCATGTGTCACCAGGCTGACCAATCTCCGTGGGTTGAGGGTGCTGAAGAAGGGAGGGGGGGAGAGTGGGGTGCTCCGGGCCAATCCGCGGAGCTCAGTCCTGGAAAGCCACTCCAGCCCTGGAGAGCAGCGCGCTGCGTTGCACATTGCGCTTGCATTGCCCGCCGCTGCCGGTAGCACCACAGAGCCGGCAGCATCGCAGCCGTCACGCTGCGCCAGCTCTCCTGCCCTTTTCTCCTCCCTGGAGATTAATGTGTGTTTCTTGGCGTGGGTGTGCTGGTGGCAGGGCAGCTCGGTGGGGGTCCCTCACCTGTTGGGTGGCTCATGGCCGGACACGGCAGGGGCTGGCGGCTGTCACCTGCAGCCTTTCTTGCGCTTATCTGGGGCTGGGGACTTGTTTGCAGACAGGGCTGCTGCAAACATGCCCAACATGAGCCTATGAAATATTTGACCTGAGGGGAAAAAATAAGACGTCCTTGAAATTCATGTGTCATAACCTCCACGGTCAGCTGGCAGTTATTCTGTGATTTGATGAAATATTTAACCTGAGGGGAGAATAAAATCTCCCTGAAAATGATGCAGCATGATCTCCATGAGCAGATGCTGAGCAGTTGTGGGTAGGGATGCTGGCCATGACCCAGCCTCAGCAAAACTGTGACCCAGAACATTTGGGTGATTTACTGGGCGGAGAGGCGGCGCGTGTGCCAGAGCCCGTCTCTGCGTGGATGGGCATCACCTCCGGGAGCGGGTTTGCTCGTAGATGTGCAGGTTGCCCCATGTGGGTTGGTTCCTCAGCGCTCACTTTCCCTATTTCATGCCAGAGTTGTTTCAGAAGCTGATTTATGCACAAGGGGAACTTACTCAAAATAAGTTTTTATCCTAAATTTGTGCATGTGTGGTTTTTTTCTAACTGTACAAGTTTTTGTAGTTTTAATGCAGTTGGTTTTCTTTCCATAGCAAAGTACCAGTTTCAGTGTTGAGTTCTGGCTGAATTTATTCTGTTGATTTCAACAGCCCTTTTCACAAAAATTATTCCTGCCTCTTAATTCCCCAATTACTGTTACATTTTAGCCATGTTAAGAGCTTTACTATCTGATCTTATTAGAAGGGCCAAGAGATTGCACTGGGGTGAGCAGAGTCCTGTCCTCAGCTCCGCCTGCCCTGGAGAAGCAGGAGGTTGGGTCCCTAGCAGGACTGGCAGTGGGCCTGGTGTCCGAAAGTACCCAGTACCCCATGGCACCCTGCGGGGTTTTGCATCAGCCAGTGATGCACCTTCACTCGCACACGTGAAGCGCTCTCTGGAGAGACGGGCTGTGCCATGAGGAGAGCCCCAAGGCAGTGCCAGGGACTGAGCCGCAGGAGTTAGAAGGAGCTGAGGATGCAGATGTGATGGCCTGGCTGTAAGACCTCAGCGGGCCAAAAGCCAGGAGAAGGGGTGGGTGAGCAGAGGATGCCGGGTTTAGGCACATGAACGAAGTGGCCGATCATGTTTTGGTGCCTGACGTCACCATCAGTGGAAACAGCGAACGAAAGACGATGAGGAAGCAGAGTGCGACAAGTAATCTCACTCCAGTTTTGGAAGCTGTTTAAAGGCAAAACTGATTCTTTTTTTTAATTAGAAAAGAATTTGGTTAATGCTCCAGCACCGGGTCACATCACTACTGCTGTCTGCAATTTGAGTCATTTCTGCAAAGAGTAGATGTGTCCTGCGTGGTCTGGCCAGGACGAAGAGCCAGCCCAAGCTGTGTTAGACAAAGAAATGTGTTGCAGATAAGAAGCTCCCCTGTCTTGGAGCTGCAGTTGCACACAGCGTGGCTGTACATCCCCAATGATTTTTCACATCAGTTGTCTCCCCTCAGTTTTCACATCTGTGCTGCTATGGTTACCAAGAGCCTGGAAGGTTTTAAATCTCCCTCAGAGCAGTGGAGGATTTCAGGGGTAATCTTGTTAAGAGATGAGCAATGAATATTTCCAAAGGCCTTTTGCATGAATATCTCGTTCCGTATTAGCTTATGGCCACTGACAACAGCGAAAGCAAAATGCGGGGGGACTGTGTGCAAGGAAGGGAAGAAACCAGAGAAGGATGAATGCAGTGACTTCTTTTCCACTGCAGTCTTTTGTGCCCAGAATGATGCACCTAAATACAGTATATTTTTCAAGGAGGGCTCGGCCAGCCAGCTTGAGTGAGGCATTAAAAAAAAAAAAAAAATAAAAAATCAGCCTGTATTTCCCCTAGGAAAAGACTGACAGGATCTTGATGGGCACTTGGGGATGGGACCCCTCATGGGTGAGTCCTACAGAAAAGCCTCACATGCCACGAGCCATGTGTGGGGCTGCAGGGACCCACCACGGTGGCAGGCAGAGCCCAGATGGCTCTTGGCTTCAGCAGGGCCGTGGGAGCAGCTGGGATCCAGCCCCCGGGGATTTAGTAACTCGGGTGGAGCGCTGGAGCCTGCACCGAGGGCACGTGCTGTGCCCGTGGGCACTGGGGCGCGGTGGGGGCAAAGCCTCTGCCAACACTGAGCCAGGAGAGGGGACCGTGACGCCCCAGGGAGGGAGCAGGTGGGGAGAACAGCCCCGAGGTGCTGGCAGGGAGGAGTGAAGGCAGCGGGAGGAAGGATGAAGGCACAACAGCAGTGATGGGCAGGAGCTGGGGTGGGGCACAAACCAGCTGGGGGGTGGGTTGGGGGCAAGTGGAGCCCCACACCCAGCAGTCACTGGCAGGTCTAGAGTGCTTGGAGATGGGTGACAAGAGAGTTCTTGGTCATCCTTACCCTAAAGCCAACCCTGTGCAGGGCCAGCAGTGGTGGAGCAGTGGGATACCCCAGGGAGAAGTGATGGACTGTCCCCAAGGTCCCAACTGGGGCACAGGCAGAGCAGCAAGCTGAGCGTGAGACACCAGCCAGCCCCTGCCTTCAGCAGTCAGGAAAGGGCAGTTTGGGGCAAAACACTGGAAAATGGCCTGTATGCTCTTGCTTCCTACCATGTGCTGGCCAGGGAGAGCTGGGGAGCAGCAGACACAGGGACCAGGGGAGGTACAGGGAGGGGACAGAGGAGGGAGCTGGACCCCTGCCCATGGAAAAAGCCAACAGCACTTGGTACAGGAGAAACTCAGGGCTCTGTGCAAGTCACACGGTCCCCTCCCATTGCTGTTCACAGCCCAGGCTGTGGGATGCTGCGGTGCCTCTTCTGTTCCTGAACCAGCCCGCGCCCAGGAGGGACAGAGCTCCCCTGCTGCAGGGCGGTGAGCTGAGATCTCCCAAACAAAGGTCCGAATCTTCCGCCAAGTTTTGCAGCATCTTTCACAAACATTCAGTTTTATTTCACCAACAAGCCTTATGTTTGGTGCCTTAAAGTGTCTGTGTGAGGAGAAACCCAGAAGAGCACACGAACCTCTCCCACCGGCCGAGTGCTCCCCGGCTGCAGCGCTGAGATGCGCACCAGGAAGACAATCTGCAAACTTCAGGAGCAGCCCGCGCTGCGTCTGGATGTGTTTTCGGGGAGCTCATATCTCAGTGATCAGCTGTCACGGTTCAGAGGGGATGGTGACTGCTGAGGATGCCAGGAGCAATGTTCTGTGGCCGGGCGCTGGAGCAGCTGGTTCTGGGCAATGCTCCAGTCCCGGACACGGTGCCCCAGTGCCCTGCGCTGCCCAGCGAGTGCATCAGCACGGGGTGGTCACGGCCAGGGTGCAGTGCTTTCCTCATCACTGAGAGATGGGCCTTGCCCACTGCTCGCAGGCAGTGAAGCATCGTTACAAATGGGGTGGCAAATAGTTGGCAGCACTGTGATACATTTCCATGATTCTGAGCCAGCTTCTGGAAGCTCATGGAGCTGATACACAGCCAACTCCTGCGAAGGGGTGCCTGGTGCCTCAGCCTTCCTGCCCCGTAACAGGACACAGAGGCAGCAAATGCAGCCTGTGCCTGTAGGATGCTTGTGTCCCTGCCTCCTGTTTCTGCCCGTGGTTAAATTCATGGTGTATGTGAGAGCAGCTGCCTTTTCAGGAGGGCTTTCTGGCATTCCAGCTGAGAAGGTGAGAAGGAAGCGGTCAGAAATGAAAAACCCCAGTGAGACAGTCACCACTATGTCCTCAGCGGCTGCCCATCACCGCAGGCAGTGGCCAGGCAACAGCCTCGGGGGGTGAAGCATCGCTTCTCCCACCCAGAATGAGCCCTGGATGGGAGACCAGGCAAAAACGGGAGAGGGGAGGAGATGCCTGGCACTGAGCTGCCTGTATCAGAGGTCGGCGAGGCAGGTCCTCACCCCGGCATGGGGACACCGAGCCACACAGGAGCGGGTTAAACCTGCCTCTCCCGGAGATTAAATCCAAATGGCCTTTGATTTAGCGGCAGGTGAGAGGAGAAATCTGAACCGCTATAGCTTCCGCCCCCACTTTAAAGGGGAGCCGCAGCCCTCCCTGATGCATAGATGGATCAGCCATACGCGGAGCTCCGTGCCGCCTGTCAGGAACAGCGTGTCGCCGGATGGATCCTGTTCCCAGCGCCGGCGGGGCTGCCACAGGGGACCTGCCACCCCCAGCACGGAGACCTTCCAGCTCAGCCCCGCTTCAGGGGGGCACATGGGGGTGACCAGCCCCCGAGAGGGTCACACCAAGCCCAGCTCCTGCCCCACTGCCTCCCTGCTGCCTGGTGACCCCATGCCAGGTGGGGTTAATGGCTTAATTAAAGGCTGTAATTGCAAGAGGTGAGGGCTGAGGTTTGCCCATAGCCCCAGACCAGGCAGGGCAGGAGGAGGAGAGGAGAGAGGGGCTGGATTTGGGGTTGTCTGACAGAGGAGGGACTGGAGGAGATCCCTGCTGGCATTGCCACCTGCTTTAGTGGGGGGTGAGGGCATCCTCATGGTGTGTCCTGCCCGAGGGGACGTACCGTCCCCCGGGGATGGGGCTGCTTCAACCTGCAGCTGGGCTTGTGGAAACCAATGTGGCTTGTGCAGCTCTCGGTGAGGCTGCTCAGCCCCGTGTCACGGCCGCGACAGCGGTCTCGGGTGCAAGGGCAAAGGGAAGCTGGCCCTGGCACGGGCGCTTCCCAGCTCAGCCTTCCTCCAGCTGATCCACCTCTTCCAGGAAAAAGAGGTCATCTCGGGTTTGAAAACCCACCTTGACCCAAATGTCTGTTTGCTGCCGCAGGCCCTGCACCCCCCCGCCGAGGGGGCCGAGGGACCCACGCCGGCGCTGCGGGGGGGCGGGCAGGGAGCCCGCGAACAGCCTGTACTAGACAACCCCGGGTAATAAAATCTAGTCTCCCTGTAAACAAATGTCTTGCTGAGGACTAAAGGGATTTAGCGCAGCTGTTCTCAGGCTCGGAGGAGTTTCTATAGCATCTCTTATCTTGCCCTGGCCAGGATTATTAGCTGGAGCGAAAAGCTCGCCTCTCTTTCGGCCACCAACACGGCTTTCCCTTGGGTGACATGGGGTGACAAGCTCTGCAGCAACACTCTCGGGTCATCTGGAGATGAAATTTGTGATGCTGGGGTCTCAGACACGTGTCTCTGCAGCCCCAAGGTGCCATGTGGGAGCAGGCTCCAGCCCACCCCCTCCCAAAGCAAGCTGCAGTGGTCCCAATGCCCAGCTCTGCCCAGCTTTGCCCACTACAGTGGCACCGAGGAGGGAAGCCCAGCCCTGGCACGTGCCTTAACCTCTCTAAACACGAGCGTATGGCTTTGTATTAGCACTGATCCACTCTGAGGGCCAATCAAGTCACGAGCCGGTCAACTGATGGGGTGTCACAAGGTACGTTGAGCAGTCTGTTTCCCCCACGCTGCTCCCAGCAGGGCTGAGCCTCCCCCACGCAGGGCTGCAGCTGCAGAGTGACGGGTCTGTGGGCTGGGGACAGGGGTGGGGAGGATGCCATGACCGCTCCCTCCATTCACCCTTGGCCACTGCAAAGAAATCAGCCTGGGCATTGGTGGGAGGCCCTGGGCTGTATGGCTGATGCTACCATAGGGGTGAAGCCCCAGGTCAAGACCAGTCTTGCTGTCCTGGGTTCAGAGTACAAGTGGGGAAAGGCAGGGAGAGGGGCCAGGAGCAGACGGGAGGGAACAAGGATGCTGACAGACCAGTGGGGCTGAATGTGAAAGAGGGGTGAAAAGAAATGGTACAAAGTGCAGTAACATTCACCAGGGCAGGACTTGCAGGGGCATACAGAATCACAGAATCACAGAATCATTCAGGTTGGAAAAGCCCCTTGGGATCATCAAGTCCAACCCTCAGCCCGACTACACAGTGGTCCCCTACCCCACATCCCCCCACAGCTCATCCAAACGACCCTTAAACACCCCCAGGGATGGTGACTCCACCCCTCCCTGGGCAGCCTATTCCACTCTCTGACCACTCTTTCTGGGAAAATTTTCCTAATGTCCAGCCTAAACCTCCCCTGTTGCAGTTTAAAGCCGCTCCCTCTTGTTCTATCGCTAATCCCCTGTGAGAAGAGACCAGCACCAACCTCTCTGCAATGTCCTTTCAGGTCGTTGTAGAGAGTGACGAGGTCTCCCCTCAGCCTTCTCCTCCTCAAACTGAACCGTCCCAGCTCCCTCAGTCACTCCTCACAGGATTTATTCTCCAGGCCCTTCACCCGCCTCGTTGCCCTCCTCTGCACTCACTCCAGCACCTCGAGAGCTCTCTGGTATTGAGGTGCCCGAAACTACCTGGCAGCACATCTCAGGATGAGTGATGCATGGCCTTAGCATGCACAGGTAAGTTATTTCCAGGAGAAAAATGGCAGAATTAGGTAAGAACAGCCCTGAAATACAGCGTAGGATCTTGCCATTATCCAAGAAATTTAACTGTGAAGAGAGGAGCTACTCTGAAGCTCAGAGAAAGCCTGGCACCTCCAAGGGATGCCTGAAGGTGTCTGGGGAGCCAGGAGTGGATATATGGCTTCTGGTGGCAGTGTCAGAAGGGAGATGGGCTCTTCAGCCGATGCACAGTGTTAGCCCAAGGTCAGGTGCAGCAGGGTCTGATCTGGCAGGAGATACCTGAGACCCCACATTCAGGTGACAGGAGCACAGGGGAACCCCACCAGCTTGCCATGGAGCTGGCCCCTGCCTGTCCTCACCCCTCCAAGGTGCTCCCGCAGCTCAGGCTGGGGCCACGGCCCCTCTCTCCCAGGCTGTCACCGAGGCTGGCAGGGACGCTGAGCCACCGTCACGACTCGCCTCGGATCCCAAGCAGCCGGGCTGCGGCTCCTGCCCCCAGCAGCGTTTGCAGTGAGCCTCCCCGGAGCCGTGTCTGAATGCGAGCAGCACTCTGCACCATGCCCCAGTGCAAAGGCAGGCAGACGTGATGCTCTTACCCTGAAAACTGAAAACTAAAGACTTTTTTTTTTTTCCCCCAGGATGCATGAAAATGTCATGTTGTAAACATCCCCCAGTGATGCTGCCTGCCGCGGAACGCTGCCTGTCACTGCCCGGGAAAGCCCATTCCCCGCTGACTGTGTGACCTTGACTCCTTGGACTTTCATGCCACAGTCCTCTACCCCTTCCCCAGTGGTCCTTTGTCCCTAAATAACAAAAACCTTTATATCATGGGGCAAAAGTGACCTCAGTGTTGTCGAAGATCTGAGCTGATTTTTGCGTAGCCATGTTTATGGTCAAACTGCTCCTTCCTTTTCAGTGTGTGTGCAGAGGATGGAGCTACCAGAAAACGAGGTTGGAAACAAATGAGGTTTTAATTAATTTTACAAGGGGGCTTGATATTCCCTCTGAATGTGCCAGGTCCCACAGTGTGGGCTGCGTGTCCCCTGCCCCAGTGTCCTGCGAGCTGGGGGAGCAGTGACCCAGGGCAGCAGCTCCTTGGCTGCAACCTTCAGCTGTTGAGTTTTAACATTTTGGTCTGAATTCCCCTAAAATCTCTCCTCCTGTCCCTTTTGGGTTCAGTGGAGGAAATATTCGCCCGCTCGCCACGCACTGTCCCCACTCCCTGGACATCCTCTCACTGAAGGCGGCGTTACTGTCAGAGCTCCTGACAGCATTGCTTGAGCAGCTGCTGTCTCAGCTCTGCAGACTGCGCCAGCGGCTCCAGCACAACCACAGCCTGTCAGGACATTTCATGTTTAAAACATATTTTCTGTCAGTGAGTATCAGCAGCCGTCCCTGTTCAGCCCAGGGACACCAGCCCGCTGAGCTCCTCCGTGCCCGGCTCGGTGTTGCTCTCCGAACTTCTGGCATCCACCCAGCCCTTGAGATCTTCTGGTCTCCCCAAGTTGTTCTTGTTTTGAAGGAAGCAAACTGGTGTCGGTGAGCCATGCGGCACCTTCCCATCGCTGCCTGAGGTTGGAGTGTGCTGCTGTGGGACTCTGCCCTGCCCCAAAGGACGAGCCTTGCCTTGTCCCTGGTTTGCAGAGCACCCTGGCCCCCTCTAAATCAGTTGCGAGCAAGAAAAGGCCCCTCTCGTGGTGGTTAATGGGGTGGCTGTGTCCCTGTGTGAGCAGAGGCGCTGGGGACTGTCCCCAGCAGGACTGACACTGCCAGCTAAGCCAGGAGGAGTGATACTCTGAGACTAAAAGATGAAGAAGCCAAAAACACATTTGCAAGAGAGGAATGGGGGTAGGGGACATTGCATAAGCTGACCTGGGGATCCGGTGGGGAAAAGGGGGAGCTCAGGCCTCCCCTTCCCTGCAGGGGTGGAGGACATGGCTGCGAGCCGTGGTGTCTCCTGGCATCAGAGCTGCTCCCGAGCGCCTGAGCAGAGCTCTGTGGCTCTTCAGTGGCTTTGAAGATGGGGGACGACATGGACTTCACTTCCATCAGCCTCCTCTGGCATCAGCGTGAAGCAGAGGTAAGATACCCCACGCAGCTGCTTTATGCTCAAAATCAGGTTTCATTTTTATCAAGGCCAGTGTAACTCCAGTGGCACTGGGAGGGGAGGGGACGTTGATAAACCACCAGGATTTGAAGACCACATCTCCCAAACAGGGCCACGCTCGCCCCGTGGGTCAGGCATGACCTCCTGCAGCAACCGACCGGTTTTATTTTCCTTGTGCAATGACCTGTGTATGTACTCATGCGTTTCTCTCCTCTCCCTTCCAATAACATTTGAAACAATTGCCCATATTTAACCAGAGCTGATGGATGTGGCTCGTGCTGATGCTGGCCAAGTTCCTTCTTGTTTCACAGCAAGGATGTGGGAAGGCAAAAAGTCTCAGCCTTCAATCCACAGCTCCATCCCTCTGGCTGGGTGCTGTAGGCCAAAGGGGTGTTGCCAAAATCCTTTGCAGACGCAGCTGCAAGGGGAAGGGAATTGTAATTTTTACAAGGTAAACTGAGTCAAGAAAGGCAAAGCACTGCTTTTTTTTTTTTTTTTTCCCTGGGCAGCTACTTTAAAGGTGAAAATAAAAGTGTAAAGCTGCAAATTGCTAACTGTCCTCCTGGGCTGCAGCAGAGACACATCCCTGGGGGCTGCCAGCCAGGGCTGGACCCCAGGCAGGGCTCCAGCCTGCTCCCCTGCACGGTGCTGCTCACCCTGCTCAGGGTCTTCTCCAGCCTGGGGTCCAGCGGGGCTGTGGATGCTGAGAGGAGAGCACCCAAACCCCTCTGAGGCGCTCCTGAGCACCATGCACTGCTGTGCCTGAGTGTGCAGACCAGTCCTGCAAAGGCACTTTGTCCTCCTGGGGAGGCTCAGACCCATCTTACTTGCACTGTGGCTGCTGACAGGTACAAGTTAATCTGTGCAATTAATTATCCACCCAGTCGCATCCCTTCCCTGCCCTCTAGCAAGCCCCAGAGGAGGCACCCGGAGTCCCAAGCTGAACTGATTCAGCAAAACAAGAACGAAGGCACTTTGTGGGCAGTAGCACCAGTGGGCTCTGCAGCATCCCTCCCCTGTGCTAAGTGAAAGCACCAGCCTTTGCCATTATCAGAGGACCGAATATCTGCAAAGGAGCAGTCCTCTTGACATACACTTTAAAACTTTTGAGCCGTGAGACTGGGACCAGGCCTGCCTGAGCCCAGGGAGAGGAGATTCTTGGCTGCAGATACCAGTGTGTTGATTTAACCAGCCCTTGCTCTACATCCCAGCCCAGGGCATGGCCAGAGGGAGCACGTGTGGGGCTGCTCCTGACACTGGGAGCAGAGGGACGTTTTGCTGGTGGTACCGTCTGTCCCACTGGCACAGCACCAGGCTGGTCCCCTGGGCCTGATCCACTCCTGGTGCCAGCATTGACGGGGAAACCTGCCCAGCTCTGAGGGCTGGATGCCAGGAAACAGGGGCTGTGGCACAGGCTGCTGGTCCCTGCAGGCAGGGTCACCCTGGTGAAGTCTTTTCCTGGGAGGGATGGGGAGAAGGCGCCCTGTGAGCACACAAACCTGCAGCTGCTGCAGGCAGAAACATCTCGCAATTTCATTTCCAAAAGCCTGGTGACTGCCAGTCCTGCCCACCCATTGCAAGGAGAGCAGCAGCCCAGTGAACTCCCACAACCTCCCATTTCCCAGGACGATGACTCCTGACTCACTAGAAGCCAGGAGGTGGGCAGGCAGCATCCCAGCACGCTCTCCAGGTCCCAGCAGAGCTGTGATAGCCTGAGCGTTACCTTTGGACTGGGAAGCACCTCCCAGTGACTGAGGCTGTTTCAGGACAGCTCACAGCACGTCCCCACCACCATGGCCACCTCCACAGACATCCCCTCAGTCACCCCAAGTGACCGGCTCAGCCCAGCCAGTCTCACACACTCCGGATTGAGCCCTTCCTTCAAAGATGCGGTTTCTTATCCCTGTCACGGCCACAAAATGCTAAGGCAGTGCCATGAAGCATAAATGACACTTTCTGGCAGCTGACATCTCCAGGAAGAGTTTAGCATGAAGACAAAATAACCCTAAGGTGAGTCAGTGTTCTCAAGCTGCTATCCTACAAAGCCCAGGACGCTCATGATGCCCAGACAGGAGAAAACAAAGGCGAGCGTTTGTCCTAGATCTGTGTGATGACTGCCAGCGGTGCGGGGCGACCTGACACGGCCAGATATGTTTGGCATTTCTCTGGCCCTGCTGCCTCATAAATTGGATTTGCTGCCACCATGTCACACTCCAGATGACACGGTATGTGTGCCCCGGTGTTGGGGGGCCATGGTTGCACAGTGAGCCTTGGACAAGTGCTGGCATCTGCTGCTACCCTCAGGTGGACTCAGTTAAAAGGGTCTTTCAGGGCTGAGTTCACCTGTGAACGAGGGAAATAGTGTTTGCACACACATGGTTGTGTTTGTTCATAGTGTTTGAAAAAAAAAAAAAAAATTGTTTGCAAAGCCACAGCACCAGTGCTGAGCAAAGGCAGGGTAAAGCATGCTGCTGAGAAGGGGCTGCAGCGATATCCTCCTGCAAGCTTCTAGCTGCTGCCTGCTCCATCCTGGCTTGTTTTAAGCTCACTCCCTTCCTTTATTTCCCCATATATTTATTTTTATATATGAGGCATGATACAGGCACTTTGTAAAGCTCATGTTTGAAGATATGGTTTCTGTCCTCTCCCATCCAGCCCAGCTAAGGTAGCTCGGGATGGAGGACTGGAGAGGACTGCTCTGCCCAGGGAGGGATGCTGCCCTGGGGCTGCCAGCGCTTTGCTGCCTGAGCCCCTGGGAGCCTGCAGTGTAGAAGGCATTAAGAAATAAATCTCCTTGCAAAGAAGGGCTACAGGAGGTTAGGAAAAGCACTCACATTGTCAGGGGGCTTAAATTTGTCACCAAGCACCCCTGCTGCAGCCTGGCACTTGTCAGCTTCTGTGTCCCTCTGCCCTTAGCCAGGCACTTGCTCCAGGGCTGAAAACACTTTTTTTTTGGCAGTCCTTCACATGGAGCTGCAAACCGCAGATGCAATTTATGACTTTGCCCTCCCTGAACCATGAGACCGAAACTTGCGGGATGAAGCCAGCAGCTCTGCTCTTTGCTTTGCTTTCACCTGCCAGGTTTGAGCTCCTCAGGTCCCTGCTTGAAATCATCTCTCCCCTAACCTCTTCCAGGGAACACTGACCCCAGCAGCATCTCCCATCTGCCCCGGGGGCTCTTGGGGGCCGCCAGCATCGCAGGACCTGTCAGCTTTTGAGGTCGGTGGCCTGACTCAGAGCCCCGAAGCCTCGCCTGCTCCATCCCCATCCCTCCCTGCCTGCCCACAATCTCCACGCTCCGCTGGCTCTCCTGAGGGAGGTTGGTATGTGTGTGCCAGACATTGCTCCAGGTCCCCACAGTCTTTCTTTTCATCCCTGATGGGCTCCATGAACTGGTTTCTTAACCCAACAGTTCCTCCCTGGGGGGGTTAGGGCTGCTCTTTGGGCTGGGCTGGAGGAGTGGACAACTGCACCTCCACGGAGAGCCCCAGAGCGGCTGTGGGCACCGCAGGTCCCTGACATGACACGAACCCGCAGCAGCTTTCCAAGAACCCAGTGCTGTGCGTTATCCACTGACCTACTTCTCACCCACTCACCTGGCCCCTCGCTAATTAACCCACATCCTCCCCCTCCTGCTCCCCCCGGGGCTCCTCATCTGATCCTGAGCCAGTCACAGCAGCCAGTCCCCATCCCAGCCAGCCCCGGGCCCCGCAGCAGAGCCCTGCTCCCCCACCGCCCGGGAGGGGTCCAGCGCCATCCCCAAGGATGCTATTTCAGATCCACACGCCAGCAGTGCCCCACAGGTCCAACTCACACCCACAAGTGCTTCTCTGCCCCCAGCCTCCAGCAAGGGTGATCTAGCAAAGCAAACATGGAATAGCATTGCAGCTTTTAAGCCTGAGACTATTCTTTTCTTCTATTTTAGGAGGCAAAGACCAGTGGCATGTTCTCTGGGTGTCCCCCCCCCACGGGTCCCCCAGCAGCAGCATGTCCCATGGAGGTTTGGCCCACGTTTCAAAGGGGTTTTTGGCTATCTGCTTGCACAGCTTGGTGTCACTTCCCCAGGTCCCCCAGAGGAAGTCTCTGGAGACATGACTGCCGAGCTTCCTGCTGTGGGAGGTCCGCAGGGCGATCGCCACAGTGCCACCAGGGGTGACTGGGCCAGTCTGGTGTGTCTGACTTCACACCAGTGCTCTCTGTGGCCACACTGGTTCCAGTGTGGGGCGGGCCTACTCTCACTGGGTGCGAGCCATAGGGCCACCACTTGGGCTGTACCTGGGGCTTGGGATCCCCCAGCTCCAACTCCCCCCAGCTCTGCATGAGTCCTGAGCAGCAGCACCAGCTTGGTAAGATCCTGCCTCATCCCAGGTGAGGAAGAAGGCTGCTGCTCAGCTCTGGAGGGGTCCCTTTGGTCCAGGGAATGGGATTTACCATTCCTCCTTCTCCTCAGTTCTTTTCAGTTCCCCTCAGCAGCATCTAGGGCTCAGGAGAGAGCCAGAGAGGCGGGTGGAGAGTGGGCTTACTCCTCTCTGCCGCACAGCAGAGCATTAAATACCTTCAAAGAGAATCGCTCATTACGGCTGGTGTGGGCCGGCCGGCACCGGGGAGCTCTGCACGCCCAAACCCTGAGCTCTGGGGAGGAGGAGGATGGTGCAAAGCAGAGCTGGAGCTCCTAGCCTGCCCATGGAGCAGTGCTGGCTCCTGCATGCCCCAGATGCTGAGGGGCCCTGGGTGGCTGCAGCAGGGTGCTGGGATGGGGCTGGCAGCTCTGGGGGATACTGGGTTGCTGTAGGGTTATCAGGGGATCATTACTGGGTGGGCTGGAGGGGCCTGATGACCCAGCCCGTGGATGCTGGCAGTGGGGTGATGTTCCTGCCAGTGCCTGGCAGCTGTCCCTGCTCCAGCCCTCCCTGGGGACAGCTCACACCATCCTTTCCTGCTTTTTCTCTTCTTAAATTCTTGTGAAGGACAAAAAAGCACCCATCTCTGTGGCTGCCCAGAGCTTCGGAAGCAAAGGAAGAGGCATGCAGGCAGCAGCTTGGCAAGATTGCTGCAGAGTGGCTGATGAAATGGGCTGATGGAGAGACAGGCCCTTCACTCGCTCAGGAAAACAGGGTTTTGTTAAGGAAAACCATGTGGATGAGGCTTCCCCCCAGGGATCCTGTCTACAGCTGGCCTCTCTCTAGGGCCAGAGCTGCCCCAGGAGCTTACACCCCCAAAGTGGCCCATGTCCAGCAAGATAAACATCTTCTGCCTGCTTTGCTCAGGTCTGGTCGGGGGTGATGATGGGTGCTGTGGTCCTGCAGGGCCACCCACCTCCACTGCATCAGCCCCATGTAGGTCAGGCTGACACTGGCAGCCAAGCGGCATCACCAGAGCCTCGTCTAGAAACCATTTCCTCATGGGTCCCTGGGCCAGGGAGCTGCTGGCTTCAGGGTGAGAAGTGTGTCAAGGCCAGAGCTGCTCCACATGGCCGGGGTGTGAGTGAGCCCAGCAAGGCACTGCTGGCACAAGCTGCGAAGGGAGAAGGTTTCTGGGAGCTGTTATGAAACAGATCCATCACCAACCGATGAGGGGTTTCAGGGAAATCTGCTGGAGCAAGAGCAATCAATTAACCAGCTGTATTTACAGCAGCATGTGTCGGCCGCCGCCACAGCAGATGGGCTCTGCGGTTCGAGCGGGGCTGCGGTCAGAGAAGCCAGCGCTGTTTGGCCTCTCCAGCCTGCCGGAGGGAATGGCAGAAGCTTCAAGGGGGATGCACTGACCTGCCCATCCCTCCCCAGGGCTGGCTCAGCCCCCAGCCAGGACCTGGCAACGCTGGTGCCAGCCACAGGGAGAGGAGCAAGTCCTGCCCTCCCCTCCCTGCTAAACACATTTTGGACCTGAGAGTCCTCCAGCCCCTTTGCTGATATTTTAACACCTCCAAGAAGAAACATTACATTATAATAATACAAATAATTATGCAATGGCAAAAATGTTTGAGAAAAATTGTTTTTTTCCATCCCTTCAAGGCTCTTTGGGGAGAACTTGCATGCAGAAGCTAATGAAGTGCAGCACAGCTGCAGCAACATGGCTGTGCAGGTCGGTCCCATCCTTGTCTTCGGAAGGGCAGGACTAAACCGACTGAAAGCCAGTGTGGTACTGTACTGTGTGGTGGGCTCCCAGAGATGTGTGTGAGGAGCCAGAGGAGCCCGAGAGCCCAGTGCTGCCTGCCCCTGCCCACGAGCACACCTGCGCATGGCTGCAGCCAGGCACATTGGCATGGGAGCCCCCCCGTCCTGCCAGGGTGAGGGGGTGTTTCCATCCCCAAAGCACCTGGTGCATTTTGGAGGGGGGCAGTCCGTGCCTTCCCCCCCCCCCGTTGGGTTGCAAAGCGTGCAGTCCTTTCCCACAGAGTCCCCCCAAGCTGGGTACCCCACTACCAGGCGCAGAAGTGCTGGGGTTGGGGTAGAAGTGCAGGCTGGGGTGATGCTGAGAGGAAGGCGCACACCCCAGGCAGCACCCAGAACCCCAGGAAGCAGCTCACCCCTGGGACAGGCTGGTTGGGGCTTTTTTGGCTAAGTCTGGGCTGAATCCACCCATCTCAAAGCAGGACACTGTTTGCTGCCTGCCCTTCCCTTGTACCATCACAGACATGAGCACATCCAAACCGCCAGCCCTCATACCAGCGACGTCTGCTCCTGCCATGGGACTGAGAATCACCAGAGCCCTGGCCCCAACCAGGGCTGATTTATTAGTGTGAGGAGGAGAAGGCTGAGGGGAGACCTCGTCACTCTCTACAACGACCTGAAAGGACATTGCAGAGAGGTTGGTGCTGGTCTCTTCTCACAAGGGAATTAGCGACAGAACAAGAGGGAGCGGCTTTAAACTGCAACAGGGGAGGTTTAGGCTGGACATTAGGAAAATTTTCCCAGAAAGAGTGGTCAGAGTGTGGAATAGGCTGCCCAGGGAGGGGTGGAGTCACCATCCCTGGGGGTGTTTAAGGGTCGTTTGGATGAGCTGTGGGGGGATGTGGGGTAGGGGACCACTGTGTAGAGTCGGGCTGAGGGTTGGACTCGATGATCCCAAGGGGCTTTTCCAACCTGAATGATTCTGTGATTCTGTGATTCTGTGTCACCACGCAGGAACTGTGGCACCAGTTGGGCAGGCACGCTCGACCAGTGTGAATTGGCACCTGCCGATTGGCCTCTACTAAACAGCTTTCCTTGCTACAAAGTATAGAAATTCATTTATTGGAAAGAGTGCTAGCTAACCTCTTCAGGGCTGATCCTGGCGGGCCCTGTGACCAGGATGTGTGTGCAGTTATTTATTTCAGTGCTTAAAAAGGGGGTGTCCTGGGAGCCGTCTTTCACCTGCCTTGCCCTCCTCTTTCTCACCTCCTGCCAACTGTCCCTTTTCATCAGCCCCAGCGCCTTCAGGCAACCCAAGGAGGACAAGAAGGGACAAGGACCACACAGTCATGTTACTCTAGGGACTATCAAAATGCATATGCCAAAGAGAGCCCTGCTGCCAGCATCTCCTCGTCCTCAGCTGTCTTAGCCAAATGCATCTTCCTGGTGTCTAGTCGTTCCCTCTTTCATGCATTTCTCTCCCTCTGTGATCTCTTTGCCATGGAAATGGGCAAAAGCCTGGATTTCCCTATTTATGCCAAATTTTTCATTTCCAGAATCCTGCCCATAGGAGGTGCTGGCTCCTGTGGAGGCTGGTGGGGGATAAGTGACCGAAGGAGGCATTGAAGGGTGCCCCAGGAGGCAGGGCAGGGGCCCAGCGCCTTGCAGGGGGGGTAACATATGGCCGGTGTGAATGCACACAAGCACAGACATGCTCACAGGAGGGATTTCATGCATTTACCTTGTTCTTGCCTTCTTCAGCTTGTGGCTGCTGCTGAAGGCAGGCTGGGTGGCCCTGGAGAGCCACAGAGTGTCTCCAGTGTCCCCTGCCCCACGCCCATCTGCATCCCTGAAGCCCCAGGGGGGTCCTGAGGCGATGCTCACACCTGCAGTCCCACAAGGCAAGAGGGCCACCAAGTTTTACTACAACCACAGCGTGGTGACCGTGGCCAGCACCTGCCCTGGGTCCGTTTATGATATTCTTGTGAGGAAAAATGCTGTATTTTCAGTTCCCACCTTTTTCACTGTGCGGTTCCTCCTCTTTCTGTCTCCCTCTTCCTGGTGGACTCCTGTGGATAATTAAACTTAAATGTTTGCTGCCAGTTGCAGCTCATGGGCTAATTCTTACTGGGGCCACAAGCAGAATATTTTTTTTTCATTTCTACAAGATTTTTCCCACCAGCTCCTCAGGGGTTTTCACCAATGTTGAAGAATTTAGTACTCTGATGAAATGATGACTGGTTTAGAAGATCCCTGTTACCAGAAGAGCAAACCAAAAAGACAGGCTGATGCTGGAAGGGCAGGCGAGCATCCTTTCATCCCGGTCCGGGCAGTTTGGGGCCGGAGAGGCACCTGCTCCCCACAAAACACTTTGCTGGACGGGCTTGCACGGGGTGGGGGGAAGCCTGCCCCGTTTTGCGCTCCCAGTATGGCCCAGTGCCATGGGGTGCTGGTGGGGGGACAGCAGAGCCCGGTGGGGCGCGGGACAGCCGGACCCCCCCGTCGAGCTCCTGCAGACACGAGTCCCGGGGCGAGCGGCGCCGGGGCCGTGCGTGGGCTCCTGGCACCATCTAGTGGGGCTTCTGCCAGGGACTCGCCGCTGCAGCCACCCCAATTTCTGTGCGGCCCCTGTTCCCTGGGACAGCACAACAGCCCCGGCCCCCCCGGCCTGCCCTGCCTGCTGCCCCACCCGTGGGTTTTCGCCCCCAGCTCTTTGCCCCCGGTATGTGGGGTTTCTACGCTGGGCTTTGACTGGTTGGGTTTGTGCCCCCCTGTAGTGCGAGATGGCATATTTCAGGTTACAGAGGCTGCCTGCAAAGTTGGGGTCCCCCAGGGCCAGCAGCCGTTGGGACCAGTAATCCCAACGAGGGGTCCAAAGGGTGAGCATGGGCACTCTTTCCCTTTTTCTTTTTTTTTAAACAATTTAAAACACAGCCCTCAGGTGTGGGGCAGTGCTGGGTCACAGCAGCATCCCAGGCTTGACCTGCCGGGGGCATTGGGAGCCTGGACACCCCTTGGGTTCTCCATCCCCGGGGGGAGCTGCCCTTCAGGTCACCCCATGGCAGCAAGGGAAGGCTCTGTCAGCACCAAGAAAAGCCTGAGACTGATTTATTTGTTTGTTTATTAGGCCAGGAGGAGAGCTGGGGGAGGCTTAGCTCTGCCCCTTGCCAGGGGTGTGTGCCCAGGGGCTTTCTGGTCTGTGAAGGGGGCCAGCATTAGCCCTGGTTTCCACAGCCCCCATGTGCATGGGGGAAAGGGCTGAATCAGAGCTGGCACCAGCCACACAACCAGGGCCCCTTCCCTGCTCCCCTCAGGCCTGCAGCTGCCAAGTGCCACCCAAGGGACCAAGGCTTAGAGCATGACTTGAGATGAATTCAGCAGTGGTCATAGGGGAGGGAATAAAAAACCCAACAAACTAAAAATCCTGACCTTTTATTTCCCAGTGTCCAAACTCCTTACAACAGCATGTTAGTCTCTCTTCCCTTTCTCAAAAAAAGAGACATGGCAAATAGAATAAGTTCTCTCCTCCATTTCCCAAAAAAAAAGAGACATGGCAATTTTTTTCTTTTTAGAGCTGAATTGTGCTGGATGGTAATGACTGTTGAAAGACAGCCAAAGCCTAACACTTCAGGCTTAGGATTTTTCTCTCCTGGAGGTATTAAGCAGCTCTCGCCCCAGGAAGCAGCTTTTCTGGCTGCTGCAGACTCTGCTGGCCTTGCACCTTCCTCCAAAGCTGCCGGCGCCGCGCAGTCCTGAGGAGCTGGGAGCAAAGCAGCCGGGGTGCAGGAGGGTGCCAGGCTGGCCCCGGCACACACCGGGCACCCCCAGCACAGCATCGGCAGGGCGGCGAGGGCTCTGCGTGCAGCCCGTGCTAGCAGGGATTACAGAGGTCTTTTTTCCGTTGTAATTTTAACTTTTCTGCCTACACCAAGCACCAGAATTAGCCTGTCCCACAAAGTGATGGGAAGAGCAAACGGTCCTGGCTGCTCCCGCGGGGAAGGGATGCGCTGCTATACAGGCATTTGCAAATCTAGCATGCCAACCAGCCCTGCTGCAGGAGACACTATGAAATGGCAGTTCAGGACCCTTCACCTTGGGTGACTCAGAATTTATGGGCTGGTTGGCATGCTAGATTTGCAAAGGACACCAGGGTCTCACACGGAGCCCTCGGCTTTGCAGGGAGCAGCAGGGCCTGGCAGGGGAAGGCAGGTGGAAAAAGGGCAGGTGAAATTTCTTCCAGGAGTTTTGCTTTGTTTCAAAAAAATCCACTTAAAACCCCTAAAACTAAAATACACAGCTCAACCAGATTAATGCTTTTCCAAGGGGAGATGCATGGCGGAGCAGCCCCAGCCTGCATCCTTATCACCTGCTCAGCTCAGAGGAGGACTGAGCCTCGCAGTTTTAGTTGCCATTTCAAGAGAGGAGCATCGGCCAGGAAAGGCAGCTTTCCCCCCACCTCCCCGGGCAAGCACAGCTGAACAGCCAAAGCCCCCTTCTTGTGCAGTGTCTTTTCAAGGGCTTTTGTATTTAGTAACGTCCAGAGCAGCAGTAAGCCAGTCCCATTATAATTATGTGCTGGCATAAAAATATTGGCCACATGTTAAAACTTGAAGTAGGTCAGGCAGCCATCTGGTCTTGCTGACAGACCTCCATAACCATAGTTAAAGATTCTCATTTTAGAAACTTTACGGCTTGGATAAAATCTGGAAGACCAACCATAAATGGATGTTTCAGCCACTGCTCTAACTCCAGGGGTTAGAAAAACCACAGTCTGGCATTTATTGGATTCTGTTTTAAAAATAGCTAAAGCTTTGTCTACTTCTACCGATTAACAAAAAATAAATCTTAATTCCCCACATGTGATTGTCTCAGCCTCCCACCCAAGAAAGCACCAGTGGTGGGGGCAGCCAAGGAGCCCCCTGCCTCCACCCCGTATGGCAGCAAGCACTATCACACCCCTCTGTGGGCAGCTCTGCATGCTTATTCTTAAATGAGAGAGAATTACTGTACCTTTATATTACATTTCAGTCAAAAACCCCCAACCCTATGTTTTGCCAATTATTAGGCCTAGCATAAAGGATGCAGCCAGCATAAAGATGAACCAATAACCAAATTGTATTTGATACAAAAGGGTAAGTACATGGGTGAGCGCTGGGGGTACAAAGTCAGATTATACATAATTGACATCAATCCCACTGACCTCAACAACGACACCACACGACCAACAATGGGGGAATAAATGGTGACATGCAGTCTCCCATAGAAGGGATGGGAGACAATTGAGTCAACAAGCCAAACACATAAGACCAAGGAAGCCACATACTGAATCTCTACACAGCCCATGTTTACAAAGGCCAGACCTGGCTGGAGCCCAGTCCCAGGTCCTTCCTGGGAGGTCCTTCCCCAGCAGGGGAAGGTGGGAGGTCCTTCCCCAACAGGGAACTCTGCAAAGTGCATCCACTGCCCCTTCCTGCAAGTGGTCCCAGCTTTTATCCCTAAGTGGGACACCTGACCCTTGTTTACTGGGGCTCATTTACCCAATGGCTCTCCCTGCCAGGCCAGCCCACCCTGGAAGGAAGCCTAAAGGCTAATTCACCCCCCCTTTGGGAAGGGCTGTGGGAATCACCCATATGTCAACCTTAATTTGGGGCTTGGGGTTGAAACCCCAGCACTTCACCCAAACACTGCAGCTGCGCCCACTGAACTCAAGCACAGAGCAATGCAGCTTAATGTTCACCTGCAAAGAGCCACCCCCCTGGCCAAGCCCCCACACCTCACTGGGGAGCAGAGCAGCTCTCACCCAGCCCCATGGTAAGGTAAGGCCTGCAGAGCTCAGAGCAATGGCAAGGACCAGGATTTAGGGGCAGTTTTCAGGCTCAGAGAGCTGTGCCTGCACCAACATCCCTGCGGTTTGTCCAGGAGAGTACATGCTCAGCCTAGGGCCATAGGCAGCTCCTTATTCTGCCAGAAAGCCTATGACAGGGCCACTGGGTAAAAAATGAGGTAAAAAAAGAAAACAGTTACTGCACTGGCTAGTTCAGGTGGGCAGACACATTAGAGCCTGCAGAGGGGCAAATGAGAGACCTTTACCTGTACCCTTGCTGTACCCCTTGTAGATAACACATGTAACACTGCTGCCATCAGCTCAACTGCTGAGGCTGAAGCTCTCTCTCAAACTGTCATTAAAGAACATAAAGTCATCATGCAATCCATAAACACAACCCTTTCCTTTTTAGGGCTACCTGAAGACTTTTTCAGCCCAGTATTGTACATGTACTGTGGGGAAGAGGGGATTTTGTTCTGTGACAGAAGCTGACTTCCCTCTAAAACCGCATTTCCTCAGACCTTGTTTCTACTCCCCAAGACAGACTGAAACTTCTCCACAGCAGCAGAGTGCTGAGGTGCCTCCTGTGCCCCCTGACAGCAGCACTGCCCCACAGCAGCTCTGGCAGACTCGATTCATCACATCAAATAACCTGGAAGCCTTCCATCAGGTGAATGAAACAGAGGCTGACCCTTTTTTCCAAACAGTTCACATTTATTGATAAACGATAAAAAAATCTTTTAAAGACTATCTGTATTTTATTACCAAGAATGAGGTATTATGTATACAAAACATTTACAGAATTTGATATGCAGTTCATGAGTACAGACAGGAAAGTGCAGAAGGACACTGATAACAGGAAAAAAGCCAACAGAAGAGTTATTGGCTGAGAGAAAGAAGAAAAGCAATAAAATCACACAAAGAAAGACCAGGGTATGGGAAATTAATTAGACTGCAGTAATCAAGTCATATTGCCACAGCACTTCGCTTAGAGGAGGATTAGCTATTGTTTTTCTGGAATTTTATCTCCCCAGCTGTTTGTGCTGTCATGTGCTTTGAGCTTAAAAGATGTGTTAAGATTAACAGCAGGAAAAACCCAAAGTGCCACTTTTGAGCCAGCTCAAGTGAAAAACAAAATATAGATCTTCAGACTTGAAAAGTGACTGCAACTCAAAAAGGTCTACAAAGCCAGACACCTCTGGACAGATGTGGAGTGTTGAATGAAGCAGTTTCTTTACAGTTGTCAGCAAAATCGCCATCTGAGAGAGAGAGAGAGAGAGAGAGAGAGAGAGAGAGAAAGAAAGAAAGGGGACCATCTTCAACCCTTACAGCCTGGTAAATGGACAGAGGCATTTGCAAAGAGCCATGAGTGTCATTCAGTTCATCTCAGGGCCTCCTGCTGCACTAGCTCCCCTGTTCCTGGCAGTACTGGCTGCTGCATGTCGAGAACCAAAGCCCCTCTTCAGCAAGCAGGCTTCCTCCTAGGCTGACAGCTCCTAGGAGCACCCCGGCACACGGCTGCTGTGCAGACGCTGGGCAGGGAGCTGCTCAACACAAAGCAGTGGCCTGTCTCACACAACAGCACACTTAGCAGCCTAAGTGACAGTCTAACCTCCATCTTTGACCTTTAAGTCCAAAAAAGACAAAACTAACCAGTTTGGTTCAGTTTAAGGAGACTGGCCTCTCAGCACCTCTAAACCTGTTACTAAGCCACTTCTTTGCCAGCTGCCTGCCCCGCTCCACAGCCACAACTGGTCTGCAGGAGGTGCTCTTAGTCAGAGGTTAGCATAATCTGCTTCTCAGAAGCTTTGCAGTCATAAAACGAGATTCAAACTGAGTTCAGAACCAACTTTCCTTAGGCAGGGCATCCAGTATCTTAAAGAGCAAGATCTCCACAAGCTCCTCTACCACTTACCCACAACAGTGCTGCCTCCCCAGGACTTATTAGAGCCTGTCCAGCTTCCTCTAGGGACTGCAGCCAGCACAGCAGCTCCCTTCTGCCTGGACAGTTTAGCTCTAAGAGGGTGAGGAAGACCAGGCAGAGTCTAGCTACACAAATCCTGCTGTATTTCAGACTGAAATCTTCTCTGTTCCACTGCCAGCTATGGTCTGTAGTTGCCTGTTGAGAGCCCTTTGCTCAGCACTTCAGTCTTTTGTGCCTTTTGCTGTGCATGGGACAGACAGCTTGAAGTGGAAAAATACCTGAACAGACTTTGCCAAAAAGAGTTCAAGTAGGATTGCTTGGGCCTAGGTAGAAGAGGGACAAAATCCAAAATGGCAGTTTACCACTGGCAGTAGCAATAATGAAAATGGTCAAGCAGGCACTGCTTAGAGCATCTTCTGCCATATCACTGAGATGGAAGATCCCTGTGCTCCCAGCCTACATTAAAGCTTCTGCTGCTCAGAACTAAAGCGCTCTATTTCTGACATGCTCAGGGAAGGATAGGAGGCAAGAGGGACTGAAAAGTGCAGAAGAAGGATGTAAGCCATACCTCCTCTAGACTAATTTAAGAAGCAAGCTTAAGCTCTGCATAAATTCCTGATAAGAACAGAGTCTCAGTAAAATCAATTCACATGGAGTGTACTAAGGAAGCGGAGTGAAGCTCCAGCACAGAGATGGGAACAAATCCTCAGACTGATTCTGGATCAGCCCAGCATGACAGTGAGGGAGAGCCTGCTCTCTGCCTCTCTCTCTGGAGTGCTCCAACCGCAAATCCAAGGAAAGAATTAATTGCTTTAACCCACCAAGACCCAGAGCTCAAATTCCCCAAAAATGTGCTCATACAAAAGGTATTAGTGTTTACAGCCTGGCCACAGCTCTGTGGGTAAGCCTTGAAAAAAATGGACTCACAAAGTCAAGTATCCAGCAACTGCTTTTCTTTGTCTCGGACATCACTGAGTGGCAATGGGAGAACAGTTTGCAGCACTGGAAGATCGCAGGGGATTTCTTAAGATGGCAAGGAATGTCCTGACAGGAGACTTGCAGTTGATCTCTAATGCACTACGGAGCATTTTTGGTAGGGTTTTTATCTTTTTTTTTTCTTTTTTAACATTTACACAGTTAAAAAAGTTATTCTTAACTGATGCACTGGTTATTTTTCCTTTCAGTGAGAGCCCTTGTGTTCAGAGTTAGGATTTGTGCAAGCACACTTGCAAAAATATTTATGGCTGAGTTAGGAAAAAGGGTTAAAGTTAAGAGACAAGCTGTTGGATCTAACAAGGACCAAAACCACTAAGTTTAAAATTCAAACAGCTACTTTACTATCTATAAAAGGCTTTTGTGGGGTGGGGTTTTCTGCGTAATTGCCAGTTGAATATGCTGTATTGCAGTCAGCTGCCACAGGCGAGGGTCCAGCCATCTCATCCATTTGCTTTTCATCTGTTGTGGCACTACCTGGAAATCATGGAGCTGGAATGGGACTGGCTAGAAGAGGTGGTGGCAGCACTGAGCTGGGAGAATCCACTGTGGCTTGATTCAAGGCTGGTCATAGATCCCCTGCAATAAAAACCAGAGTTGTTTTAAGCTTCAGAGCACATAAAGATTTTGATTTCTGCTTTGTATCTATTTTGTTTGCACACTGAATAAAAAGCTAGTAATGGTTTTGGTGCAGCCTCACCACATAAGATAATGGGGACACCAAGCACCTTGCAAAAAACAGATGCTGTTCAAAGAGACTGAGAACTAGTCTCAGCCAAGGCTATCAACTGGCAAGCAGCTGAATTCACTCAGTTCCATTCTGAGTTTCACCCGTCTCTACATGACAACCTGCCAAGCCCAACAACTCACACAATGCTTTCACACAAAGCAGAACAAAGTGACCAGTGATGATTACAATGAGATAGTTAATCCCTTTTATACATTAGCTGCCCACAGTGACAGTACTGATTGAATTATTTTATTTGGCTTTTTGTTTTTTGAGGTCTAAGAAAACACAAGTCCTCACAATTTATTTGTATTTAAGTGAACTTGACACTGACTTGACCACTTAAGTATCAGAAAGGTTTGACACCAGCTGCCCTTTATGAACCTTGGCCAGACATACCTGAAATCTTCAGATCCTATTACTTCTGTATAGTACATCACTTTACACTTGTGAGAGGAAACCTGTAGAGATGCTAAGACATCATCCACACGAGGCAGGTTGGTTGTAGCACAGGCAGGCATGCTGTGAAATTTCCACTGGAGAATATAGAAGCCAGGCCACCTGGTCACGTGTGATCCCTGGAAGCAGCCACAGCAAAAATTAAAAATTAACCTTGTTAATATAGAGGTTTGTAGGCTTGAAATTTCTTTTCTAAGCTTAGAAAAGCTGCCTACATGCCCATAAGATTTTTTTCCCACTGCCAATATTTCAGTTCCTCAGCCAGTGCTGGTCAACTCTCCCCACTCAGCATGCTTATAAAAGTTATGACAGAACACCAGCAGATCCTCCTGTTTTTTGACAGTGTCAAGGGGTTAGGATTTATATATACTAAAAGGACAAAGTTCTTATTTAAAACAATATCAATTTTTTCCATTTATTTTCATTAGCAGCTGTCCTTCGAGACCGAAAAGAGCAGTCAAGGCTCCTGCCTCACAGAAAGAGAAAATGCAGTTCAAGAGGTCACTGCCCATATTTCCAGTTTAACATTTCCAATTAGATGACTTCAGGAGCTCCTTTTTCAAAGGCTGTCCAACGCTTACTTCAAGTCAAAAGGAACAGCAGCAGCAGAGGGTGACTGTAAACATGTTGTGTGTAGTATCAAACTTGGTAAATTAAAGGATAGGTTGCAAATGCCATTAAAAGAACTTGAGGAACCTTGGCTATAAGGACCTCCTTAAGGTGCCTGTTAGAGGGACACACAGAAGCTCAGTCTTAATTTCCAGACTTCTCTCATTACTGAGGTAAGACACTATGATACTCTTCAAACACAGACTGTTTGCTTTAGAAAATAATGGTCAAAGTTAGAACACAAGGCATGTCTTGCTCTTTCTGGATGCACACTTCACTCTAGGTGGCTCCCCTGTATTCCTTGATGAACAATGCCAGTCACCATCGGGGACTGATGCAACCTGCCCTCCCAGCAGACCCCATGTGCACCCTCCCCCTGTTCTCTGCAGCACACAGCTAGGAACAGAAGCTGAAATGTCGACCCAAAACAAGCAGACAGTCCAGAGCTGAATCACCAGTCAGTCCTCAATGGGTGTGAATTAGGAGATTTGGAGCTAGCCTCCATCTGCTCCCACATGAGGACTCGGCAGCCTTACCTGCACACTCTCCCCTTCCTTGCAGATAAGGGGAGACTCCACCATACTGTAATCACGCCCCAACTGCCAGACTTTGTCTATCAACTGGACGTTGTTCCCACCAGGAGATGTAATACTGTGAGCTCCCAGAGAGTCCTTCTTAGGAGGCTGTGGGGCTCTTTTAGAATGAAAGATGTTAAAGACAATGTCGCCCTTGCACACGTCAAAATCCCATGTGATCACAGATGAGGCATCCACAATCTGAATGAGAACCTGAGACAGAAAGTCACATTAGACATTAGCAATTTGTTCAGTAAAGAAACTCCTACCAGAAGAGACACAAAGAACAGAGCTTTTCTGTTGCTGGGCTTGGTTTGACTATTGAAAAGGTGTTGTAGATAAAGACACTCCATCAGGAAAGAATTTATGTTTTAAACACATGACTTTCAGAAGCTCTCAAGTAGCTTCTGAGAATATTGTTTGTCTTTGCTTAGAAAGTGGTTTTGAATAGAAAGAAAACCATCAATATTTTCTAAATACCAACAAGGTGATACCAGGAATGGTCACAAACTTCAGCTACTAAAGCATCATTATGCAGCAGAACTACAGAACAAGGTGAAAGCATGGCAACTAAATAATTCAAGTTCTAAACCATGTTCAGACCGAGACACAGAGTCCAGAGCAGAGGGTTGAAAGAAAAGAAGGGTAGGCTGCAACTGTACCTCATGGGGAGCTCCTTTGAAGACACTTGCAGACTGGTAGATTGTTTCAGTCCAAAGCTTTATGTCTTCATTTTCCAACTCTTCTGCTGTTCGGTAAAGGGACTTGGGAACCAGCCCACCCTCTGGTACTTCGCACTAAAAGCACAAACAGCCATTAAAAAGGACCCCATCTACATCCACACCCTGTCATGCTTTCTGCCTGCTAGCTTCAGAAACTAAACCTCACATTCAGCAACTATCCAAAAGAATGAGATATGAACACTGTTTGGAAGTAATTTTATAGCTTGTATATCATACACACAAACATTTATTTTACAATGACTTGGTTTAGGTGAGTTTGCAGAATTATATGCCAGAGGAATAGATCTTGTATCTACACAGCAGCCACCACCACAGAAAATGACCATGCAAATGCTATAGTTATCACTCATAATGCCCTATAATGAAGAAAGATGTGAGCCACGTAAGAATCCTGAGGAAAGTGGCAATAGTGAGTCAGTCTAAAAAACATATAGCCCCCCAGAGACCTGAAAGAACTGGGGTAGCTAAATTTAAGGACAAAGAATGGTAGGGAGATAGAGTAAGTTTCCAAACAGGTAAAAGGATCTTGCAGTCAGGAAGGTAAGTTTTGAAGTTACAATTGTCCTGACAGCTCAGTACTGGAACTGATTACACAACTTCTCTAAGCAATCTTCTTTTTTAAAAGAGCCTGTAGTAATGAAGTTAGACAACTAACTGATCAGGGGTATGCTCCATGGAAGTGTTTGGGGCAGCAGAAGTGTTTGATAACTGAATTCAAACAGAGACTTTGAAAGAATCTTTGAGAAGTCATTTTTGTTCAAATATCCAGAAGTAAAGAAGAGAAAGAGATTCTATCATTGTCTTGTGACCAGCAGGAAGTACTGTAACAATTTGCTTTCTGGTAACATTCACTTTTGCTTACTTAAGCAGCAGATTTTTCCAGCTTCTCAAGCTCCAAATTAGATAGCACAAACTCTCTCTACTGAAAGCTGCAGCAAAAAGCAGCCCACTGAAGATAAACACATGCTCTACTCTGACACATTTAACAGTACTTTATTATAATTTCAAGCTGTGTTTGAACAGACCTAGATGAATTTAAGAATGGTACAGAAATTAATCTAGAAAGTGTACAGCGGTTTAAAAAGCAAGCCTGAAATTATATTTTAACACAGCTGAGTTCAGAAAAAAAATCATCTTGTTACTGTGATGGAGGCTCCAGAAAATGCCTGAATCGCACTCCCACACCTCAGTCACACCAGTGAGCCTGTGTTGTCAAAAACATTACAGAGAAAACAAACCTTACAGTATCACCGAGATGTTAAAATGACAGATTCAATCGACACCCATGGCCTAGGCAGGAAACAGCTATTAAGGCACATGATAAGGGACTGAGAAATACAGTATCTTGCAGTAAAACATTTTTTTTTGTTTGTTGTGGGTCGATGCACACATTGTGCTAGGAGACCTGCCTGTTTAAGCCCTGCTAGCAGACATGCCACACATTTCCTCGGGCTCCTGTGGTATCAGATGGTTCTTTTAGGTGACAGGCTTCTGACTACCTGATGGTGACAGCTCCTGCTCAGTGCTGTGCTACCACATCTGCTTGAACCTGACAGGTAGCAGACACTACAGCTTTTAACCGTGCTTGGCTCTTTTGAGAAGTTATTTGATATTCATTGTAGAGAAGCATTGTACTTCTCTTTTTCAAGTGGATCCAGAAGAAAACACTAAGCCTGCAAACCTACATCATAGTCCCTGCCTCCAAACTACATTAGGAATCATTCTGTGCTTCTAGGCTTCTTTGTTTAGAGGAGGGGAGGGGAAAAATAAAACCCCCACAAGTTGCTATATGCACTAGTTCATATTCATACCATGCACTCTCCACCAAGAAAATCAGGGATAATTTCTTTATCGATGTAATCCAGCAGTCCCCCGGGGCCCTGGTAGTCATTTCCAGCATAAATAAGGAATTTCTTTCTAGTGTTGTCATCAATAAATGGACTAACCTACAAACAAAAGAAAAACAGAAGAGATCAGGCTCCCACATTTTTCTCAAGTCAATTTTGAAGGCATCACTTTGATCACATTGTTACCATCCTTCTTATGCAAAGTTCACACTAAAAAGAACTAAATTAACCAACTATGTAAGCAAGGTCTTAAGCAGTGTTTTTTAATCCATTCCACAAATCCTATAAAAGAGATGTTACCATTTGGTAACACTTCCTGATTATAAAGTCTGATCTCTACAGTGTTTTTACAAACTACAAGTGTGCATCAGTGTGCTGAGGAATACTTTGAATTACAAACATACCAGTGTCCAAAGAACTGGGAATACTCGAGGTGCTCTTAGGATAAGAAGACGACCCAAAGTCTCAGGGTAATTAGCTTCAACCACCTCAATGATCCTTAGCAATGCTTTGACACCAGGTCTCCATAAATGCCGCATGTTTAAGCCTTCCAGATCTACTAGACAGGTCCATGAGCTGAATTTGAGAAAGATAAAAATGAAAAGAAGAATCTCAATAGCATCAAAATTCTCCTTTCTTATGCAAGAGTCCAATGTACTGCAATGTGTGGACCCCACTGCATGTTTCAGTTTCTTCTGTTTTACACTACCTGTAGACACTGGAGTTTAAGGTCCTTAGAACAGAAATGTCTTAAGAGTATGCCAACCACAGCTACAGAGGACATGCAACAATCACTTTGCACATCACACATATGCCCCGCTCCCTGCAGCATGCCAACTCCATGTGAAGCTTAACATGAAGCCAAAAAAGATCCTGTCAACAACTAGCCCAAACGTTAAACCATTGTTTTTACTGGGAAATCAAGTGGTCACACTGCTATGTAAAGCAGTTTAGAAATCATGGTGCAGATTTCCTACTAACACTGTACAGCAACAGTGCCATTACATGTCAAAGATAATTCTGTTGTCAAGTCTCATGGGGGGAAGCTTTTTCTATATGAACAGGGATGTTCTTAATACTAAATACTGAGCTTCAGCATATGCTTTAGTTACTTTCCAAGTTCAGGTCTCACCCTGGGCATGAATTCAAGATTTACAGCTGTGCTGCACCAGCTAGCATCCATTAAATTATGCATAAGGCTTCTATGAAACAGCAAACACTTCTTTGTTTCATTTTAAATGTTTAATATGTAGTGCTTCAGGATTACTTCTACAACTGAAAATCCAGTAGGCAACACAACTCCACAATTACACACATGGATCTGACCTCTCACTGACAGCTAGGACAGCAAGTTCTTTAACAGGAAAAAGATAAGCAGACATACCATGCAACCCCAAACCCTTACAGATTAAGGAAAGGAGTCAGAAACTGAAAAGAGTCCAAGAAACACTGTTTCATTTCAGGGCCAGTACTGCATTCATTCCACTCTTAAATCCATTCTGCAGTTAACACTTTCATAAGTGACCCCTACAAAGACTTAAAGATGGGATGGCAAATCATTTCTGACAACTTCACATGAAGTCATGCCAGTACTTGGAAAACTAGACCCCAGGTTTCACAGGAGCCTCATGACCTCACCGTGGATCAAGATTTAAGTAACTGCATATCATGAATGAAGAATGCACACAAGAACTGAGTGTAATGAGCCTTGGTATGGACTATAGGTGAACAACTAATATGAAGATAATAGCCTTTCTAGTAGTTTCAGGTATCCATGACATTATCATGGCCTGATTTTTTTGGCAGCCTGTACCAATGTCTGCCTATAAAATCCCTCAGAAACAAAAAGGGGAGTTAGGCTGCATTTCTTTGCAGACATTCAGCAGTAGAAGCATAAGATGCCCCATGCAGGACCATTATGAACATGACACCAGGACTGCTGGAGCAGATGGTGTGTTTCCCTCAGGCTTGACCATGCAGATGCACTCCAGTGGTAACTGGGGAGGCTCTCTGCCTCTGTGCCTGTGTCTGCATGCACAACACTGCCTGCCCTTTGCTTGTTCCATTTAATAAACTTTGCTCAGCCACACACTGCCTGATTTTCCCCCACACACACCGTGAAACCAGGTAATTCCCAAAGAGCAAGCCTGCTGGTTGTATTTTACCTTATTGGCCTGCCAAATACTTTCGTATTCTCCTCGCATCGCCTCAGCCCTTCTTCATTTATTGAAAGAACCTGCACAAGAAAACATGTTGTTTAGAGAAGACAATCTTAAACTGAGTAGATGAGACAAAGAAAAAAATGTTTATATCCAAAGACTAATTAAAGCTACAAGCTCAAACCAGCATAATTTTTTTTTTTTCAAAAGAATGAACTAGAAATCACTGCAAGATCAACCAGTGGGGTAAATGTTGAAAAATAAACATGCCTTTCCATAAAAGCAGTAAAATGTAAACAAAATCCTCAGGAAGACTCATGCCCAGCAGTGATACAGACAAGAAGTCTCCCTACACTTCTGCTCCTTAAGTATTGATTTCCTATTTACTCAGAAATTAAAGCTCTTTAAGTCAAAGAAAGTAATCTTGAAACAGAACTAGGGCAAACACATGCAATTTAGTATGCGGCTGGAAATGCCACTGGAATAGAAAAAGTAAAATCCAATCCCTGCTTCTAGTGGTTGCTATGGCCATGACTGTCATTACCAGGAGTCAAAAAAATTATTGCATTTCTGCCAGGTTTCTGCTTGGAAACTGAGCAAATCCACAAAGCACAGTCTAAGCCATGCCTTTAGAGAAGGCAAAATTATAGGCAAGTACTTTTTCTTTTAAAATAAATTATTCTTATTCTTGGAATATGGGCTTGACAAAATCTGAGCATGGCATTTTGTCTTCTGTACAAATGCAGAGACTTGAAGCACTGTACAAACTGCAGAAGAATCTGTGAAAATGCTAACCAATAACCACAGGGGCTGCCAAGAACTACGCCTTTCCGCCATCAGTTTGCAGTTGGAAAGAATACAGAAGATCAGCTACCAGGAGCTTTCAGATGTATTCAAACCAAAAACAGACGGCCAGAGAGTACATCAAAATATCCAGAGTGATGAATGTTCTGGCAGAGGAGGAAATATCTAAATGAAAATATCACATTGTTAGCAACTTGTTGGCTCCAAAAATACTTACGTATCGAAGCAAGGCCTCTTCCCCAAGAGCTCGCACTAAGCCTTTGGTATCCATCTGTCCCAATCTCAGCACATACAGTGGGCGACCATCTGAATAACAAGAACAAATATATCAACATAACCCTTAGTTTTACAGCAATAAATAATTTGAGTGAGCTAGTTTTATGCTAAAAATTCAAATGGAAACAAGTCATAGGCACTTCAAACTTTGTTGTACAGCTGGAAGAGGGAGAACCTGGAGCAGATGTCAATATAAACTTTACCCTGTTACACCAAAGGATCATCTCTAAATGAATTGCAAAAGTTTAATGGACATCTTGATGCAAAAATAGCTCCCCTATCTGCAAGGAAAGTTCAAAGGATTTCAAGCACATCAGTACACAAGACACAGGACTATGATTAGCTCCCAGGACAGCTAAGATACAGGAAACGCTTCAGTCCATTAGCGTACCCAAGAGCTGGAGTGAAGGCTGTCAGCCTTCTATCACATGTGATGCAATACTGCTCTGGATAGCTTACAGCAACCTTTCTGGAAAAGTAGTTACAGCGAGTTCTTGGAATTAATGAAACAAAGTGTTAACCCAGAGACTTGCTTTCTGCAGTATTTGCTGAAGTCACACCTTTCAGCTATGTCATTACATATTATGCGGAACTGGCACAGAGCCTCACTTATGCAGGTTAAGCCTGGTGAGAACAGACTTTGTTCCAGAGATCAGCTTCAGATGGACCCTCTGCATTCAAAGCCCTGCCTTCTCACGGTCATCTTGCTGCAGACTTGGGCACCCTGATACTGTCCAGTATACAAAGGCATTAGGCTTAACAACTGCATTGGCTAAATCTGACAACCAAAGCTTGCATTGCTGGCTCTTCATAATAGGAGCTAGTTGTCAGAAACAACTTCCATCCTCCTCCTAAAGCTGTGATGCATTTTTTTAAGCTTTGTTCCATCTATTCTAGTACACAAACTGATTATTTAATCACCAACTTATAAAACTGAATATGCTAGGACACACACAAAAAAAAGAAAAAGAGCTTTCTACATGAAAATCTCCCTGAAGCCCTATTGCCTGTTTAGCATCACTTCCCTCCAACAACTGCAAAGAGAGGTATCAAATTATCACTAAATCCTTTGGGACACAAGGAAAGAAACTGTCAAGATATGCTATTAAAAAAACCCCTACTAACCAAAACTGCAGAGTCAAGACAAGTTATTTAGTTGGCAAAGACACTACCCCCATGAAAAAACCTAGTATTTTGTATTTTATCAGGTGGTCTAAAATAAAATGTTATTTTAACATCAGCACACACTTATGGAATGTACTGTTGAGCTTTTGAAACCCTAAGCAAAAAGTGCCAGTGCTATTAAGTTTCATAGCAGGTCTCCCTCCCTCACAGATGCACACATAACCAAAACCCAACCAATAGCTTACTAACCCTGGTCCACCCGAACAACACGTGAAGGGCAGTCTCAACTGACAGTGCCGTATTATCACAGCATATTTTATATTCCATTAGAGCTTTGTAATTAAAAAACCCATTTGATTGAAGCAGTCCCGTCAAAATAAAAGCCACTCAGATGTATAGAAAACTCTGCTAATTACAAGCCAAAACAACAACTTTTATTCTTTTGCACTAATAGTTCATTCTGGACAACAGGCTTCATCACTGCTGCCTTTGCTTTAGCGCTAAAAGCTATACAGAATTCAGCTAGCTTAAGTTTGGCACATATAACATACGTAGGAGGAAAAGAGCAATAGTAGAAAAGAGGGTTTAAAAAAAGAACTTACCACTGTAAAATTTTAAATTATAGAGAATTGCTCAGTTTTGAAATTCTGTTTCCATTACTGACAAGCCTATGCTTTACTTGTGGGCATGCTGCAAAAGAGATCAAAGGAACTGGAGGCGAAGGGAGGGGGGCATGAAGTTCACCACAAGAAGAACTTCTCAGAAAAACATTAAACCACTCTTTGATGCATTCTGTACCTTTCTACTCACTGTCAGGACTCAGTTATGTGCTATTGACAGAGGAAGTCTTTGCAAAGTAAGGACAAGGAACTGACAGAAAGGGAGAACTTATTCACAGGTCTTTTTCCCTACAATCTTTACAAGCATACTCTCATTTTTCATTTTCTCAGTTTGAGGTCTGTCAAACCCAAAGCAGCAGGGGAGAGCCATTCAAGCTCTTCAGCTTTACAGTGATTAAACTTCTGCTGTGTCCTCCCTGTCTCCCAGTCACTACTGCTGACAGCATCCTGTCCTGTTTCATATGCTTCTTGTAACAGGAAAAGCTAGCAGAAACAATGGTGCCTAGTGGGGAAAAGACTCAATCAGAACACAGCTCCCAGTAAGAGATCATTTCCTTATCTGAAGAGCCCAGCTTGCCTCAAGCAACAAATTCCAAAACGTTTCATTTCTACATGTGTATTAGCAACAAGATCAGTGAACGATAAAGCAAGCAGAGTGATAGGGGTGTGAGGCATGGTCATCCATGTTCTAAAGATCTGGCTGTGGCTTACCATACAAAGGGAATTCAGCCAAAGCCTCTTCCTGTCTTAAATAAACCTGCTCTCTGATGTTTTTGCAACATCCCACTTAAGCTGATTGTAATGCCATATAAGTATTAATTTATGCCATCAGCAGACTTATACAACATCAAAAATAACTTGATTAGAAAGATATACTTATTTACAAACATCTGTAATCACTGAGAGTACTCAACATTTGCATAACACCGTTCTTAGCATCTCAGAGTACTACAGAAGTGCAATTAACTTTTTTTTTTTTTACACTACCAGCAAAGCAGAGCTCTCTAAAGAGTTAAATATATTGGTATTAGAAAGATTAGGACCTAGGAGCCCGCCTCCACCAACTAAGGAGCTGGCAACATCAACTGAAATGCATTTAGTACATAACAACTGAGAAGTTCTGACTATCCTTCCAGTCACCTCTGGTTAACAGAGGGACTGCTATCACCTTTAATTCAGAACATAAACAGGCTGCTCAATATGCACCCTACAGAACATACCTTTGTCATGGTGATGCCAGCCTCCTGCATAGTAATCTTGTAGTACTTGAGGAGGGTTCCAGGTGTCTAGAATATAGTCTACCTGGTGCTGCTTACGCCACGTCAGCGACTGGCAAAGGATCTCTCTTGCTTTATCAATGTTGAAGTCCCGCGCACGCAGGAATCTTAAGATGTGCTCATCCTTTGGGATCTATTAAAAATACAACCCCAATTTTGTATTCAAGGTTTGAAACAAGAACCAAAAAACAAACAACAGAAGCTGAAAAATGTGCAGCCCTGCACCAATGCAGGAGGATGGTAACTAACAGTGGAAGTTACTCAAGCAAATCAGTCTGTTTGCAACAAAAACACAAGCCCTGTCAGGTACTGCAGCTACCTACATAACAGATACAAAAGTTTCATTAACTCTAATGTAATCATTTACACCTGTCTGACCATACTAAGTCAGTCCAATATAAATAAATCTAGGGATGAAACACAGACCATATGTCATTGTTAAGTAAAAGGAGTTGAGACATCCATGCAAATCACACACCACTGGAAATCCCCCAGCCTTGCTATCAGTGATTTAACTGGCCACACTGCTTCCCTTTCAGTACTGCACTTAGAGACATAGATTTGAGAATATGCCTGGCCAAAACAAACATAAAAATAAGGTTACTGTAGAACCAGGCAGATTTACAAAACTGATGTTACTCCCCCCTGTGCTGGTTACTGACATTGAGAGGCAGTCATGCTAATCATTTAAGCACCTCAGCAGGCAAAGTCAGCTGGACAGCCACAATGAACTACTACTACTGCCACTGTATAGACTTAATTTAGGTTTTGATCATGAAGGGCCACTTAACAGGAACACCCACAGGAGGTGTGGCAAGATGTTTCATCAGGCCCACCTTGTACCTCACATGTTCTGAGGCAGCACCACAAGAGATCAACAGTAACTTACTTTGCCTTTGTGCGTCTCCTGGAGCCACTGTCTCAGCCGAATGAGGCAGCTTTCCTGCATTGGTGTCAAGTCACCCAGATACCGCTTGATGTAGTCTGCATCTAGCTTGTCTGAAAGGAGATGGACATGTGATTAGAGTGGTCTTGAACTGACCTAGTCAAAGTAGCAAGTGATCTTACATGCTGATATCTGAAGCAGAGAAGCAGGTGCTGTGAGTCTGTGCTGTCAACTGAAAAAAGTTTCTTTGAATCAATGAAGAGATGAGCAAGGCAACATACACAATCATCCTAATGGTAAACCAAGAAGATTAATTCTCCTTCTGCAACTAAAAAAGGATTAAAACCAAATATTCCTCGAAGCATTTTGCCAGTATATTCAGACTTGTCAATTCATGGCACCAGAAGGTTTGCTTCTTCTGGAAATCCTAAAGAGAAGCTTTGATCTAAATCTCCCAGTGCAAGAACTTTGCCAGAATCCCTTATTAACAGGGGTAGGAAGATACAACAGAAGACCGGGGAAGCTTCAGTCCTTTCCTCTCCATTATTCCTATAGTAATACCCATACCTGAATTTCAGAGCAAACAGGTGGCCATTCAATTTTTCCACTTGTATCTGATGTTCATTTACTAGAAAGATCATCCCGTAACAGCTATCCTAGCTATCCCACATGTTACTGCTTTGCTAGCCTGCACTTTAACATTGTATGTTACAAAAAAAGAGCCAATGTGAAGGTTTTCAGCTGCCTGTGAGAAGCATCACAGTGCTGTGAGTCCCTACAGTACAAATAATCCCACTAAAACAAGTCAGACCAGCATACCATCAGGTGTTCCTGCTGTGGGCTCCGAGGGGCTGCTTGAGGTGTTGAGGATCTCCTTATTGTTCAAGCCTTCCTTTGTGGCAGAGTCTGGTATATTAATAGCGGGTGAAACTGGTCGTCTTGTGTGGGATGTACTGCTCTCCGATTTACATGCAACAGGAGGAGTCCAACGAGGAACAAAAGTTATTCCTTCTTCCTCCAGCTGCTTCAGGTAGTATTCTATTATTTCTTTTCCCTTCAAAAATGAAAGTTTACTTCAGCTATTAAAAACATCCATTTAGACACAGAAAGGATTGTGTTGAAAACCCATTAAGTGGCCAGACCTCTCTAAAGATTCCACTTTAAAATACAAACCTACACACACACATGCTGCCCCTGGCTAAAGAACAAACCGCCCAGCTTTTTGAGCAGAGCAGCCTGTTACTTAGCAGCAGCTACGTTCCCTTTTGGTAACTTGGAGCCAGGCACCTCCTTTGACTGCAAGCTCACCTTTTTAATATTGCTGGTGTACTGCTTCATGGCAATTTTTTCCACTGTGCTTTCAAAACCAAAAAAAGATTTAATATCCAGACTTGCTGACTGTTCAAAACAGGTCCAGTCTTCATTATCAGGATGAACCTATTAATGAAAAGGAGGTCATACAGCTTAGTTGCCCATTTAGTGATTTGTTTTTTGTGGGGTTTTGTTTTTTGGGGTTTTTGTTTTTTTTCTTGGAGTATTTGAAATGACTGTTTTACAGGTTCACATAGCCAAAAACATTCAAGTGGAATTTGCAGTCTTTTGCTTCATTTGCAAAACACAGCTCAGAAAAGATAACACAAAAAAAAAAAAGATGAGAAGCCTTCCTATAGTTCCATGGCTAGCACAGCACATTTTTTTCTTAAGAAGAAAGGGGAGGGTGGAGAAATACTAGTGCACCAGCCAAAAGCCAAAGGACTAGCACATCTATACAACACTATGTCATTCTAGATATGGGCTGTGACTAGTGTAAAATATTCCACTGTGAACTTTCCACTGCCACAGGTTAGACTGATCAACCAAGGCCAGCTAATCTGGGGACTGCAGCAAGTAGAGCCTAAGCATTTCCAAGCACTCTAGTCTAGACATGTCTGCAACAGACATACTGCAATAGATGGTTCCCCCCTTGACCTAAGATGTAACTTAGTATTTTGTAGACTGAAAACTATTTTACTCTGTTCTCCTGTGATAATGCTACAGAAAAACTTCTTCAGTTGACAGCTGAATAAGCTGTCTTACAGCACTCCCAACTTCCTTCTAGGCTTATATCTTAGTTTGCGGAGAAACAATTATGAAACAGAGATGCTACTACTTATGGTTGGACTCAATCTTAAAGGTCTTTTCCAACCTAAATGATCCTATGATTGATGATGATGCTCTGAAGGAAAGCTGTATTCTAAACTCTCTTCAGCTAAAAGAGACTTGTCTAAGGAATTTCCAGGCTGGGCTCTGAATTTGTATTTATGCATCCCGGAAGGCTGGATTTCTGAGCACGCAACTGCTTTAACGTTCCCCTCCCCCTCAAAACATGCTAAAATTGACTGGGAACAGTATCAACACTTCAGACAGCTACAGAAAAAGAACCATTTCCCTTCATTTGCTTCATCTGCATTAGGGAATGGGGGGTACAAGAATAGCTTGTACAGCCTAAACAAGTCTAAATTGTAATAACATTTAAGAAACTTCCTGTCCTTTCATAAATTCAATCATAAAATAATTTTATGAATGAACTGTTAAAACCAATTTATTCTTGAATTAAAATTCTGGCTTTGCATTTACCTACTAATTGCTTGATCAAATAGGGCAAGGAGAAATTGTGTTTTATACATGTTTACCACATGCACTTTTCTGTATAGCATTTCCCTTGTTTAAACAGATCTTCCACAAAGAAATTGCAGGGAGAAAAGTATTTTTAAATGTTCCTTGGAAATAATTGCAGAAATAATAATTTAAAAATAATCAGATAATAGTGTCAAGTGGGTTTAACATCTAGTGACCTTTTAACCATGGGTCTGTACACAACAGAAAATGTTATCACCTGCACGTAAAAAGAATGATTCAAATGAATTGGTTACGTTTGCTAGCTTTGATTTGACCTTTAACATTGATCTGAAGTTTTACTGCTATACATGTGTGCTGTATAAGCCTATGAGTACTGGCTAAGCCACTCAGAAAAACGCATGACCAGAGCATAGCAGTAAGCACACCACTAGACTCCTCTGTATCAGAAAAAGTCTGCACTGAAGACCAAGAACAATGGAAGGAAATAGGTTAAAACACAGAGGACTCGAAGAACATTTGTCTTAGCTGAGCAGAAGGCAAATAAGCTATGTCGAACTTTCCTTTAACAGTTCTGTCAGGGTATCATCAGCCTCACCAAGTTCCACACTGCTACTACAGACTGCAGATTTGCCCAAACAGAGCTGTCAAATACAGCAAATTATGTTGTGTTCTGCTCTCCGAGAAGATGCTCAAGCAAGAGGGTGCCAAACTTGTTTCAGTTCTTCAAGCAAGTGTGTTACATTTAACACTAACAACAATTATCACTCATGGTGGTGTGTTGGTTATTTTTTCTTGCAAGGCAAAAGTCAAGGAACAACCCAACTTCTGTTTATGAGTCCTGAAATCTAAACACTGACTTAGCTCCATCTGTGGCACCACCAAGAGCCTGTTACTCACTGTGTAACAGCAGTGTTCGTTAATAATGACTCTATTAGAGAAGGTTTCATTGTAGGCTTCTATATGCAAAGTCCTTTCTCGTCTGTTCAAAGAATTCTTCTGGACAAAGTAGACATAATCCACTCCTGCAATCTGAGGAAGATGACACAGATTCCATTAAGGTATATTATTTGTGTGAAAGGATATCCAAAAGTATAAACCAGGTACTTTAAACCTAATCACCTTTTTCAATAGCCGTGGTGCATCTATATCCAGCTTACAGCGCCGTTCAATCACATGGATAGCTCCATCCTCACTCTTATATTCGTTTACAGTGTCACTGGCTACAAACATTGGGATCAGAGGACATGTAGGAAACCTTCTTTCATATGCCTATAAAGATGGAAGAGAAGAAAAGAGTCATCACAAACTTATGAGGGTGTACATAGGGTTCCTTTGTCGACATCACCAGCATTTGGAGGCACAACGCCCTTCATACTTTTCACAGAAGGGATTGAGCCTTTCTGGAGCCCACATCATAGCTGAAAGTCACAGTGCATTCCAAACAAGCCATTTATTAATACGTTCCTAACACAGCCCTTTCCAGGTAAAACAATTTTTAAAACACACATAATACTTCATTTCTCCCCTCCCTGAAAAAAGGGAATTGTTCATTATGTACACTAACAGTCCTCTTGTCAGAGTAACAGGAAAAGACGACCCTCTAGTTCTAAAATACCAGACGACAAAACAATTATGTGTTGGATTAAAAAAACCCCTCATGTTAATTATCGATGTTTCACCAAGCTGTCTAGAGGTTTTTCCATACAGCTCGCAAAGGTCTAATAAAAATATTTCAAACCTATTTCTTAAGCTAATAGGGGTCTCAAGCTCCCTGTGCACAGAGCATTCATACTGATTTCACTGCACAGTTTATCAGCTTACAGTTTTGCCCAACAACATACAGTTTAGTCTTTCCAATACAGTGAGGCCATTTCAAAACTTTTTGCAATAATGCAGAGCAAGCAATAGCTTTGAATCTGGTTAAAGACTACAGTCATGTAAATAAGGTCATCTCAAATACTTAACACACACAGAGAAGATGGTATCAAATCAGACACACTCAGAAAAGGTAGTTGAGAATCTGGGATCAGTAAAACAGGTAAGAAAAATGTAAACTTGGTGAATTTTTGTTTTAGAACCACTGTGGCTCAAGAATACAACACAAATGTTCTTTTTTTTCCCTTTTCTTTCATAGTCACAAGTGTACCTCCACTTCTCTTTGGCTTTTTTTCCCTCATGAGGTAACAGTAAAGTAACTAATTATTTAGCCTTCTACCCACATTCTGAATTCTTTAATTTTTGCTATTGTCAGAACCTAGTTGGCTTTGGTGAAAAGGTAGGATTTGCAAGGTGTCCCAGTGCAGAAGTAAGCTTCAGTAACACAAAAAGTAAATCTGAGAACAGAACATGAAACAATTTTTTAAGAGCTAAAATATCCACTTTGTCCTCTTACATGTTTTTAACTGCTCTGAATATAACGGGGTTGGAGCACCAACAGGAGAGGGTGTGGAAGAAAATAAGCAGCAGCTGCAGAAAGTATACAATGGTGGCACAGGAAGAGAAAGGTCTCTTAATTCTCCCTTTGTAAGAATTAAAATACTTAGTTTGTTACCCGTGTTCAAACATAGTTTGAATGCAGTGTTAGTCTGGTGTCAGTGGTGCAATGCACTAGAACAGTGTCAGCTTTTCTCCCCCTCGTGCATATTTTTAAGCCGCTTTTGCAGCATGATTGTCCCGAGTTCGTAAAGCTCCTCTGTAACATACTAGAAGTACAACCAGTGAGTGAGTACACATGCTCCATTTTTCAGACTTTTCATCTATGCACAGCTGGTTTTGTTTAAATTAAGAATAGAAATAATTCCTGGGTTCAGAGATGTGTGCACAATAGAAGTGACAGCGCATTAGTGTGGTAACACAATAGCACGCAGTGGGAAAAAGCCTTTCACAGCTCCAAGAGAAAGGGAGGATGAGTCTTATTAATATGGTATAAGAAGTTTCTTATTTCTTTTCTGAGGCTCTTGTTCTGGACAGAAGGCTGTACATTCTACAGTCATTCAAGAATATGTCAGCCCTCTCCCTGAATAAGTCTCAGCATGCTTTCTAAATTAATTCCTGTCTTAACTAGATTGACTGTAGTTAAATGTGGTCCTAAGTCAGAAAATAAGGTTTCCAGAAGAAGGATTGAGAAATACTTCTATTTTTCAGATTGCTTCATTTAATACTTTTATTTAAGGACCTTGTGTTACAATTATTTTACAGACAAAAGGGGAAGCAGATACTCAATATTTTTCTTACTATTTTCAGAGTCTTTTTTACTTTTTAAGTCACAATGAATTTTCCCTGAGTTGCCTCCTCTATGCCAAGCTTTTACAAGCCTCCTTCATTGAACATATTGATGCATTTCTCAGTCCTCAAAATGCTTCCCATTTGCCCTGTGAACATTTTCAAATTACAACATTACCTGCTCGTGTTTCTTGAACAGTGAGAAAAAAAATGCCCAATAAGACTTTGTTGTTCTGAATGGTAAGACTGAATTGAATGTGTTCAATTTGGAAGAGAACAAACTAATTATCTGCCAAAAGTTGGCAAGCTCAATGCTTAGAGCAACAAAATACTTGAAGGTTTCAAAGAGATTAACAGTGACACAGTATTCTTTCTCCCTAAGGAACATGCTCAGAGTATTGAAAACTGTTCACAGTCAATTTTATTGGGCTCTTAGATTAGGCTGGTTTTATTTCTTTATGTACCATTGCCAATATGTTCTTGTAATGCATCATTTCTCAGCACAGCCTTGTTTGAATATTTTGATGTGGCTATGGTTTACTATAATCACTTTTTCTTCAATCTGATTTAAGCATAGCTGTCTCTTCTATATGTGGCAAACAGTTCTCTTCCAAGCTACAGAGTAGGCTGGAAAAAGCTGCTAAAAACTATAGGACACTAAAAGATCTCACTTCACCATGGACCAAGACAACAGATGAAGAAAACTTGTAATTTGTGGTACAACACAATAAGAGACACATGAGTCAAAGCAGCACATGCATCGCCAAGACTGAGGCTATTAAAAGAGCGTGAGAAGATTAAAGATCAAACACTGCTTCTTCTTTTCTAATAGAACGAAATGGATTTTTCTCCGTTATTGAGGTATTTTGAACCAGAAATTCTGTCTCAAGTCCAGCTTTGCAGGCAGGAAATAACTGAACTGCATTATCCAACATTCCTTTTGTAGTCTCATAAAGCAGAGTATATAATAAGATACCACACATTTTTCCTGTATTGTAGGAGCCTCTACAAATAATATCATTAGATATTACACACCTTTCTCTCAGGATTTCAATTGTACTACATCGATACAATCACAAAAGACAATTAGTTCCTCAAAAGCAAAGCAACTGCAGTAATCCTAACAGACTCAATGCAAGAATTAAATGCTGCTGCTGTAGGACTACATGCATCTAAGGATGTTACTTAATTTTACCATTTTTTTCTGTTGCATTTAAAAAATACAGCATGTGGAGATTCTGTTATGTTCCACAAGTAAAAAGCACAGGCGTGCTCATCCTCAAAGCCTCTACAATTGGCACTGGGCTTGACATGAAAAGTCCAAGACCTCTTAGTCAAAGAGGGACATCTATGCATAGACATTTAAAAAAATCATTTTAAGCCTGCAATTCTGTTGTTCCTTAATAATGTACTTTTACAATTTCCCACCAGCCTCTGGAACATTTGTGTACTCTGATACATTAGAAGCTGGCATTGTGCATCAAGAAAAACACAGTATGGTGAAGCAGCTTGAACTTCAACTTTAACGGGCTCATTATATAAACCCTTAACTTTCCTAATGCATGTTAACAGTAAGAACACTGACAAGCATAATTTCAACCAAAATAGCACTGTATTAAAGCTTCTTTTCCAACTGCTTCCCTTAGCAACTCATGTTCAGAGTAGAGACAAAATAACGGGATTTATTTTACTTTTACCTTTGCTAGTATTTCAGCTGTGTTTAAAGACATGAAAGCAATTCAAAAGTGAGACTATTTTAAACCTATTGCAGTCGTTTTTCATACCCAAGGGAATTATTCTTGCTGCTGCTGCCCTTACAGTTTGGAATTCTAGTATCAGCAATAGTGGGATCCTTTCAAAATACCGCCTTTAGAACAGCATTTAGGTATGACCCCAACCCAATTTTCAGGAGGACCAAAGACTCTTCTGGCTTTTAGCTTCTCAAACCATGCCTAGGGCTAATGAAATACCTTGGTAATAGGCATGTGCTCAGTCCTAAATGGGTAAAGTCAGTCATTTATGCAGATGAGTTACTCAGCTTCTCTGGGCAGATTAATATATTCCCAGGCTCCTGCCTTAAAGGATAGGGATTGTTCAGTAGTTTCATTAGATGACTAAAACTAACTTCTGTACTTAAAAGAAAAAAGGTCTGAAAAAGCTTGCAAACAATCTTACACTGTGCTATTATAGTAGCCGAATCCTCCAAATAGAACTGCTAGCCTAGTGAAATAAGTAGGAATTTTAGTCACCATTCAGAAAATTAAGCATATTGAGTGCTTTCTTAATAGCTTAATTGCATGAAAAAAGCTGTTAAGATTTTTTAAGTTTTTGATGTTTTCTGTTCAAAATTTCTAGAACAGTGACCTTCTAAGAGTAGCACAACATTCTCCAAGGGCACCTCAAGAGAACCCATGAAGAGATTTATCCTGACAATCAAATCCAATCAGCTGCACTTTGTGTGTGCCACATACAAACTCGAATTTCTGCAATACTTGACCACGTTTGGGTACTCATCTGCAAGTGCACACCGACATTCACCATGCTTTCCTAGCCACGTCGAGTATGTGGAATTTCTGAATTTTCATAAACACACAAGTAACAAGAAGGGTCACTCAAGCAGCATGCTGCCCTAGCTTGACAGGCTGCATTCCAGCAGCTGGGTCATTCCTGCATATCACCATATCCCCCTCCTCCCCCTGCATTAGAGCACTGAGATCAATAGGAGAAACACTGACTCATGGGAGGCCAACCAAGAGGTTTCAAATTCTTGGCTGCTGCATTTGGAAAAAAAAATTCTGGATTAAGTCTCCAAATCAGCAAATAACTCCTCATCCCCCACGTAATGCTGTTCATAGCTATTTACCATTCCTTTTAATACGTATGTTTAAAAATCATTATATTTCTACAAAGACGTGTATCTCAGTGCCACTGCATCTCATGGATGTTAGTTCACGTTAGTAATCAGCCTGGGGGCGTGTGTGGAAGAAAGCAGATGGTTAGAGCGGATGTACCTCAAAAAAGCTCTAGAAATATTTTTTTTGTAAGGTAGCATTCCCAAGCACCAGAAAGGGAAAACATGAACCGGACTGCAGCCTGGGAAAGAAAATTCATCTTTTATATACAGGTAAGTCAGCTCTTTGGAAAGGAACATCTCTGTGAAACTAGTTCTGAAGGACAAACAGTCCTCTTAAAGTTCTCCACTGCTACAACCCAGACCCCTGCTGCCATGCAAGCAGCACAGTTAAACTCTGCTTTTTTTTCGCAGTTAACTTCCCCCATCAGTACAGCTCTCCACAGCAGCCCTTGTTCAAAGTAGGCTTAAGTGGTTTTTCTCCACTGTGTTTTCACTTCATTAAATGTTCTCATTTACAAAGAGAGAAGTTATTTTCTTATTGCTGGGAAACAAAGGCTGCTTGGCAGTGCCTCAGTCCTAAGAACTCATGCTCTCTAGAAAAGACCAAGAAGGCTTTAGTTACACAAGACTACAAATGAGGCTTATGGGGACTACAGACAACCCAGCCAGCATGAAAAGGCAGATTCAGACCCATGAATGAATGGCTGGATATCATCTGAAACACAAAAATTTTCTATACGCACAAATACGAGGTAGTTTTACCAACTTGTTTTTTGACTTGTCTAAATCTTGGCCCAGTCTACACCATCAAGATACAACTAGTCAGATTTTCATAGTACTGGGATAACAACCACTGCACAATTGGGATCTGTAAAAGTGGATATTAGATGAGAGAGACCTTCCTACTTTTCTTAACAGTATAAAGGACACTATGACTGACTTTAAAAGGGGAAAAAGAGAGTTTAAGCCTTCCATTGCATTTTTCTACTTTTCAAAAATGTGTTTAGAAAGCTTAAATTAGAACGAGAAGACAACATGCTCCAATGCTTTTCCAGCAAGATTCACCAATGGTTAACTTGCTGACTATCACAGCAAGATCAACAAACAAAATGTTTGCATAACAACTTATCACTGAACAGGATTTAAGCTATGAGAAGGTACATCAGGAAATACCTTGTGTGGAAGCCCTTCGTCTGAATTAAAAATTATATATAATCCTTCACCTGAATGAGCTACTTCAAAGATTTGTAAGAATCAAGATAAATTAAGCAGGCAGTAAGCATCCATCAAAAAGGAAGGTGCTGTGTTCTATCTTGCTTTGTTGAAAAAGAAACTAAGTCCTGATGCCCCACATTTGAATATACCTTCCTTTTAACACATTCATTTTGGAACAGGAAAAAAAACTTCCACTCTACAAAGAGCAGAATTTCACTGGAGAGAGGAAAATCCAGCTTTCACAAACGGAGCTGTACTTGAGAAGGGTGCGAACAGCAGAGCAGAACTGGCAGCACACTCAATCCGAGCCATGCAGATGGCTCCGAGGGGACGGCTGCACCCTGCCGTGGGGTGTAATCCGGTGGAACCTCTTCAAATGGGAACCCAGTGACATTCACCTGGCAAAGGTGAGTAGCCCCTTATCCTAAACTACAGGAAAAAAACTGCACAACTCCTTGCCTTTTTTCCCCATCACATTCACTACACTGGCAACTACATCCTGATCTTATTTTACTTAGTCCCTCCTCTATCCTCCCTCCACTACAGTCCAGAAGCATTTTACCCTTCTGTGGCACGAGTCACTCAGGAACAGGATACACTGTCTTCACCCTCTGTTCTCTGAAACAAGATGCAGTTTGACCTCTTAAGTAATAATTGACTTAAGTATGTCAAAGATAAAATAAATAACCCTTTTATAAGTTACACAGAAAAATCAATAGGACAAGTCAGTATCAGTAAGACAAGCATTCTGCTTCATTTTAGAGGCTAACAAGTTCTTGTTTAGTACACAAGTGTGAAGAGTGCTATTGACCTAGGACCTTCTGATTAAATGATCATTAGTGTATTAAGTGAGTGTAAGCTCACAGCACTGGGAACAAGCAGTGCTGCACTGTTCACATACAGTCTACCAAAGCAAACCATTCCCCAGTAATTGCCCAAAACTGCCCAACTGCTTCTACTTTGCAGAAATAGATCCTAGCTTTAAAGTTTCATAATGATGGAGTTAGTCTAAACTTTTCATAAAGGAGGCTGTTAAAGTTTTATATATTTATGCATCAAATCCTTGAACTACAATGGCTTTTTAGTTTTTTAAGGTTTGATTTTTGTGGGTTTTTTAGTTACAGACCACACAAATACACATTATTATACAAATTATGAGGCAAGTACTAACAAGAATCTACTCTGCACTGATTCTGTTTGTGAATTCTAATTGAAGACTAATTAATTTCTCAAACAGTGAGAAAAGCAAGCTTGAAAAACATTCTCAGATGTTCTCCAGTGTTGTAAACAGAGCTTTCAGGTAGAGTATCTGGGAAGAAAAATTGTTCATGGTTCAAGAACTTACTGCAGCATGATATTCAGATTCTTATAATGATATTGCACTGAAGAGGTACTCAAATTCATAGCCCAGGTCTACATCTCATATTCAGAAGATCAAAGGCCCAACTGATTCAAGAGAGACTAATGCACTGAATCAGACATGACCATACAGACATTCTTGGATCCTGCACAGGTCTCAAAGCATTGCCTGTGCTTCAAGCACCCACAGATGTTAAACAACTTAAGCTCTAAGCAGCCCATATGACCATACAAACACTGAAGGTAACTACAGAAACCATTTCATTAACGTCAGCAGGGCTTCACTTGATCTTGCTGGAGTATGACATGCTGCTTATAGTATCCTTGTCTCTACAAAAGCATTTGAAAGACACTCAAGGCAGTAAATTGAGCTCTATCACTTCTCCTTTTGCAGAATGGAAATTAAATTCCTGAGAAGTTCTGCAGGAAACCAGGAGTCGATGGAAATGAAACCAAGCAGAGGTGGACAAGAAAACATTTATTTTCCTGGCACTCACCAAAGCCATTAAATTTTTACCACTGACAGCACCTCTGCCACTCAAGAGTTCTGCATGAAAGAAAAATTTTTACTGGGTGTACAGAAGAGCATAATCCCTGCTCCTCCTTGTCTTCTTTAGATGCTCATGCTTGTTTAAAGGGGTCCTCTTGATCTAATCAGGTTTCACTGAAAAGGATTTCAGATCCTACATTGCTATGACTCACTTATACCTTGCAAACATCCACACAGAAAAAGGGAGGCTGAGATTTATTCCAATACAAATTTACTCCTTAGTTTAACTATAATAAAGCCTCAGGCTTCAATACTTCATATGAAGAATAGAGCAAGACTGTTCTGTCCCTTTTTGTATTTAGCTGTATTAGACACCCGTAGTACTTTGAAGTTAAGTAGGTATCTAGTTATGGTTTTTGCACATTTCAAATATACCCTACTCCTAGGTGGTATATGAACAGAGCTAAAAGCTGTTAAAGTAATCTTGTGGATGCCATCACAGAACAAACAATACCTATTTGTTCTACCAAAGAGGATAACAGGCCTGCCACATGCAAAGCAGGCACAGCAATTTGCTGCTCAAATCCTAAAAACACAGCAAGAAAGCTGCTGACCTTCACATCCTTTCTGCAAATTCCTGAAACAGAAAGTGTCTGAAAAAAATGAGGACACTACCCACAACCATAACAAATTAACCCAGTATTCAGACCAAACTCAAATTGAATAGCTGCTTTGTAATCCCGTATGAAGAGCTTTGATTCAATAAATTAAAAATCTCTATGCACAGAGTCAGGAAACAGCACAGAAGCTATTCTTGTGCTATTCTAGCTCAAATGAGGTAACTAGCTGAGACGATAAGAATTTAGAGGGAATTTTTGTTTCCTTCTGGATCATCATCACTGCAAACAGCACTTGCCACCACTCACCCGGAACGTGTACGGGATGTGCACAGGGGAAGCAAAACAATTTTTCAGAACAGAGACCCTGTGGCTTTTGACAAGGAACAAAGCTCTGTTACACCTGACAGGAAGTATCAACGCTCATCTCCACGCAGCTCTGCAGACACAGTCCAGGCTACTTCACACCTATTTGATGTCTTTGAAGTCTTCTGCAGCATAAAAGGAACAGCTTCATGTTATCTCAGGCATAACAATAGTTTATGTATGCCGCCAATCACAAAAATCATGAAATACCACTGAAATGGTATTATAAATGAAACTATTCTCAGTAGCTTGCAGTAGAATGCTGCTTACACAACACATCACACACCACCCTGGGTTTCTGACAACAGGATCTTTCATGTGTTACCACCGCTAGAAAGCACTTGCAAGTGAATGTAATAGCACTAACACAAATACTGGCATTTCTGTTCATCTCTTTACTTCAGGCAGCATTTCCATGGTTACTGTGTTGATCACTATTGGCTTTAAGTACATTCCAAATATAGACCAAATGCATAGCTTAGCATTTTAAACCACCCTAATAGCTAGGCTGCAGGCTAGTTCTTGTAAAATAGCTTGGAGTCCCTGTGAGGTGTAATGCACTCAGAGATATGTTATAGTGCCACGTGAAACTTAGCAAGCATACTGCTCATTGTATCATCCAGGTCGTTTGGAAAAGCAGGCACTGAAACTGGACACATCTTCAAGCAATCTCATCACAGCATCTGCACCACATTCTAAAGCTTTGGTATTCATCTTAAAAAAAAAGGTTTGGCTTGCTTGTGCTTAAACTTCTTTCCTTTGAGGCCCCCATGCAGGGATAGCATTAGAAGTCCTACTGATATCAAAATAACCTTACTGCACAAAACATCATCCCGAACCACATACACTTTGAGATGTTATCTTTGCTGTCAATCACAGGATACCGTTTGCAACAAGTACGATTCCAGGTAGCTGTTGCAGAGAAAGTTTTGGAGAAATTCATGCTAAGTGTGCCCTGACTAGTTAGGTTTATGCATATTAGTATCACTTTCATTAACAGGATTTAGAACTAATTATCATCTCTGCTATTAAAAGTTACAGAAGATATCAAAACCAACCTAAAGAAAACAGTAACAATTTCAGAAAAAAATTCCTTTTTCCTCATAATTTAAGAAGTTTACACACATTTCATAGTTTTAGTTTACATCCTCTGTGAAGTGTATGCAAATCAAGGAAGTGCTCATTTTTCTATTCGCATACAAACCAGAAATCAAAAGGATTTCACAGGTAGCATATTGAAAGGATGATCCATTTAGATGCACCTACAACTAAGTATCAGTAAAACACTAACCTTTAGCAAGTATTTCTTTGGAGATATATATATATAGAGATATATATATATATTCATAAAGCATTCTTGACAAATTTGAATCATACTAAAAAAAGCATCATACAGTATTTGCTTAAGACTGCACCAAACCAGAACCAAGTTAAGGGATAGAAGAAAAAGCAAAAAGCAGAGGCAAGGAGTTACTGGGGGACAGGAAGCTCTGAAGCAAGCCTCCTCTGTATTGGAACATAAATGTCTAGGTTACCAAGTTAGTGAATCACAGCTTCAGCATCCAGTGTTTTCAAGCATGAATAAAGTTACTTTAATATTTTAATATTTCATTAAAATAACTTAGACCTTGTAAATAAAACAGGAGATTCAAAACAGGCTATGAAGCAATCTTCCAGATAAGCGGAATTTTACTGGTAATTCACTGTTGCGTTATGCAACTATGGTAACCAATTTACTAGACCAAGCAAAGAACCTCTACCTTCACCAGAAGAAACAGCCAGACACAGAAACCTCTATTCTCATGAGGTATGTGACCAGTCAAGCCACCCACATAGGGTCTTTCTATACAGATCACTACTTTATCCCCCTGGGTGTACCCTTCCTGCATGGGTACTATTCAATAGCTGGGCATTTTCATTTCAGAAAAGTGGTCAGAGAAGCTTTACTAGCAAAATTATAGTGGCCTGATTGTTGCATACAGCTGCATGTAATGAAACTGGAAGGGGACTGGCTCTTAACCACTCAAAAACCATTTTGCTACATGAAGAGATGTAATCTTCATTCAGATAAAAATTAAACTCTTCAATGATTTAACACAACTTTATTCAGATTTCTGATGGTAAAAGGTATACTGATTGAGCAGGCAAAACAGTCTGGGGATAGAGAATCTTACCTGAAGACAATGGCTAACACTCCATCTTTTATCTGTAATAGATGATCTTTAATAACCACAGGCATGTCTCAATAGTACTTTAATTGGAACAGTGGTTTCTTTAAAACAGATACAAGTCATCTGTGGTTTGCTTAAATAAATTTGCCCAGCTGGAACTATGTAATAGTTGATTCTTGTACAGGAGCCTGAATGTCCATCTTCAGAGAAGAATTGAATGACCAGGGTCAGATTTGAGGAGAAAGTGCATAGCCAGTGTCAGAGTTTGAGTTACACCTGACTCCCAGACACTCACAAGAGGATCATTAATTCTTTTCCTCCATTCAAGAAGTCCAGAGAACCCAGAAGACCACAAGGCACAGTACCACTCCACTGACGAGTGAGCAAGACTAACTTCAATTGCAGCCTCTCCACAACCTTGAGGCATGAATCTCTTAAATGAGAAACTAGAATAGAGAAGTTGAGCAAGTACCACTCCTTTCTCAAGAAAAAAAAAAACCAAACAGAAAACAAAACAAACCAACCAGAAAACCCAAACATGCTGAATGTAAATAAAATAATTTTAGTCTTCCTTTCCTTTGGAGTAAGCTGGGAAAGCCTGATCACTCAGGTTAGGCTGGCTTGTGACTAGGAGACCAATTATCAAATTGCTGGTTAGAAAAAAAAAACCAACTGACATTGCTGTGGTCTAAGTTGAAGGTGGAACATCTAGGACAGACTTTATAATCGTGCTGCTGTGAGTTGCTCTTCAGTATACACAGACCTGAGCTGACTTGGAGGGGGCAACAGCAGTGTCAGACTGATTTGCAATTTCACTTTAACTTGTTCACATTACATGCATGTGCAAAGTTATTCTACAGAGAAAATGAGTGTTTGCTCTGCCTGTGTTCCAGGCAAGACAGATGGAAATCCGTTCTGGCCCAGAAGCCACCTAGCTCTGAGCACAACACTTTGTTTGACAGATTGTGCCCTGCAATTAGAATCAACTTCAGTAGTTTCTAGGATAGGAAACTTGGCTTCTGACCCCAATTGCACAGGACATGACTGGTTTGCCTCAAGGTTAAAGTACTATGGAGAAGAGGCTGACCTCCAAAAGAGCATCACAGTAAAGGCTGGCAGCAGGCCAGTGAAAGCTTAAATGCTTGGAGAGGGGCATGTGATTACTGGGGAATGTGAGCTATTCTCCAGCACTTCCTATTTCTCTGCAGCAGTGCCAATACATAAACCTTTAAACACAGGAACATACCTTCCTTTGAAATTTTTAAGATACACATATCAAAATGACTGTAAACCATTACATTTGCTTCACCATTGCTTGTACATAATCATTACTTGTCTTACAGCAGCTGAACAATGACAACTACGTTCTGCATTGCAAACAGGCATCTCACAAACACACAGGATACTGTCACACCAAAAGCAGAATTTGGTACTTAGTTTCCCCATTCTTTTTCAGTTTAAAAAAATTGCATGTCTAGTTCCTCTGCAGTCAGTTTTACTTTAAAATTCAGCTGCGATCCTACTCTGTCCACTGAGGATCTATTTTTGGAACAGTTAAATTTCCCTTACTGCTCTATTGTTCCATGCCTAAGTCTCACTTTTACGAGTTCTACAATTGGTATTTGTCACTTTTTTGGTCTTAGAATCACACACTCTCAATAAGCAGGTCTTAAAATGTCTAGCATCTGGAATATGTTAGGATATTTTAAATAAAATGATTACTGCGTAGACAAAATCTAAATTTATGAGGGTGAGGAAAGGATGACTACAGCATTGCTACAGTATAGGCTCAGATTCCTCATTAAACTATTGTCTGAAAGGTTAAAGACTTGTACTACCACAAAGAACAAAGTCTCCTGATCTCCATCCAGATCAAACCCCCCCATGAAGGTTGAGTGAAACAGGTTTGACTTGTCTCAGACTGCACCCATCAGGTTTTCATTTGGCCCAGAGGCAATTGGTCTCTAAGCACTGCAAGAGTGATTTCACTCTAGTGAGAGTATAATCAGTACAGTAAAGAAAGCTTTGCCAAAAGGGCATAATTCAAGATAAGTAGCATGGCTCAACTGTAAAGGTCTTGGTTTGGCTTTTGGGCCAACAAAATATCAGCTTCCAGTAGAGAGCAGCTGTACTCTATTAAGCACACCAATTAAAATTTATTAAGTACATCAGTTAAATCTTGACCATTCACTTATGTCAATGGAACATCATCAAAATGCAGCATGATAAGTGTCTGGGGTCTGCAGACAATTTCCTTAAGCTAGGGAGTTAACTAACATTTTTTAAAAAAAAATCTTAACCTTGCATACTTGTCTGATGTCTAAGGAGATCCTCACAAAGATTAGAAATTGATGATAGATGATCAACAGTACAGAACAACAGAGGTTCCTCATATGGAATCATAAACTATTACACAGGCTAAGACTCATCACCATGAAAAAGAATAATCTAAAAACTGAGGGAGGTACCTTACAGATCTAACAGAGCAAGCAGCAGGAAGAATGCAAGTAGGGTTTATACTGCCTCCTCCAACACAGGGAGCAGGTGGTGCGAAGCTGAGCAAGCAGGAGACAGGCTCTAGATAAAGGATACATCTCTTGACAGAGTGTGTCATGAAGCAAAAACTCCTGCTGGAGGGTGTCGCGACAGAGTTCATTTTGCTCCAGAAGGAATTGGGCAGGCACAAGAAAGCAAGTACATGCAGTATTATCATAGATAAGGGTACATTCTGGACCAGAAGGGCTGTCAAGACACAGCTCTGTAGGAAGAAAGTATCCCAAGAGAGTGTTACAATATGTTTTATCTCATTCTTATCCTCTTCTCTAGAGGCAGATACTGGTGCAATTCAGTACCGTGGTTCTCATTAAGAGACAGAATACAATCCTTTCCCCATGTCCAAATAAATCATTAAGATATCAATAACCAGGTAATACCACTGCTAGATGCATCATTGGCATGTTAAGGTGGTACAACTTCTGTACCCCTGAATCTGTTCCCCAGTAAAATACAAATAGAACGATACCACCTAGATTCAAAAGATAAGCCAGTCAAGGAACAGACGAGACTCAATTTGATTATTTTCTAAAAAGCAACTAAAATCATAGATTATAGACAAGCAGCTCTTTGTTCTTCACCCTCCTTTACAGCAAATAAACAAAAGCAAGAATCAGTTTAGTCAACACAGAACAAACAAGTTCAAGTGAAATTGCTTTAAATCCTGTTCATTACAACATCAGTGGCTGCACCATGCAGACCGTGAAACACTTCAATAGAAATAAGTAATTTCATAGAGCCATGAATTCAAGTAATGAAGAATTTATCCACAGGCCAATGAATTGCACAGCAAAGAGTTTTGCAAATTAAGTAGTATAATTTACACACTGAATGAAATGGCCAGAAAAACATCCTCTGGAAAGAATTCTGCTGACTGATGCTCCTGAACTGCACTTAATGTCTGTGGCATTCACATTTTACACTAAATGAAGAGACACAATGCACTCAAGAAAGGAAGTGCTCTCGTCAGGAAACCAACTGTTCCCCTTCTGTTGTAGCATAAACAAATACAAATGACACATCACCATCCTGACCATCACCAGAGAAATATTAATTTTCACAAAATGAGACCTATTATTATCAAAGCAATATGATAATATTACCACAGCAGTAGGCAAGGCAGAAAAGTTAGTATTTCAGTCTGTGACTGATAAGAGGTTTGCAATGTAGTTTTCAGCTGTTACAGATTGACCTGAATACATTCCAAAAAACATCTATACTCAAGTTTTGAGACTATAAATAACATCAGAATTAAAACAGTTGTAATTATCCAAAAAGTAATCCAAAACGTACACAACCCTACAGATTTAGGTATTTAGCTTCATAAATCCAACCATGACAAAGCATGAAAGGCTAATTTAAGAGAACCCAAGCATACATAATTAAGAATCAAAACAGTTTAAATAAAAATTCATTTTTAATACAAAAGGGTAGCTTCTCTTTGCCCCCTCCCACAATCCCTCTGCTGTCACCAGAGTTAAAGCTGTTAGGTTCCAACAGCCTGTGATATTTTCAAATTTCCTGATACATAGTTCCCAAACCTAATTATCATAAAGTAAAACCCAAGAGGAATTCAAAATAGAAAATGTTCAAATCTGAAGTTTCATACATGAATACAAAGCAAGAAAGCCAACAAGTCAGCTCACATGCCACCCCATTAGATCATGCAAAAGGCCTTTTTTTTTTTAATTTTCATTTTCCTAAGGTAAGGACAGATTATTCCCCTTTATGCTGAAGCAATTCACAGAATCCACAATTCTAAACTATTAAACACAACTTGCAAATACTTTGCACTGCTAAATAAAACCCGGCCTGAAGACTGCTGAATCAAGTTTCTAATGGCACTTTCATTTACTGTTACAGCAACGGGCTTTGGCATTTTTCAAACTGCAAAGCCCTAATTATTTCCCCGTGGAATCAAGGGCTCCCGCGGTGCAACATGTACTGACAAATGCCCTGCTGACTTGCACTTTCTTTCTTGTGGCCAGCTATGATCAGCTCACTAACCATGCAGGAGGGGATGAGCACCTGCTGCCACGGGGTAGCTCATCAGCCCTAAGCATGCCTGGTGAGGAATTCGGGCTGACCAGGTACTTATTTTCCGTTTTTTCCAAGACAGCTCTTGACCAGCCTATCTCTCTGAACTGGCTGATGAACACGTCTTCACAAGAAAACAACAAGAGCAAGCTGGTACACCAACTTAGCTGTAATAAGTCACCACATGGTTGGTTATGCTTCTCTGACCCTTACAAGAGAGAACCCATGAACCACAAGCTGAAAACCACTGTGGACTGGGTTAAAATCAGCATTACTTGAGCAAGAGCAATACAGAGAACAGCCAAGACCTTGAGACCTGATCTCAAATTTTGATGGCTCATTGCTTGCTTGTACTCTCTTGGCACTGCTGCCCACGCTGCAGTGGAGTGCAGATGATGCCAGCCGGTCCTTCCAACACAGGCTTCCCAGCCACGCTGCCACCGTGCCACGAGTTCTTGGCGTGACTCTCACTGACTACAACTGAAACAAGCTGCACACGAATTGACTCTGAGAAAGCCGAATTATTAAATTACCTGTAATAGTCCTTGCTTAATATTTTACCTGAGCTGCTAGCTTGACCTGTCTTAACTGTATCACAAAAATGAGAGAAAAAGAGTTAATAATTCAGCTTAACAACCTAGTGCTTCATTTAGTATATATACACAGTAATTTTAAACTACGTGAAAAAATGGAAGACAAATTCACTTGGGAGAAAATAAAAAAGACCATTTAAGACTAACCTGTAATTATTTTTAACTTGGCTAATTAACAGATTTCCTTGCAAATTCTCAGAAGATTCCTTCCATAATGCAACAGTTTTAAGATCACATCACCACCCTCCCAGAAACATGCTGAATTCAAGCTAAGTGCAATGCAAAAATCAATCTTGGTTATGAAATTCACAGTGAATACCCCTCAATTCTGCGTTCCAAAATCTGGACTCTGACTGAATGTGCTTTATGGAAAGTCCTTGGGGGTTGCCTCCAATCCCTCAGGCTCCCTTTCTACTCCTCACACCTTCCATGCATGGTGTGTTTGTTTCCTAAAAGCATGGCAGCACAAACGCCCTGCTGCAGGCCAGCAGCAAGAGCTCCACAGGAACAGGAAGCAGCTATTGCTCAAGCTGGAGGTGCACGTAACCAGCCATGCCATGCGGAAACACCTCCTTCTACGTCTGCAGTCGACATCTCTGATCTCTAAGCAACCCCTGGCTTCTCATTAGACATGTTTTTAAAATTAACAAAAAACCCCAAACACCGTATCTCTTTCCCACAGGGGTTTTGAAGGCTTTTACACATGCTTCTTAATGGCTAATCACATGTTAAATTACGAGCATGAAGTTACATCTTTTCCAGATCATAACTGTAGTATGAGCGTCTAGTATTCTGCAGAATGTATTAACCACTTCCTTTCTGACAGGTTCCCACATGTTTAAGATTAACTCAAAAGGCCACGTCGCTTGGCTGATCAACAGATCCTAGAGCAGCACTTCGCAGTCTCAGACCAGCTAAAACACCTGTGAAGGGATGAAAAGTTTGGAGTACTTTCAGAACTGTTTTGATACATATTTTTCTTCTACTGACACCTTTCAAAGTTTGACAGTAGTGGTGGTTTAGCTTTTAAAGTGTAGAAGACTGGCTAAAAACACATAACTGAAAGGACTTGGTGAACAAGAGAACTGCATCTGTCAGCTACAGTCAGGTCATGTTTACCCACAAAAACCAGGAAACAGCTAGCCATGAAACATCTAAGCAGACCATGAAACAACAGGTGAACTGCACAGTAAGCAGGCTAAGTCAATATTTTTCCCTAGTGCTCAACTTAACTCTTAAATGCTTGTTAACCACGGCTCATTCCAAACAAGTGGCCAAAAATTCATTTGTTCTTACAATGTGTACTAACACAAGAGACCATCAACAATGCAGTTGAACCACTGTTTTATGTCAGACACTTAATATTAAATGAGAAAATCCATACGAGACAATGCTTCACCACAGTTTTACCAATGGATTTCCAAGAATAAATAAGCCTGAATTTTCAACAAAGACAGAAAGCAAAATAGATTAGAGTCTGGGAGTCATACACCAGAATGGAAAACTGCTGAGCAGTTTCAGGAGCAAACACTCCATTTGCTCCCTTCCCTGGGCTTTAAGCACCCAAGACAAATCCGCAAGGTGTGCCGTATCAGGGGAATAAATTACTTCTCTATAAATTTAAAGCCTACTTTGTGCTTTCAAAAGCACTTGGAGAACAGCTTCCTTTTTCTCATCGGCCTCTCAGTCCCTTTTCACATGATGTCTGGAATGTATTTTTTCCAAGAAGAAAATGAGACTAGAAGGAATAAAAATTGTAGGAATTTATGAGCAGGTGTGGCACTTGATACAGTTATTTTTTTAAAATGACATTTTAAAGTAATAACCTATAAAATGAAAAGATGATGTACTGCCTGATCAGGAAACTCATTACAATCTAGATCAAGGGATTATACTTTGATTTGTCACTCTGAAAAAACAGATAAATTTTTTCTAATCTACTCTATCATTGAAGCGTATTTATGCTATCTACAATCTTATTACTTTCCTGTAATTTAGGGATACTTTAATTCATGGAGATTTACCTTAAACACTATCATTTTCAGATCTATAAAACCAAAGAATGCCAGTCAGCCTGTTGTCCAAAACCAGTAAATTTGAACCATTAAAATTACAATATAATCAAAAGGGCCCTACACATTATACTTAAAGATTCATGCTTTAGATACTTTAGATGTTCTAGCAGAACAAAGGAAAAACATAAGACCTTTTTTTTTAAAAAAAAAAAAAGATTTTTATGAGAATACATAGTTTGGAAGGAAGTAAGTTTTCAGCCTGAAGACAGTGCATGATTAATTGCAATTTTGATTTTAAAATAAGAGTTAAATGCATTATTTCCACAACCGCAAGCTCCTGACATTGATGACTAGTTTACCTACAGACTTCTTGTCATTGGCATCAGCAGAAGCTGACGAATGCCAGGAACTATAACAAAGTCAAAACATTATTTTAGGTATCCAAAAGACTGCAAAGTACCTTTGAAAGTCTGTCTCCTGTCATAGTCAGATCTGAAAACCTTAGTTTTCACAAAGCCACGAGTTCTTAAAATCTATGTTAATGTGACTAAATGTACCAGGACAGGTTTAGAGCCCACCTGCTCTGTTCTGTCACGTTACTATTCATATTTATTTCTGAAACTAAGTAATTTGTGGCTGTAAATAGGACATCTTCTAAATGGACTGAGAAGCAATACATTTTTCCACAGAGCTTCCAGAAACTAAAAAAAAAACAACCCTCTGGTCAATAGTTCAACTAAATTTTTTTTTTTTTTTTTCCAAAATCCTACTTATTTTCCATTTGCATAAATTCCACCTTCGGAATGCCATAGTAACTGATTATTCATTATTTAAATTTACTTTGGAAATTAAACTCAAGGGGAATCATCTAATGCATGTCAGACTGAAAATGAGCTGTGAATCTCCAAAGTTAATTTTAGCCTCCTGTGTGTTAAGAAAGATTCAAGTTCTTAACTGCCTTTTAGCATTAAGAACTACTTACTCAGCAAAGGCCCTATATTACTTTAAATGTAAACCTCTAACAAAAAATTGAACCTATAATCTTTAAAAGTTTTGTAAAAGCAGCTTCTCAGTTTTTCTCCAATATATTTAACCTTGGTAACTTGACAAGTGAGTCTAAGTAAACATTCATTTTTTTCACATTTCAGCTGCTTCCAGCATTACGTAAGCTTCAACATTAACAGGAGGAAAAACAAGGCAAGATTCTCTTCAGTCTGATGAACAGCTGTGCAAGTTGTTGGCTGCTTTTTTAAAAAATATACATATATACATACACACACAGTTTTCAAGAAGTTGATTATGACAGATATGCAACAGAGCAGCCAAAAGTCATCATGTCAGAACTGGCAACCATTTGGTGAAATTGTATTGCCCATGTTAAGTGTGTCAGACTAAATTGTGGTAATTTCTAACGTACAATTCTAGAATCTTTTCAAGTTCGGGAGATAGTTTTATTAAAAGATTTGCAAGCAATTCTTAGTGTTTTTAAAGCAACTTAGATATTATCTAGAACCACACAATTTGCCAGTAAATCAGGGGAAGTAGCTTGTATGTGATTTTATGTAGCTTGCCTTTAATGAACTACCTGAAAGGAGGTTGAAGAGAGCTGGGGATGAGCCTCTTCAACCAAGTAATAAGTGACAGGACAAGAGGGAATGGCCTCAAGTTGCACCAGGGAAGGTTTACACTAGATATTAGGAAGAATTTCTTTACAGAAGGGGTTGTTAGGCATTGGAATGGGCTGCCCAGGGAGGGAGTTGGTGGAGTCCCCATCCCTGGAGGGGTTGAAGAGTCAGGTCAACATAGCACTGAGGGATCTGGTGTAGTTGGGAACTGTCAGTGCTAGGTTAATGGTTGGACTGGATGATCTTCAAGGTCCTTTCCAACCTAGTTGATTCTGTGATAAAGGCAGGCACAAAGCACACAGTAGTGGGTCTCCCAGCTCTCTACCAACAGCGGTACTTCACCAGTTCTCTCACAGTATATTGTCGTAGAGTTACATTATGGTTCAATAGATGATTGTTGGATTTCAGTGGAGGAGCATAAGGGAAACTTATTTTCAACACCAATTCAACTTAGAAAAATAATTTTCACTGTGTCTATTTTAAAAGTCTTTATATAATAATTCATATATCAAAACACTTTTCTTGTCAATCTTGGTTTAGATCAAAGTGGAATTAAATCCATTTTTTTTGTCCTAATATAGCTGCACTCACCCTCCACAGAAAGAACAAAGTTCTCTCGAAACACACTAGAGCAGCATGAATGGAATGCTGATTGTACTTTATTCTCCCTCAAGTACCTCTTTGAAACCCAGGAAAGGAAAAGTGGGCAAATAGGAAGTTTGTAGCGTAAACGACCCATTCTGCAAGTGGCATTCACTTAGTTGCTTGTAGAAAAAAAAAAAAAAAAGAATTTTATGCTGATTTCTCTATCTGAAAGCTAAATACTAGTTTGACTTAATGAGTTCCAATTTCTAACTGGAACACGTACCATCCAGGAAATCTTTACAGTCCACATGGGCTTTGCTGACACTGGTGATCTTCATTACTACTCTACAGACTGAATTACCTCTTCAATTCCATGAAACAATCAGGGAAGGGAGGATCATTTTCCAGATAAAAGTACTCAGCACCCTAAAACAAAGATGAGATTCCATGCAACGAGACCCAGGCTAGAAACAGTGATTTTTGTTAAACATCTCAGCAGAACACTGCTGCCACATTTGACCAAAGTGTTCTTTGAGTGGCTTTTTACTGACAGCTGAACATCTCCGTGGGTTTAAAACCTCTATTTGAGGACACATTTTTCTCAAAGGTTGGGTGCAAATAAAAGAGAGGGACAGAGAAAAATCAAACAAAACACATACTGTTAAAGTAATTTGTTGGGTGCTTTAAATTCAGACTTGGTATATACCAGGATGTGTTCCTCACTTCAGAAGAGCTGCTGGCACTGTTACAACAACATTATAGCACTTCTTGGTTGAGAAAATGCAACATAGTACTTCCACTACAGGGAGTACAAAATTTGCCATGAATTTCCTTCCAGAAATACTTCATCAACTTATGTAATCACTATTCAACCACAGGAAAACAGTAACAAAAAGCATCAAGCTATCATATACTGTTTATATTCTTTAAAGAATTTGGCTCACGAAGGCACTCCTCTACATGCTTCAGAAAGCCCATGAATAGTTTTGATAGATCACCACAGTGAATTTTACAAGTTTTAAAAAACAGTAACAGAAGCGATATGGCAGGAGAAGGATGTTAATCCGGTGATCACATTCTGAACAAGTTCAAGCAATAACTTGCTGCCCTGACAGACAAAATAAATCATACATACTATCACTAATCTAAACTCCTTGTCTCAGAAAGCATCCTGTTCAGCTGTTTCTTTTTATAAACATTCTTCTCCTCTTAGTTCACTGTTTTAATTTTTCAACTATTGTTTTGTCCCAGTTTCATATGTAGTATAAGCCTCTTTCTTTCCAAAGGAGAGAAGCTTTCATGTAAGAAAAGACTTAATATTTGTTAAAGATTATTCTTCAGATGTTATCCCCAAGATACAGAACAGTTTGAGAACTCAAAGTTAATATTAATAGTCAGAAGTGTTTCTAATTACACCCAATAAAGCATTGTGAAAAATCCTGATGTCAGTATTTTGACTCAAAATATCCTTGAAGCAATAACCGAAAAGAATTTCTGCCCTCAATTCAATAGCAAGGTAAAGACTCGCTAGTTCAGCAAAAAGCCAGGGAATTTTGTCCAAGAAACTCATTTTGGTGACTGATCTAAGTACAAGAACCAGTATATTTCACTGAAGGCTAAAGTTACACACAATCAAATTTAAATAGAAACCATCTGAAGTCTAGCTGTCAAGAGTGTAGTAAGGTCCTAGAAGACCTTAAACAGATCACAGTCAGATTCTTCACCACTCATGAAAATAACCACTCACTGCCTTGAAGTGTGTACAAGAGCAAGACCTGCATGTGTAACACTGGAGGCAGCTTTAGGAATAAGATGAAAAGAAAAT
>NW_020799123.1:5043583-5066639 GCF_003259725.1 Athene cunicularia
AAAAAAAAAAAAAGATTTTTATGAGAATACATAGTTTGGAAGGAAGTAAGTTTTCAGCCTGAAGACAGTGCATGATTAATTGCAATTTTGATTTTAAAATAAGAGTTAAATGCATTATTTCCACAACCGCAAGCTCCTGACATTGATGACTAGTTTACCTACAGACTTCTTGTCATTGGCATCAGCAGAAGCTGACGAATGCCAGGAACTATAACAAAGTCAAAACATTATTTTAGGTATCCAAAAGACTGCAAAGTACCTTTGAAAGTCTGTCTCCTGTCATAGTCAGATCTGAAAACCTTAGTTTTCACAAAGCCACGAGTTCTTAAAATCTATGTTAATGTGACTAAATGTACCAGGACAGGTTTAGAGCCCACCTGCTCTGTTCTGTCACGTTACTATTCATATTTATTTCTGAAACTAAGTAATTTGTGGCTGTAAATAGGACATCTTCTAAATGGACTGAGAAGCAATACATTTTTCCACAGAGCTTCCAGAAACTAAAAAAAAAACAACCCTCTGGTCAATAGTTCAACTAAATTTTTTTTTTTTTTTTTCCAAAATCCTACTTATTTTCCATTTGCATAAATTCCACCTTCGGAATGCCATAGTAACTGATTATTCATTATTTAAATTTACTTTGGAAATTAAACTCAAGGGGAATCATCTAATGCATGTCAGACTGAAAATGAGCTGTGAATCTCCAAAGTTAATTTTAGCCTCCTGTGTGTTAAGAAAGATTCAAGTTCTTAACTGCCTTTTAGCATTAAGAACTACTTACTCAGCAAAGGCCCTATATTACTTTAAATGTAAACCTCTAACAAAAAATTGAACCTATAATCTTTAAGTTTTGTAAAAGCAGCTTCTCAGTTTTTCTCCAATATATTTAACCTTGGTAACTTGACAAGTGAGTCTAAGTAAACATTCATTTTTTTCACATTTCAGCTGCTTCCAGCATTACGTAAGCTTCAACATTAACAGGAGGAAAAACAAGGCAAGATTCTCTTCAGTCTGATGAACAGCTGTGCAAGTTGTTGGCTGCTTTTTTAAAAAATATACATATATACATACACACACAGTTTTCAAGAAGTTGATTATGACAGATATGCAACAGAGCAGCCAAAAGTCATCATGTCAGAACTGGCAACCATTTGGTGAAATTGTATTGCCCATGTTAAGTGTGTCAGACTAAATTGTGGTAATTTCTAACGTACAATTCTAGAATCTTTTCAAGTTCGGGAGATAGTTTTATTAAAAGATTTGCAAGCAATTCTTAGTGTTTTTAAAGCAACTTAGATATTATCTAGAACCACACAATTTGCCAGTAAATCAGGGGAAGTAGCTTGTATGTGATTTTATGTAGCTTGCCTTTAATGAACTACCTGAAAGGAGGTTGAAGAGAGCTGGGGATGAGCCTCTTCAACCAAGTAATAAGTGACAGGACAAGAGGGAATGGCCTCAAGTTGCACCAGGGAAGGTTTACACTAGATATTAGGAAGAATTTCTGCCCTCAATTCAATAGCAAGGTAAAGACTCGCTAGTTCAGCAAAAAGCCAGGGAATTTTGTCCAAGAAACTCATTTTGGTGACTGATCTAAGTACAAGAACCAGTATATTTCACTGAAGGCTAAAGTTACACACAATCAAATTTAAATAGAAACCCTCTGAAGTCTAGCTGTCAAGAGTGTAGTAAGGTCCTAGAAGACCTTAAACAGATCACAGTCAGATTCTTCACCACTCATGAAAATAACCACTCACTGCCTTGAAGTGTGTACAAGAGCAAGACCTGCATGTGTAACACTGGAGGCAGCTTTAGGAATAAGATGAAAAGAAAATTAAATACTCCCCGTAGAGCCATCTAATCCTTTTTTGCCCCATGACTGCAAAGGATCACTTCTGTAAGGAACTTTGCACTCCAAACCATATGATCTATCTAAATATTTACACTATGAACACCATTAAAGCTCTCCTCTGAAGCCATTAAACATAGTATATTCAGCAAGTGAAACAAAACAATTACTATTTAGATTATTATTTAGTTTTAACTGATTGTATCAGGTAAGAAGCTGACCTGACTGCTCTCCTCTGCTGCGCTTTGTAACTCATGAGAGCCACACAGCTGTGCTTTTGGCTGAATATACTTTAAAATATCAAATACCTACTTCCTTTCTGTTTTCTAAAAGAAAAAATGGAAGCAGAGGGGGAGAAGGAGAAAGAAGAGGGAACCCATTTTGGTTACTATTTGTAACACTAGCACATAAATTGCCAGCCGTGCATCCAAGAGGCTTTTGTTCATCTCTCTGGCCTCCCTAGAAATCTTTTTTTCTCCCTTCCCCCAAAGTATTACCAATGCTCAGAATGCTTTCTCCTCACTTATCCTTCCTTTCATGGCTTTTTCTGTGCTCTCTAGTCCTTTAAGCTCTATACTGATGAAGACACAACCACAACAGTCTTTTAATCAACATACTTGACACCTTCTCCCATGCTAGAATAGAATCAACTGCAAAGGATGCTCTGAGTCTCCTTTTGCTCTAACTTGAAAATAAAAATATGAACTATATCTAAGCTTTGGGAGAAAACGAAAAAAAATACTCTGGGTAGAGAACAAACCATCAAAACACATACCTCTCATATTTTGTATATAGTTTAAAATTTGTACATTCTACAGCTCCTATCAAACAGAGCCCAGTAAGTACTTAGCAATAGAAGGAACTGTCAAGGAAGAAAATTACAGCAAAAAATAATACTTACAGCCATAATTAACTCAAAAGGGTGTTTATACACCCGTACGGGGGATTGATACTTCTGCACCATAGCTGCAGTTAGTAAGACCAACTCAAACCTGAAAAAGAAATTTTTAAAACCATCTGTCAAATGTAAGAAGCCATTTTCAATCCTCTCTTATAATTATTATGTTCGTGATACGACGCTATCAATTCTACAGGAAATCCTTCACAATTCCTTGATGACTTATTTTCCCCTTGGAAGATGCAATGAGACCCGAAAAGCTATGTATATTTTTGTCAGAAATGACTTATTTCTTCCAAAGACAAAATTAGCACATTTTCAGTTCACTTTTAGTAACAAATCCTCAACACGCTCTGTGACTCTTTCATCAGGATGGTGAGACTTCCTGTGCTGCTGCTGAGAACCAAACATTGACACATACCAGCTAAAGGCAGAAAAGCACTGCCCAGTTCCCCCGCATGCTAGGTGGGCTGCCTTGCTTATAGGCCATCCTGAATTGGGACTGGTTTAAAAAAAACCCAACAAAACACAAAAAAGTAGTTTAAAAATATACCAGGAAAACACCTTGTTTTCAGAAAGGAAGAAACAATGGATCAGTACAGCACACTGATATAAGGCATTCCTTCATCATTTCCAAATCAAATTAAGTCTTTTGAGAAACTCAAGAGATAGCTGGGAAGAAAAACTTAAAAGAAACTAAAAACAGAGCCAGAAAAAATTCACTAGCAAAACAGACATTATTCCCATGGCTTTGTGTCTGCTTTCCACAGCAAAGAGTTTGACCCAAACTCTCTTGAATGCAATTAGATTTATTGAAAAATACTGGCACTAGCACTTGCAGATGAAACCATGGGCTGCTGGCCAGACTCATTTTAGCAAGAGATGGTTTGATTACAAGTTCGTTTTAGGTTTATTTTTTTATTTTGTAATGCGTTCTCACCTTATCTATAGTGCTTCTGGAAAGCGTTATCAACTCCAGCTACGGAGTACGGCAGCCGGGCACGGCGGCTTCTCAGACACAAGCAGCAGCCAACAATAAAGTCAAGAGTCACAAGAAAGTTCACCCGACATCCTAGCCAAGAGAGGAATTTACCCATGACTACCCTGCATTTTTTTAAAAAACCACCTGAATCAGCAAAAAAAAAAGCCGCAAACCCTCTCTAATCCTCGGACAAAAGGACTTACACAACAAAGAAACTCTCAACGTTTCTTCTCACCGCTGGCCAGAGCCCGCTTGAGCATCTTTCTGCGTCTTGCCTGTCTCATGTCCTTAGCAGTCATCCTGCCTGGGGTGCTTTGCCGTTTGGGATGTCTGAAAGCCGCCTGTCCTAGACCATGTCCAGCATGGTTTAACTATGATGTACTACAAGCAAGGAATGCAGTTGTATCACTGTATCACAAACTGTTAAAATAAGGACTTCCAAATTAGGGGTCCATGCCTCCATTCCCTTCAATGACCCTAGTAAGGAAATTTGTTTACCCAGAACATGTTTTGTTACTGGCTTACTCCCTCAGAAAACAAATCTTCCTACTAAAATTGAGAGTCCTTATCCTATCTTTTTGGTACAATTCTGTCTCTACAAAGGCTGGATAAGTGGTTACTATTAATGAGTGATTCAGCTACAGTTCTTTCTTACACAAACCATGTGTGTTTTTTAAAGCTGGTCAAGAACTGTCTGTTGTCTGATCTGAAACAAGCAGCTGTTTAATCTGTTGAAAAACTGTTTCTCTGAATCTGGTTTCTGTTGTGGCACTTGGGTGGTTGCCATCATGTAGCTGAAGTTAACAGGTTAATCTAGTAACTCTGTAATTAGATTTAGTTATCTGATTGATACTCCTTTCCATTATGCTTGTAACATCCTTTTCCTGCTCTGAAAGCCTGAGATACAATCCTACCAACATAGCAGGTTGAGGAATTTACGCCCACTCAGATTCCTCTTTGTTCATAAAACTTCTCTCTTTAGAGTCTGGGAATTGTTTTAATTCTTACTGACTGCCACTATTCTACTTAACCAAATGGCCATATAACCCAAAAAACTTTGGACCTTTAAACATACTCGGAGTTTACTGATAGAGTGAAAGCATTAAAGTGAAAGTCCATAATTTAATGTCTAAATCGGTCATGGTAGGTGTCTTGCCTGTTTTCTGCAAATAGAATAATGTTAACAAGATAGACACAAAAGAGGAAAGTAATAGGGTTTTTAAAATTTTTCTATTATTGTTTATATTCCTGTTACATCTCTTCTGGAAGCTCCAGCAGTGCATCATTAGAAGGAATATAAATGAATAAACGGGTGGGTGAAATGTTTAAGGGAAGCTGTAAGGCATGCTGAAGACTGAAGCCCAGAGGACACAGGCTGAAAATGCAAACCATACAATATTTTCAGAAAATTAGGAATGCAGCTTGCTAGATAGGCAGGGAGGTTGGGCCTTAGGGAGGTTATGCAAGGTCGGTCACTCCCTGCTGTCTGAACGCCTTTCCTGGATTGCATTCCTCCACGTTATGAACTTTGGTTATACAACTCAAAGCCCTGTCCTGTACCTTGTTTCAGGCAATATTGCCATGGAAATGAATGAGAACTATTGGTAGTAAATCCTTTTTTATTAATAATAAGTAACTTAAAGTACAATTGCCTGGGAGCAGTGCAGAGCTGATGCATACAAGAAAAGATTCAAAACGCCTCCAGGTCTTGCTGTAATTCAGTGCAAGCCTCTGGAATTTCAGCAGGCAGGGACTTGCTCTGGTTTCTTTTCTTTACACCCCAGACAGTGAATAAAAGTGAAGTGGTCCCGGCTTCTTACTGTCCAGCAGGTCTCATTTTTGCAGCTTTTGTACTAAAGAGACAAGATTGTTAGGAGTTCTCAACAAGAGAGCACGCATTCCTTCAAGGTCTTGCTGCTAAGCTGTACATTTATTAAAGGTATGTGAAAGAGGGATGAGATTTTGAGTTCTGATACACTGAAGTTCTTCAAGAGCCGTTCCCTAATAAATCAGTCCCTAGTCAGTGGAATTTTTTATGTACTACTGGCTACATTGAAATAAATGCTTGCTTCTTAAACCTTTAAAACCATGAAAAAGTTACCAAATGATAACATTTCCAGCTAAAATAAGCATGACCGACAAACAGCTAATGGGACAGAGTTGTGCCCTGGGGACATGTGATTCTGGTTTACACAGAGTTCTTATTAAATGCATTATAGGTACTTAACTAGGTGTCACAATTTTTACTTTCCCTTGTCAGTCTAGGGAGCCAGTATCTGATGGTGCTGGATATGAGGTGGTGTGAATTCCTTCACTCCTTTATTCTTAAAACCAAAATAACTGACACCAGAGTTCAGTCCTCCAGGCACACACCCAAGTGTGGTCATTTGTAACAGCTGTACATATTTTTGTAAGCTCCTTGTATAGCCCATACTGGGGAAATGGTACAGAAGAGGAGAAATTTCTCCACATATCTCTGTAGATCATAAAGCCCTTTATAATGGCAGGGAAGATACTAATAATCCCACTATGCAGATATAAATATTGAGGGTCAGAAAATGCTATAGGAAAAGTCATGCAGTAGGTCCGTATGAGAAAACAGACCAGAGCTCTTCGCTTCCAGGTGATCCCCTTATTCTCAATCACTGCTGCCTTTTAGCTCTGCGGTAGTTTTCCACCATTGACAAGATTGAGAATAGGGTAAAATACCTCCAGACTAACTTGTGTTCAGAGAGGTGATGTTAATGTATGAAACCTAGAAGGCTCCTGTTGCTGAGATTTTTATTCAGGATAAAATTGGCCCTAGTTTACTGTAGTTTAGTGCAGTATAAGTGAAAGTGTATTAACTTTATATCATTATTTGATTCATCTGAATTTTCTCTTGTGTCACAGTGTAGAAAAGCCTTAAATGACCTTGTAGACTGAAGCGCTTTATGTTTTCATGCCACAAACAGCCAGAAACACTTTTTTCCCTTTCTTCTCAAGTGAGTGATAGGAAAATTGAATTGCAGGCTGGGAGCTGGCCAGAGACACCAGCTGCCAGCGCTTGGACTCCAGCAGCTACATCAGAGCACAGACACCATTGACATAGCAAAGGTTACACAGATTAACTTTAGCACATAGGACTGAGTCCTGATTCAGAAAATACATGGGATGAGCACGTGGAAAGCATCCCAGCCCTTATTCACATCGTCTCATTCCAAAGCCCGTAGCCATTTCCTGCAGCAAATTCAGTGTCACCGCTCATAAGCGGCATGGTGCTAAAGCAAAAGTGAGCAGGTGGTGCCGGGGGGGCTGCTAGTACAGAAATAATTAAAGTGTGAGGAGCTAGCAGAGTGTACATCCTGGACAAAGCATCAAATCCAACACTCATTCCAATACGCACGTTGGATATTTGTAACATCCCAAAGGTCAACAGCGCAATCTTCTTGGGGGAGCGTGAGGAGGGGGAGACACCCTTTGGGGCATTATTTTATCCCGCAGACATCAGGAGGTGGCACAGGGGAGGCAAAATATCAAAGGGAACTCACCTCCACGACCTTTTTTCCCGTATAAAGGGAAAAACACTTGGATGGTAACTTGCTGGGGTATGTTATTGTCGCTGAAGATGTCAGGCTCATAACACAGAAAACTGGAGCTGCAAGCAAGGAAGGGTTTACTGGGCTACTGGGAATGCCCAACTTTTCTAATTGCCTTTGGAAACACCCCTTGTGCCCGTGTGCCACTTCTTGGGAGCTGCCTGGTACCTGCCTCACCATGAACGTCCTGGTACCAGTCGTGTCTTTAAGTGCATTAAAGGACAGCCTGGATCTCATCAGTTCATGAATAACACTACTCAATCCTTAGAAAAATATCAGTCTCAGCCAAGAGGCACAGCAAATGCAAGGATGAGTAAATTTCCTATAAAAATAAAAACAAAGGCTGTTTACTATCCCTCTTTTTAATGAGTCTGACAGTACAAATGCTCTCATCTACTTCAACAAGCATTGAATCAAGCTGTTGGATTGCTCACCAGGTAACCAATTTTGTACCTGTTTGCCTGTAAAATGTTGATTTTTAGGGTTTTTTTTTTAAATACCAGAGGAGTAATAAGAAACAATTACTTATTATTAAAAGTATTCCATAAATCCATCTCCTTTTAAAGTACACACTGACTCCACCAGTCCTGGGTCTGCACCCTGTGGGCAAACACTGGATCCTTTCACTGGAGCTCCATCAGGACAAGCCTTCTTTGTGACTGCTGCTCCGCCAGCATAACAGCGCGTGTGTCTGTATAGCTTGTTCCCGTGCCTGAAGAAAAATGAGGCATATCATTATGAGGCACTTGCACACCAAAATAACTACCAGTATAGCTATTTCAGGGTTTATTTTTTAAACCACGCTGTCTGTGGATCAGGTCTGTGCTGGCAGCTCTCATCCAAGGATCTCTTAGAAAACACTTGAGAAACATGTCTCATGACACTATTTGCAGGCCCTAGAAACGCTGCTTATCTTCTCTGATCAGCAGAATTCTTTGCATGAATTCCAGTCCTGTATCCAAGGCAATCTCATTATTTGCTATACATGCTCGATCTGCTTGCTAATTTCTTTTTCCTTGTCACGGGGGAGGAACCTTCCTGTGCTCCACAGGCGTGCCTGTGTTTGGGAGATTAAAGAAAGGAAGCAAGATGCATAAAAAATGTCACCCACTTGCGGCGGCGGCAGCTGAATGGGGAACGCAGTTTAGAGACAGATGTTCCTTCCAATTGAATGGTCTGTGTCACTGATTCCAGCGTGTTCAATGCCCCTGAAAAGTGTGAGAAGGAGGGCATTGCTGAGCAGAAGGCTGGCTGCATCCAGGGAGCTGGCACGCAGCAAGCAGCAGCTCTGCTGATTTTGACATGGCTGCAGCATTAATCTGTCTCATCCTTGACCACCACTGTCAGACTATCTGTTCTGGAATTAATTTGGCTAATGTACCACATGATGGAAAGCCACATTTGCTATCTCTTTGCTAGGCAAGACTGAACAGAGATTGATAGCATCCTCCACCCCTGGGTAAGTGAACTGGTAGCAGAGCTCCACTGAAGGGATACCCACTGAGAGTTTGGCTCCATCTCTCTAGGGATGAGAGATGGTACATTTAACACCTCCTAGCTCTTGTAGCTGTCAGCATGGGGCAGGGGGAGCCTGAGCAGAGAAGGAAGAGGTGGAGTTGCCTTTTGAGTCAAGCACTGGCTGTGTAACCCTTGTGCAAGTGGGATGTGTAGGAGTTTTTTGAGGACAGCTTCCAAACAGCAGTCTCAAAATAACTTGGTTTAATGAGGGGATGATCTCCAGTACAGGAAGCCTATTTGCAATCATGGTTTCAAGCTGGTAGCTACAGACTAATGTGTGACCACTAAGTATTTCAAATTAGCTAATGAACAGCTGTTCTGTTTGATTTGGTTTTGGTCATAACCAGACTGAGTCTGAATTAAACAAGAGCCCAATGATGAAAAGAACCAATATGCCCCAGCGCAGCTCCCTGTACAGAGACTGGAAACAAGCCCAGTGCTTCCTTAGTGCCCCATCTCTGCGTGCACTTGGGCCTTCGCTGCACCACCGCCATGGGGAGCAAGAAAGGAGAGGGGTCTTGAGCACCCAGGAGGTAGCAAGAGAAGAATATGGCAGTGGTGGGAGTTGAGGCAGCACCAGTCAAGCAGAGGCAAGACCCCCAGGCTCCAGAGAAGCAGAGGACAAATCTGGTTCACCCAAAGCTGACATCCAGCTTAGGAAGCAGAAGAGGGTGCAAGGCAGACAGAATGACATGGAAGGGAGATCACTGTATACCCACTGGAGCTCCAGCTAAATTAATTTTGGATCTCAATTGGTAGAAAAGGACTTGTTGAGGGGGCTGGGCACCCCTTTACCACTGCTCTGTGAGATGCAAGCTCCTCACTGGGTGAACAGCTGTGTGCCTTCCCTCCCCATCACTGCCGTGGCCACATCCAGCACGGGCATGTTCAGCGACATGCAGAGAACTACTGGTGATTGCAAAAAACCCTATTAGTACATGGATGTAAGACACATCAACGCTGCACTGCTCAAACTAACTCAGAAGAAGGTTTTAAATGTAGGCAAGCTAACTGCCAAAAATAAACCCCCAACCCACCCTGGCTGCTGCGCTGTGCCATGGGAACAATATTGTGCATATGATCAGATTCAGCAGGACACAAGCAGCCTAAGGGTCTTTTTACATTTGGCTTGAAAAGGCTAAAAATAGCACCCCAAACCACACTCCTTTTCTGCATTGCCATCTCCTCTGCCTGTTCCTATTCACTGGCACTTTTACATGCAAAGCAGGATTTGGGATCCAAGGCCCGGTAATTAGACTCCAGCCCAGCAGCTGCAAGTGGAACAGCTGGAGGTGTTATTTTTATGGGTTATTAATTGACTCCATGAAAAAAAACTAAGCCCAGCAAACAGAGCCAGTGAGCTGCAGTCCACAGCCACATGACAAGGTCTTAGTGACAGAAAAAGATAAAATAAAAGAGAGCCCAGTTTCCTAAAGCCGATTAGTTATAGCAATTTCTCCAAAGCTAAATATAGAAAAAAAAAAATCCTCCCCCATCTTCAGTTCCGTTGACAGAGATGAGAAAGCACAAGGAAGGAGATAGAGCGAAATTTCATTTTTCACTTAACCCCCTCGTGGGTTGCAGAGAGAAACTGCTGCCTCGGTGATGCTCCCAACACTTAAAACCAGATTCCCCTGGCAGCTACGCCCTGACGACCCCTTTCCTTGGCCCTAACAAGTGCAGCTGCATTTGCCTCAGCCACGAAGCCCAGACTCAGCTGAGCAGCATCACGGCGCTGGGCAGGGCAGCAAAGCGGGGAAGGTCCCGGTGCCAGCCCAGCGCCCGGTCACGGCTGGGCCAGCATGGTCCCCAGCACCTCTCTGCCGGGCACAGACGGGTGAGCTTTCAGAGCCTCCCCTTCCCAGGCACTGTCTGCCTCCCTTCAAAGGGGCTGAGCCATCCACGCTGCCCAAAACCAAAGCAAGAGAGAGCCAGGAGACCTCCTGCCTCCAATTCTCCTTCCTCCCTGCCTTCCCTGCAGCTGGGGACAGATGAAGCCACCTGGGGCCAGGCAAGAACCCCTGAATCAGGGGCCAGAGTAAGGAAAGGCTCAGGGTGCTGGTGGTAGGAGAGAACAGGACCCAGCCATTGCCTCAGTAAAACCTACTGCGTATCTCCTTAGACCTCAGGAAAATAAATCACAGGCAACTCCAGCAGGGATGCTGAGAAGCCAGAAAACTGGCAGAGCATTTCAGATTTAGGGGAAATTAATTTAGCCCTTGTCTGGACGCTGACAACCAGCAAGGCCTTGTCCCCAAGACAGCCCACATTGCTGGCCCAGGCTGTGGCCTCTTTGTGCAGGCCCTAGGTTTAACTTCTGAAAATAAATCACTGCTGTAGAGCGGAGGTGAAGCAGCACCCCTTGCAGCAGAGGACAGCCAGGTTCACCACGCCTGGGCATCGCCCGAGCTGGCAGTCAAAGGAAGGGAGAGGCAGCAGTAAGGCTGCTGCTGCTTTGGACCAACTTGACAATATCTTTCCAAAACTCAGCCCAAGAAAGCCCCCTCCGCAGCCGTGCTCAGCAGGAGGTGGGACAGCCCTGTGTTCCACTGCGCCAACACAGGGATTTCTTCCCACTTTCATCAGCCATACAGCAGGAGGAGCACTGGAAGCACCCCCAGGCTTCTCTTCCCAATGTTCAGTCATAAGCAAGACGCACAGACAATGGTTAGAAGAGGGGGATATTTCTCTCCAACCTACACCCTTGAGTCTAACTGCCCCTCCTGTTGGGTTTGGGGTATTTTCAGTCCCTCCCATGCTCCCAGCTGCACTGGCTCTGTCTCTGGAGGCAGCTGAGGGAAATGGGTGTGTTGTAATCTCACCCTTAGGAGATCACTTGTTTGAGGTGCAACCAGTTCCCTTAGACATACCTTCAACACGAGCGTGCGCTCATCCAGACATCCAAGCCCACTCTTGGCCCTGCTGCCAGGACCAGCTGCGTTCTGTGCCAGCCTGGCAGTGCCAGGACCGTCCTCGTGTAGGAAAGCTCCTCTCCGAAAGCCAGCTCTGCTGAAGGCTGGGAAGAGCTGTCAGAGCTCCTGCTGGGTGCCAGCACTTCCTTCCTGTAGGACAGGGTTGTCTGTTAGTCCTTTCTTTCCTGCTGCTTTGCCTCAGCCACAGTCTGCCTGCTCCACACGCAGTGCCCAGGGTGCACAACCCTCCCCGAGCCACAGCAAGGCCATGAGGCTTCCAAAACACAGCAGGTTTCATTCTGTTACGTGGCCTGTCCCCGGGCTGGAGTTCTCTACAGAAGCATCAGCTTCATGCAGAGAAAAAGGCAGAAGTGCCAGGGGCACAGGGACAGCCCCAGAATAGGGTTCCCATGGGGAAGGCAGGGCTGGGTGCCCAACTTCGAGGCTACAGGGAGACATCACCTTTCCCTTCGCCCATTAATTCAGCCAAACCAGACAATTGCTCTGACAACACAGGAGCAGTAGTGTTGCCCTCTGTCCCCACGGTGGCTGCACAGAGCCACCCAGCACTACCTTTAACCTTGTCAGGTGGGCTGCAAACATGCTGTAAAGGGAAGGGAATTCAGCTGCAGCAGCATGACCCTACTCAGGCCTGGGGAGATGCATGTTGCTCATGCATCCACAGGTCTGGCAGTACCACATCTCCCCAGGCTTTTTTCCCTAGCAAGGCTCAGTATATGCCATCTGTGCTACCATCACACCTCTCCACAAGATCCAAAGTCGTGGTTGCACAGGGGTAGACAGTGCTCTGGGGACAGCAGAAGGGAAGGAAGCTTCTTTGAGGGGGTGTCAGAACCACAGGTGACCTCTACTGGAGAGCAGAACTGCAGGCAGCCCCTGGGGTTGCAAAAGTCTTTGGCCTCCACAGCGCAGGATGGAGATTTGAGAGCAAAGAATGTCAAGCAAGCTGAAGGAGAGTGACATTTTCCTTCCCAGCAGCTATATCCTTGCCCACACAGCCAGTGAGATGACTCCATACAGCTAATGATGCGACATGATTAGTAAACAAATGATGCATTTGCAGGAAGAAAAAAAAAAGAGGAAGAATGAGAAAAGCAAGGAAACAAGCCACATTTCGGGATAGTAACATGCAGCAGTGAGCTCCTTAAAAATCTGCTGAGGAAGGCACTTGCACAGCACATGGTTTGGGCAGATCAATGAAGCTGCAAAGTGGCCTGCTCCTGGCAGGCACACAAATCCACTTTCTAATGAAATTTACAGCAAGTGGAATTTAGGTCACTACTCAGAAACATTCCGTTTATTCCAGGCAGCTTTTAAAATATTTAAGAAATAGCTGCAAATGAAGCCTGTTCACCTCTGCCTGGAAGGTCCAACTTGGGGCTGTGGCAGATTTTTTAGCTACAGCTTAAAGAATATGTATTTGTAAGCTGTCTTTACTTGCCCCTTCCCTTCATCGTCACGACAGTCATTGAAACCAAATCCTACCATGCACTCCTGGCACGGGTGGGAACTAAGGGCCCAAGAGATGCTCAGGCTGCAGCAAGCCCAGCCTCATCCCTTCCCCAGCGTCAGGGCAGATGTGACCTTCCTGCAGTCTGTGCTCTCCCTCCAGCAGTAAATCCAGGACTTGATCTGCTGCTGAAGGAAGACCGACACCACAGCATGATCTAAAAACAGCTCTCAAGGGAGTAGCTAAAAGCAGCCTCTTAGCAGAGGTGAACCTTCTCTAAAGGCTGAGCGATGCTGAGTGGAAGGATCTGGACTGGACTGGTGGTTGCTAGCACTATTCCCAGATGTCCTGCTTTGAGACCTGCCGGAGCCTTTTCAATGGGTGGTGGAGAAGGAGAGCTGGAAACCAGGCAGTTCTCCAGCTGTTTACCCAGCAGAAGCGTCCACAGCTCCAAATCTTCATGCTCTCAATTCCTGTACAAATCAGAGTGAATGCACAGACATTTCCTCTTCTGACAATGCAAAGTTCAATGCTTTGCATAACAGGCTGACGGGCGTTAACCAATTCCTGTCCCAGCTCAAGGTCCAGCCAGCCAGTCACAGACCTCAGAGCTTTTCCAGCCCAAGCACAAACCAGGAGCAGAGAGCAAAAGGTGGCCTCAGGTCACTGCTGGGCTCGCAGCACGTGGTGCTGGTTCCTGGCTGGCTCTTGAGGACTGACCCGGCAGGGAGCGACGTGGCCTCATGGCTACAGGGGTAGAGGGCTTAGTGTGAAGACAGAAACCACCTCCAGAGCAAGGCACTTGCTGGGACGTGCTCTGAAGGTCAAAGCAGTTTTCCCCCATTGCTCACAGACTTGTCCTACCTCGGCAGCTGCCCGCCCGCTCCCGGCCTCCATTCACTGCAGCCAGGGCATCTCGCCTGCCTGCACAGGACCTGCTCCCCTTCCGTGGGTCTGGGCTTCCTCCCAGCGCTCAGGATTTGGCCTGTCTGCAGTTGAGGTAAAACATGGGTGCATATGCAAACACCTCTGCCTCCTTCCTCATTATTTTTGACTTGGACACATAAATATCCATTTCATGCTCAGCTGATGAAGGATTTGCTTGGCTGGATTACGACCCTGGCTGCTGCTCACTCTATACCAGGATCTGGCACCAGAGGACAGTCAGTCTCTGGTCTCTCCAGCCCATCATCACTCCTGGGCTTGGACGAGCACACCAGGACGCAGCTGCAGGGCACGGCTGCTGCATGCAGTGTGGCACCAGCCACCACGGTCCTTGCCCTCTGTGCTGCCCTGCGAGACAGTGTTGGGGCATGGCACAGGCTGTACGCAGAGAGGATGAGGGACCAGTGACGGGGAGAATATATCATCCCTGCACAGCTCCACAGGCCTCACTTTCCTCTCCCCCTCTGTCATCAGCGCTGCATGCCAGCATGCTCCGGATGGTTCAGCTGCAACCCTGGCTCTGCTCAGCCCTCGGCTGCGACCGCATGTGCATTTGCCCTTGAGTTAATTCACACTGGTGCCTGTTCATCCGGGTCACAGTGTTGGCAACAACACCCATGGACAGAGAATCTCGCAGGTGGGTTGGGGGGCACTGGTGATCCCGCTGCCCCCCCCATCCCAGAGCTAGGATGCTGTCCTGCACACCTCTGCAGAGCTGCCTCCCCTCACCCTGCCTCAGGCCTCCTGCCTGCAGCTCCAGGAGAGGAGAGCGCCAGGAACTGCAGCCGGTTGCTCTGTGTCTGCAGAAAAGTGACCCACTGGGTAGGCCACACACCCCTTGCTTTCCCCATCCATAAAATGGAGTAAGCCAAGCTCTCATGGGTAGCCACAGGCACCAACTGATTTTGCTTTCTACCTAGGAGGAAAAATGCTCAGCATTAGGTGTCCCACAGGAGGGATCAGATACTTTATTCCATCCTGTAGACAGTGGAAAGGCACCTTCATCCATCCCCTCCTCCTAGGTGCCCGCAGAGTTTCATGCTCCCCACCCCTCTCTGCTGCAGCTGGCTGCAGGAAGCAGCAGGTCCCTTTTCCCCTCCACCCCGAGGGGCTGCCCTCTTGCTCAGGGAGCAGGGCATATATTTTAAATCCAGAACATCATGCACTGACCACTTAAAAACAAACAACCCCGGTGAGAGCACAAAACTGATTCCAGCAAAATCAAGGGAGCCCAGCAGAGCAGGGTGCCTCACTGTGGGTTTTCCTTTCACACATCTTTTAAGATCTCTTGGCCAGTCCCAGGTTTTCTATTCCACAGGAAATTCCAACACCAAAAAAAACAAATCAGGCCAAATTCAGAGGGTTTGGGGTTGGTTTTTTTTTCCAGAAACTTTAAAGAAAAAGGAAGAGCTCTAATTCTAGAGCAGTGAATTAGGGATCACAAACTGCAAGAACAAACACTTACAGCACCACAATGTCCCAACCTTTTTGTACCTAGGCAGCATGTCCCGACCTTAAGTTTTACTTCCCCCAAAAGAAGCTGGGCTTCCAAATGGGCTGAAAAGCCAAGTTATTCCCCATGGATGCTACCGTGCCACAGCTGACCCTCACATATAGCGATGGTATCACAGCCCTGCCATGGGCCTGGGCACTTTCCTGCAGGGGAAGGGAATCCTCTGCATGTCAGAAAGGGCAACTGTGCCATCCTGCATTCGGTGCACATATACCCATCTTTGCGATGAAGATCTGGCTGCCATCGCTGCAGAGCTGCCTGCTGTGCTGGGCAGTGCTGCTGGGCAGCTTCAAGCAGGGACCAGATGCTGCTGGCTGTCTGGCAGAGTTTGGGTTGACCACCTTCAGCACTGAGATCTCCAGGGCCTCAAGTCCATCAGGATTTTCCCCTGCAGCAAGAACACTACTGAGAAGTCATTAAAAAACCCAGATCTGTGGTTAGAAGCAGGAGAAGATTGCAAACAGTATCTGTGCTTGGTGCCCTGGGTTTATGTTGCAGGACAGATCCCAATCTCTCCACAAAAACACAATGGGCAGAACCTTTTCCAAAAAGTCACGGGATGTGCAGAGCATGATCTCACCAGTCAGAAATGGAGGAACTGAGAAAGCTGTGCACGGGCAGCAGGCTAGGACAAGCAGAGCCAGTGAGGCTGTAGCTCCCCGGCCCGCAGAGCTGACGTAAGGGCTTGATGCTGCCAAAAGGCAGAGGTCCGGCTCACCCAGCGCCCACCAGGACCTTCTGTGGGCCAGCCTAGCTCCTTAATCCAGCAAAAATAAAATGCTTTTCTGCCAGACGAGCAAGTTGCATCAGCTCCCTACAAGGAGTAAGAAAAGCCAGCCAGAGCTGGGCACGGTAAGCGCTGCAGCTCCTTTCCCGCAGTGACAGGCTGCTGGAGCAGCTCCTATCCCCATGTCCCCAGAGTGGCCGGAGGAACTGTGTTAAGGCACAGGGTGATAATGAGCAGAGAAATCCCATGTGCAAGGACACAGGGACCCAAGAGTGTAAGAAAAGAGCAGAGGGGAGTTGAGCTGCCTGGGGCTGGAAGGTCGGATACTGCAACAGAGCAGCCCACCCACCCATGCAAAGGGTTAGAGCTGCTCCCGTCCACAGAGCCATTTTCAAGCAAGCTGACAAATGGATCAGAAGCTGCAGAGCCCCAGGGGCCACATGGGGCTCTGCTGTGTGTGGGGAAGGAAGGCATAAAGGTCAGGGCAGGGTAAAGCAATGCGTGGAGGGCCACCAGGTCTGTGACCTGCCAGAAAGCAATGTTCCCTCCAGCAAGCAAAGACCTTGCTCCAACAAAGCACGCTTCCCCTCGGCTCGCTGTCAGCACGGGGAGCACGTCCAAGCAGATAACTCATTGCTCTGGAGACTCGTGTACTCATGAGACAAGCTATTCTTACCCGCACAGGAAGGAACGGCTTGCAAACAGCACAAACAAGTGCATGGCTCAACCTTATCGCATCATGCAGGGCACAAATGGTGGACGAGGCTCCTCCAATTACTCATGCTTCGACAGTTGGGTTGTGTTTGCAAAAACACGGAGCCGCAGTGGTGGCCAGAGCACTTTGCACACAACCCCTTTCACAGCTGGGGAGAAAAATAAATGGCACGTGTTTGGAGAGCCAGAGCAAAGCACTGCTCCAGGGTCCAGACTGGGTGCAGCTGACACACGGACACCCATCATGCCTGCCAGCACCCTCAGCGCCTCTCCTGGGGCCCTCTGCAACTCTCGCAGGGCTTGCAGCCACCCCCACATTGCCCAGCACCAACCTGCTGGGAATGTGTGAAATCCTCAGAAAAGACAAGCTGTTTGACACTGCCCACCTTCACACAGGCAAGAGACAGCAGAGAGGGAGACAAACACCTCATTTACAGGACAAACACCACAGGGTTTAAAAACCATTTCCTTTTTGGGAGAGCCTGGCAATAACCACAGTGGGGATTAATTTTGCCCAATTAGTGGACAAAACTAGTAAAACAGCACAAGCTCCAAAACATATCCATGTGATACCAACACTGACTGGCTAGGGTGTTTGCCTACTCTTTGTCTTGGCAATAAATTCTCTGTTGCTGTTTAAGAGGCTCACAGCAGCTCGAAGTCCCAGGAAAACCCAATGGGCAACTGATAAGCAAACCTGGGTGCACCCATGTTCCTGGGAGGCTCCGTAGCAGGCGAGCAAGGACAGGGGATGTATCACCCTGCTCCAGACAGGCAGAAACCACTTTTACAATGCAGCTGGAGTCACTCAAGTTGATAAACAAGTAAGATCCTTAAGCATGATTTGCAAGTTACACAGCCCCAAATATCCAACTGACCCACTTCTCCCAGGTCAGTTGTGCTTTCCTCAGGTGAAGGCTGTTTACAATCTCTAATCCACTTTGCATGTTGGTTAAGCAGAGTCCTCAGCATACTGAGGTGGCAGAGGCTGCGTCCTGCCTGCACCTGTCAGCCCGAAGAGGCTTTTACTGTAGCTCTGCCTCTAGTGCAGCTGATGGCTCCAGCCGCTGGACTGTTTTCACAGCAAGACCCCAGGAGAGGCGCCGGGACAGGCTGGGGACCACGCTTGGCACTCACGTGCATATGACCGTATCAAGACACAGCATTGCCCAGAAGCTGGGGAAAAGCACCTCTTTTTTAAAAGCAGTGACCAGCTCCTTGCTGACTCATTCTGAATTAAAACCTTCAAAGAGAACACTGACATTATTTTGGCAAGATGGAAAATTTCCTTGAAACTGAAGGCAGAGAGGCCGTGGCATGGCTGCCCTTCCCACAGGCACCCCCTCAGCTCCCCACCCTCAACACTCACACCCCTCAGCCCTGCCAGCACCACCCCACTTTGGCTGCCTCCCCCTTGCTCTCCAGCCAGCCCCACCCTGACACCCACCCAGCTGCAGTAGGAGCGGGAGCCAGCAGACACCATCCTGCTCCTCTCTTGGATGTAAAGATTTAGCTCCCAAAGGTCCACAGACCCCAGCCAGGACCAGCAGCCAGCGAGGACTGTACGCTCCTCTGCATCTCAAGGCGCAGCAATCACATACTCTGGAAGATCCCGTCTCTCCTTTAGGTGCTCCGTGAGTGCTGGAGCAAAGCCAGCAGCACTGGGTTCAGTTCTGCTCAGGAATTCATTCTTAACATGATAGAGGCAAAAATTAGTAAGATATCCTGTACTTGGCCAAGGAGCCAGCATGGCTGCCACGAGCTGAGCAGCTTCTGCACACACCTCCCAGAAAGCAGCTCGGGTTCATGGCATTTCACGAGTGTTTCACAGCACATTGGCCTCAGGTTTGGCTTGAGAGTGTTGCAGACTGTGTGAAAATTACTTCTACTTGTGAAAGGAAATCTAGGAGCCAGGCTCTTTGCAATGCAAGTGAAAAGTTACTACTTGCTGTTAGCAAGGGTCCATTTTACTACCCATGTGGAAGGAAAGGGAACTTGGCATGTTCAAGTTAACCCTCTAAACCTCTTCCAGGTACCCACACTTGAGGTGGGCACTAACCATACCACACCTACAACAGAGCCACTTCCCCTGGGCACACACACCTTATTGCTTACGAGTTATTCCACTGGCCAGGGCCGAGCACCATCACATGGAGCCCAGCTGATGGTTACATAACACATGGGCAACGTGGGCCGCCGCCAATGCGCAGAGCCCGGATCCTCAACGGAATGTAATCCCGCCGCGGCCTCGCTGCCTGCACAGCCGATTAACGGAGGAAAGGCTCTTGGTTTTCCAGTTTCTGTGAAAACAAATCATTCTGCAGAGCTTCACACCCTCTAGTGGAGATGGGAGCTTGGCACACTGAGGAGCTGCTCTCAAATCCTTTGAGATTGAATTATCCCTACAGATCCGCAAAGCACATCTAGAGCACTACACAGCGTGTGACTGCCCCGGGCACAAGTCACAAGTGTCAGTGGAGGAGCAGTTTTATGTCTACTTGTCTGTACACACAATTGCAGCACGTTAAAAATCCTCTCACTTTGTTTCACGCACAAGTATTAAATATGAAGAAGGAAGAAAGACAAACTTTGAGAACTGGATTTTATTAATGTTTACCATCTAATTAGGCAAAACTACTTTCTATAACCAAAGAGACCACACAGGTATAATCAAACTACAAGGGCAGAGCTCTCACCATCCTGCAGAACGATCTTCTGGTCCAGCCACCTGAAAAGAAACGACCAGGACGTTCAGCCACAGCAAACACACAGCAGGGAAAGCTGGGCACAGGCGCCAGAACTGCTCAGCGTCTGCACTGGGCACTCAGACCCCACGACGCTGTCACAAACAGCTCATGATCCAGGGCCCTCCTGCAAATGGTTATGCTGCATATTAATTGAGAAAATGCTTTATTGTTTAAAAGGTAGCTGACAGGAAAATCCTCCAAATAACTTCTTAAAATTAAAATTATTCACACTTAGAAGATACTTTTCTGACTTATATCCAACCTTCCCCTCCTTTATTAAAAAAACTGACAAGTTTTAAAATATAGCAAAATTTATAAATTTTGGATTTAAAGGATAAATACAGCTCATTTTCCAGGTGCAACTAAGATCAGGATATTTGCAATCACCCTATCTAGGGCTCCACATGCTTTAGTCTGACAGCCCATGTAGCCAAAAATACCAATTTGTAACCCAGGGAAGAGTGACATTAGTGAAAGGGAAATGCTTGTGCAAATAATAAACTGATCAAAGATGTCAGTCTGCAGCAGCACACAAGTGAAATGTCTTCTAACTGCAGCCTGTCAGACAGCTCTGCCCAGGTCAGTTCAACATCAGGAGACAAAGCAGAAAGGGAGAGCTGGTTGCAAATTCAAAGCGTGTGACTTCTCATCTGGTGTGCAGAATGCAGCTTCGCTCAGAGCAGGAGACACTACCCAGTCAGGGCATTAGCCAGAAATCCAGCTAGAGACCACTGTCCTCCACAGACCCATCTTCCCTGGATCAGCATGAACTGAAGCATCTAAGAAAAGCAGCATCCCACCTCCAGCTCTCCTTAAAATCCTTCCCAATAGCATTTCTACCCTGAAAACTTCCAACAGCACACCAGTGCCAGTTACCACTTGTGGCCTCATCTCCTTTCCAGCTGGGGGAAGCCTGCGGCGTCACCGTAAAACAAGGCTGCCAGATCAACCCAAGCACATGCCTGATCACACCAGGCACAGGAACGTGACCGCACTTCTGCCACAATGTTGTAGCAGACATCCCAGAGCTTATGCTGGTTCCCGCTGACAGCAGGAGGTCATATGTGTGGCCCACAGAAAGCCTGCCAGCACAGTGGTTGACTTAAAGAGGTTAACTTAAGACTGGTCTGAGCACACCAGAGCCAGCAAAGTGAGCTTGTCCTGAGCTAGAGACACTGCTTCATTTCTGCTGAGGAGACACAGTATGAACAGTGTTTCTTCAAAAATATACTTCATACTGTTGTGATTACCCTGGCAGAATCAGCTGGGTGAGACGTATAGTGGAAAAAAGTCACCACCTGATGAACAAGTAGGGGCAACACAAAGAATTAACAGTGAGTTTATTAAACCATCAGGCTCCCAAATTAACACCCCACTAAAATTATCAGGGACAGTTCACACTTGTGGTTAAAACTGAAACTGAACACAGCAACAGCGTTATTAGAGGTCTCAAGACAGACACATCAATCGTGTCCTTCTAGCTCAGGTGCTGTTGGTGTGCAGTGGCCCCAATTTTAAGATCTGATTGGAAATACAGCATCTGGCAGCCGCTGCACAGCCACTGTGGTCTCTACAGCGCAACGAAGCTCCCTCACAAAACAAAGCCACCGTGAAGGGGGCAGAAAACTTTTTTCCCCTCCCCCAAACCACACAGTCCTTCCTCTCCCTCCCAACCTCTGATTCAGTTAGCTTTCCCGTAACGTCATTAACACACTAAAAGGTTACTTATTTTTGTCTCCTCAGCTTGCTTTTGCTCACAGATGGGCCCAACAAATCCCAGTGCCAGGTCAAGGCGAGCAAAGGAAGCATTTTGCTGGGACTGGGGACAGGGAGGGCCTCCCATTTTAGCACCAAGGAATATTAATTCATTTTATCCCAAACTGCACTGGTAGAGCTCACTGATCACCACAGATCAGTCAAAGCCACATGCAAAACACAGTCTGATGGCAAAGCTAGGTTAAGGAGCACCTTCTTTCTCCCACCGTCAGCTCCTCAGCTGTACAGGAGCAACAATCTGGGGTGACCTCATGGTGAGCCAGATCACCCGGACACCAACAACGAGCAGGAAAAGCTCTTTTTTTTTTTTTTTTTGTGACAAAGAATTTTTGTCAGAAGCCAGGACCACAGCACAGGCCTTCCCTGTGCCCCTTCCCGTGCTTGTGAGAGCACACGCTCACCTGAGCTGTGACCCCAGCTGTAGGAGGAAAAACCAAACAATAAAGGAAATCACAGATGTAACAAGAGAGCAAAATACACAACTTCCAAGAAAACCAAGAAAACTTTACAATTTGCTCAAATAAAGAAGCCACCTTATCAGTACTCCCTACCATGGGGGGAACAAACTTTTGGAATTCAGATAATACCAATGAAAAGTCAAGTGAAAAAAATAATGTGCAACACAACTTATGCTTTCCGTGTCTGTAAAAGTTGCCTGCAAAGGAAGGGCAGTATCAGTTTTATTCTGCTAGATGATTTTCAGAAGATTCAGTATAAGTTAAAGAAACTAATCTAAAAGCCGTTTCTCCTTGGCTTGGGGGGGAACCTGTTGTATGCAGTATCATACATGACCATCAAAACGCTGCATGAATGCTCACACCTGTTACTGCACAGGATGAACCCCAGCACGGAGCCCGCCTGGGAGTTGATCTCGGGCGCGGGTGAGGCTGGCTGGTACGAGGCCGGGCCGGCTGGCCCCACCACCCAGCAGCCCTTCCCCAGCCCTGCGCTTGCTGCAGCACCCACAGACCCTTCGTGTCCCCCACCCAGGAGGGACCCACGGGGCTCACCCAACTGTCGCTCACCTCACGAATGGAAGCACCAAGTGCCAGCGTACCATCCGCGGTCACCGTTCGGGGTTGGAGCTTCTCTGGGGCTCAGCCCCGGCAGGAAATGCTGCCACGCACGAAGTTCTGGCAAAATTCACAAGAAAAACAAACAGTCCCGGTCTGGCCGCCACCACCGCTCGCCCCGCCCTGGCCATGCAGCCCCCTCTCGCTGCCCCCCTCGGGCCCGACTCAATTCCCCCCCAGCACCCCTCCAGCCCTGCACCGCCCCGCACCCACCACCCGTGCGGCTCCAACCCCCCGCGGAGGAACCATGAGCCGCGTCTGTCCCTGCACAGCCCCTCAGCTCTCCTACCGCCCCCCGAACCCCATATCCTGCCCCCCGGCACCCCTGCACTGCCCCCCAGGCCCTCCTGCAG
>NW_020799123.1:5066689-5180440 GCF_003259725.1 Athene cunicularia
CGGCTCCCCCGGTGGCGCAGAGGCCGCGCCGGGCCTGGCCCCGCCGGCCCCCGGGGCTGCAGAGGGGGACGGGGCTCACGGCGCTGCTCGGGCTTCTCCGTGAAAGTACCGGGACGAGAGCCGAGAACGGGGGGGGCCTCTCGGGGGAGATAGAAAACACGACCCCGGCCAGGTCGGGGAACAGTCCGCGCTCTGGGACGGTGCCGGGTTTGGTTTTATATCCCTAAAAAAGGCAAAATCTCCACACACGAAGGGTTCAGAGGCTGCTCTTGGCCGGAGCTGAAACTGCACCCGTGTTAATACAGCGTAAATCAGAATTGAAATCTAATTTTCTGTTGATGGCTTTCGAGGCCGTCTGTTTATGTTGAATTGTGCTTCACTTTCAGTGGCTCTGACAGCTCCACTCCTGGCTAAGCGAGAGAGGCTTTTCAGCATGAATAAAGGTATCGCACTCACATAATTTAATCACAGATTTATCTCCAAGACATTCTGGTATAAATAGCCCAGCAGAAGAAAAACACTACAACATACATGTAATAGCTTTCTTCCTGATGGCTCATTAAAAATGAATAAGCACTTCGTTTTATTTCTGCAATAACACACTGTAGCAGACTTTTATAAAATATACATACAGATCTAAATCATACCTACACATCTAAATCATAGATACAGATCTAAATCATACGTGCAAAACCTGGATGGGAAGAGCAGTTTGTAAAGCCAAGCACCACACTGCAAGCGAACGCTTTTTCAGGTTGCCTGTAAAACCTCTGTGTGGCCCCTCAGTGCCAGCACGTTCAAGCAAGGAGGTTGAATGACCCGGTGACAACTGGTTGTCCCACCAGCCCGGCCCTATGCCATGCGAGGGCAAATCAACCCGCTGGCTGAGCAGGTAATTCAATACTCTGGTTTCCCATTAGTCGGTGCGCAGCCCGTGCTGCGTGCTGCTCGGAGCCTGCTCTGAATACTAAACTGTTCATTTTCTTGTGATTTTTCCTTCTGGTGCTTGTAAATACACAGGCGGAGTGTTTTACAAATACCGAGGAATGTCTTTCCAGTCCCTATGAAATTAGAGGTCATGATCCCTGTTTTGCACAGACAGAATTGTGATACAAAGGGATGAATGAAAACATAAATGCCCATAGATTTGAGGAGCTTACTCTACAAAACCTGCTTCTGTGTTTTTCTGGGTACAAAGCCCTTTCCTTCTGCCCCTCGACCAGTGGCCACAAGCCGAGGGATATTAACCTCCCAACATAGCCCAGGTTTTCACTTATTGCTGGTTTAATGTTAGATGTGGTAATGCTAAGTAGGATGGGGTTTTTTTTATTATTATCACAGTGAATCCTTTAACAGTGCCAGAAGACAGGCAGAGCACAGTGGAAGAGCCCTGCCGTCAGTCCGCCCAAGGTTGGACCCTGGGACCTTGCATGCAGTGGCCACATGAGGCTCCTCGCAGGGCCAGATGAGCCAGCCAGGCTGCACAGGCACCCCGGGCACCCTCACAAGAGATGGGCTTTTCCAGCTGAGCTAGAGGGACTCTGAGACCCTCACAACCTTGTTCAACACCAGCCTGGCAGGGAGGTGCAGGAAGCAGCCAGACACCCCGCTCCAGACAGACACCCCCTTCCCTCCGGGGCAGCACATCAGGGCAGCACGGGGCATGCATATGCAGAGCCTGGAATTAAAAGCATTTCACAACTGATGCTGCAAATGGTGCAACCTGCTGCACACCTTTGTTGTGTCCCCCTCCCCTCACACGCCCTCTTTTGCCTCTCCTTTTCATCTTGGCGCTGCTGAAAGGAGTCACGGGCCCACGCAGCTGCCCAGCACCAACCGATCGGCTGCCACACCCCCCCGTGCTTTCCTTTTCCCGGGCGTAATACTGCCAGGGCTGCAGCCAGCTTTAAATGTTATGTATCTCATTTGTACAGCTGAACCTGTGCCGTCTGGCTGATGGCAGGGACAGGTCTGAAAACAAACTAATTCTTCTTTTTTTTTCATTTTTGATAAAAGAAAACATTACCTCTCTGAGATTTACACACTAGATCAAGCATAAACCTGAATTATCTCCCTCTTCTTTTTTTCCAGGGAGCAAATAATAGGTAGATCTATCCATCCGTCTGCTTTGTTACACGCCGCCCAGCTTGGCAGAGTTTCTGTTGCTATTAAACCATGCTCATCCCCCTTGACATTTAAAGGGCCGTTATATGATTACTGTCACAGTCTCGTACGTGGATCCTTAAACCAATTCTCTCCTCCTCTTCCTGCTGATGATGGATTTGCTCGTTTATGCCACAGTAATTTGTTTTTCTCACCCAGTGCTCCAGCAAAATGCTTTCACTGTCAAATGTGGTTTTCTGTACAGTCCTTCCCTGCAGTGCCATGTTACAGCCAAGCAGCTCCAGGCAAATTGGAGCTGGCCTGTCTTTCAGCAGTGTTAGCAAAACCAAATATGCCTTTGAGATCCTGGTCACACTGGGGTTGGATCCTCCTGTATTCAGAGTCGCTCCTGCAGGGGTGCAAAATGTGGCAGACCTGTTGATGGGACCACTGGCTACCCCGGCTGCTCTGTCGCCCCCGTGCAGGATGTCTCGTGGGACAGGTGGGCACTGGCTGCGGGTGAGGAGCACATGGCACTCGAGAGCAGGGAGTCGAGACTTTCCACCTCTTTGGGAGCCTCTTTTCCACCTCTGTGGGGTGGGGGTTTGCAGCTCTGCCATCAGGTCAGCGCACACATGGGGAGACTCTGCAGAGCACAGGGTTTGCTGCCACCAGAGCTTTCCCAGATGATCTGCAAAGGGGAGAAACATTTCAGTGAACCAAGTCCTGAGAGTACCTTAAAGTTCATTTTGGCCTCTCCCATGTTCACTTATTGGTAAGATCAGAAATGCTGTGGTTGGTACCCAGCTCTGCCAGGCGCTGATGGATGGTTTTGCCAGAAAGTTGGTCTCGTACACATCCAGGAATTGTATTGAATGAGTAAAAGCACCTGCCACAGACTGTGAAACAAAGCTAAGCCCTTGTCCCATGCAACAGTTTGTACTTCGGGTGTCTCTGATATGAAAACCTGGCTCTGTACATGCTCCCAGCCTGCTCCCGCCACACAATGCTCACACAGAGGGACTTCATCTGCCCTCACCAGCGGACGGTCCACTTGCTCCAGTTCCTGCTGCCTCGGAAACAGGCCGTGAGCAGGGCTACCCTGGCCCATCTCACATGTGGAAAATGAGGCCAGCAGAGATCAAAATGCAAGTTGTTCCCCTTGGATGGAGAGCGTCACAGCTGGTCATGTCACCTGGATACCTGAGCCCAAGGCACTCAAAGCGTGGGCCCCACCACGGGGCTGCAGTGAAAGCTTGAGGATCTCTGGTTTAACCTGAAAAACTAAGTGAAAATTTCCTTCTCCATAGAGCTTAGTTGTTTGTAGAATTACTCCCATCAGCATCTCCTCTGTTCCCAATCCCCTGCTGCAGAGAAGGTTGCAGAGGTTTGCGTAGCTGATGAATCGCTATTCAAGCCCACTTGCTTGTAGAGAAACATCCTCGACCAAATCCAGCTGTGCTGGGGAAAGATGTTTTCTCTCTCAGGTACTTGTCACTGTCGCCAGCTGGAGGTTTCTCTCCCATCAACCTGCCAGCAGGGCAGACTGTGTGCACAATTCAGACAGAGCCAGCTGGGCTGGTGTCCTCTCCTCCAAAGACAATAAATCTGAGAGCAGGGAACTCAATGAGGAATGCTGCGTTGGCCATGCACGCTGCTGATCATGGCACATCCACACTGCTGCCTCCCACCTACCGGGGGCTTTTTGGAGGAATAACTCATTGTGGCAAAACTTCTGCCAGATCCAGTATTGTATGGCTGTGCTTCCCTCATCTTCGCTATACCAGGTATTATTTATGCTCCAGCAGACAGCATCAAGCTGCCGAGCAGTATGTCATGGAGCTTGACTAACTTCTCAGGCACAGACTAAAGCTGTGCCCGGCCCTGGGCTCCTCTCTGCTGCCTGGTGGCTCATGAGGCACTGCGTGCGTGGATTAACGCCTGCAGAACAGCATCCTCAGACCTCTTCATAGAGCTGAAACAAACCCCAAAATGGGGTGGTGAGTCCTCCCCAAACTGCCCAACCAGCACATCTGCAACAGTACCAGCGTCCATGCCACAAGCTGCTGCGGGATGCTAACTCCTGCCACCAGCACAGGTGACAGGGCAGGCAGGGAGGTGTTTAGTGTGCCTGCAAATGCTGGAGGGAATAACCATCTTTAACCACAGCAGACACCTGTGTAAGCAGGAGGAAGGCTGGGCAGTGCAGGGACAGGTGATAGCTGGGGACAGCCCTGAAAGGACCATGGCACTCCCTTTATTCTGTGCTCAGGTAGTCACGCTCTGAAATTCCTTGAGATACTCCAGAGAACTTGGTCCTTTTCCACCTGGGAGTTCTCTGTACCCTTGCAAGTGAGGCCAAGTCACAGCAGCAGACAGGCAGCAGGAGGCACACCTGGAGCTCTGGTTGCTGAAATTATCCCAGGGAAATTCTTCTGTATTGCATTCTGGGGACCAGCACTGACACCCTCTTGATCTGAAAAACCCACAGCCCTGAACATTGCCTGTCCCCAGCCAGGCACTGCCAGTGCTCAGAGAGTCCCCCGCCCGCTGGCCGCCTCCCCACCGCCCCGACAAGCTGGTTTATAGGGCCGCAGCCACATGGGAGACGAGCTGCCAACGCAGGCGCCTCGGATGAGTTGGTGCCCTTTGCAATCTCCTTCTGTTGCATTCCTATATAGTTTGGCCAATTTGCATAACAAACACGCGGTATAAATGTCAAAAGCAGCCACAACCATATCTTATTTTTTCTTCAGATTCTAATTACATCATTTTCACTCTAACTTGCTTTTGCAGATAACTGAAGCCTGGCATGCCGGGGACGTTGCCGTCCCGCATCCCTGGGGCTGTGCTCCGAGAGCCCAACATCCATCTTACTTACAGCCACCCGACGAGAGCTCCTGCCTTTCCTGCAGATGCAATTAGCTGCTCTGTCACAGCTGCCCAGCACAAATGGACCCAGGGAGGAGAGAAAAACACATGTTGAGCCAGGAGACAGACCTTCATGGCGGCCCGTGGAGGCAGATGGCCTCTTCTGCGTGCCAAGAGGGAAACTGAGGCAGAAACAGCCAGGGGTCTGGCTCTCTGTTGCAGATCCACGCTGCAGATCTGGGTTCCTGGTGCAACCCTTGTCTCACTTTGGTTTACACAATTTCTCATGAAGTGGCCCGAGACCCTGCACTCTGGGTGCTTTTGCAGATGCAGGGTGAGGGAAGATGGCTCCAAACCCTGGACTTTTCCAGACTTCTCCAAGCACTCCATCCCTCTCCCTGCTGAGCTGTGGATAAACCGTGTATAAACCCACCTGCTGCTCTCCGCGACAGCCCCACTGGCTGCATCTGCTGCCTCCTGTGGGGCACATTTTGGGCCTGTATCTAAGTGTTTCAGAATCCCTAAAGCGCCACTTTTCATTTAATTCTGCAAATGCAAATGAGGATTTGCAGGAAACCATTTGATTCACGGGTTCATCCTTTATTTTGGCAGATAGCATCAGTTAAACGCCTGCTTATTTCTGCTTTGTGAGAACAATATAAACCACTTAAGTACACATACAAGATAGACGGATCCATAAGTGCTTATGAGCTGTTTGATTTACCGGGGCGTCTTTATCTTTGCTGAGTATCTTACAAAGTCATTTATTATTTAGCAGTAAATTAAAGCAGAGGGTCTGTGATTTTCAACAACAGAAATTAATACCCCAGCACTCCTTTGTACCATATATATCTATAATTTACAGCCCTGAAATTGGCCAGATAGAGCTGCAAGACAATCCGTTTCCCCTTCTCCCTTGTTACCTCCTGATTACTGCTGCACAGGGGGAAATAAAAAATGGACTTGCAGGAGAGACGCTCAAGTCAGTGAAGGATAGTTTTAAATTAAAAGTCCAGTTTTTGTGGCTCTCGTGAGATCCCCTTTGCTTCCTGCTCTGCCCTCCCACACACATCACTTATGGATAATATATTGAACGTGCTGCAATCTCGCCTTGAGACTGCTGATTTTTAACTTCACCAGTTCTGTGCTCAGGGTTAATTATTATTATTATTATTATTATCATTATTATTATTATTATTAATAATTCCACCTGCAAGCCTCGCACACACATGCAGTGGAGGGGTGGCCACGGTACCCGCAGAGCTGGAGCAAGTGGTGTCTATCCAGAGATACGAGTAACAGCGAGAGCAGAGCTCTTCCCTCTGAGGCTCCATGGACTCGTAGTCTGTGGGTGATTTTAGGAACAAGGGTGAGGGTGTTGCACTGGAGAAAAATACATCCTTTGAGCTGGCAACCCCTCCCTTTGGCGCTGGGCCAGGTCATCACCAGCAGCCTGGTGCCACGTTCAAGCACAATAACATGGCCAGAAAGTTTTATGGGCTGTGTCGCGCTCTGGTTGACACAAAGAAGCTAATAATTTATAGCAATTTCATGTACTACAAAGGCAAACCATGTCCCTCTCGGATGTAGCTCTGCAAGCTGCAGGGATAAATCATCTCCAGCAGGGAGCAAATATGAGAAAAGCAGAAAAATTACCCCAAACTTTCCACTTGGCTTCTCTGGATGGAAGAGATGAAGGGGCCCCTGCAATCGCCCTCCTGGTGCGGGTCATGTCCTGGCTAGCCCGTACGGGTGCCCAGGCTGTGCCGGGGTTTCTGAGCCCTGCCTGCAGGCACCACGGCGTGAGCCGCTGCTGCCCAGACAGCCCGCACGCTGCCCACAACGTCCCCTTTATCGCATTTTGTCCGTGCCCACAGGAGGTCCCTGTCCTTCTGGAGGCCACTTGGGCTGCAGAGTACTGGGATGGCACCCCAGAGGCATGGGGGGACAGGGGCTGCACCCCAGGGGCTGTGTGGAGCCATCTGGGTGGCAGCAGGGGTGCATACACCAGCTACTCCTTACTCACCAGCAAAACAAGGAATCTACACAGCAAGTTCCTCATGTCTGGGACCTCCACGGGGACAAGATTTGTGCTTTTGGACAACAAATCCATCTTCAGGAAACTCAGTCCTGCCCTGGGTGCTGCCAGCCAGGAATGGCACCCATGGGCACCACAGATGCTTTCCCCCTCTCTAACATCTGACATCTCCGTGTTGGAGCCGCACAAACCAACCTCCCAGCATCTACCAGAGGTGTTTCACCACACCAGTGACTGGGGTGTCACCAGGCCAGCACTGGGGCCGCTTTTGCTGCGCTGCTGTGCCACATTCTGCCACAAGAACCCGAGTCCCCAGCCTGGCAATCCTGCAGCATCGGATGGGATGTGACACCCCGTCACCTTACTCTCACCACACTCACTTGCTGCAGTTCCCCAGGCAGTCGGCTGGGTGGACCACTGCTGGATTATATGAGTGCCCTTCATTTCTTGGCTAAATTAAGAGAGTAGTTTGTCTTGCAGCAAACCAGATAAACAGGAGGAAAGACATCAGGAAATTCAGCCTTTCACAAGTCACATTTTTCCCCTCTCTTCTTCTCAAAGTGGAGAAATTTCCAAGGAGAAACTGTTGCAGTATTATCTGTCTGTTTTGGGGAGAAAAGCAAGCTGATTAAAAGCAAACATAAAGCAAGATCTTGGGGTCCCAGAGGCTCCCTTGCAGGAGTTCAAAGGAAAAAAGGAATAAAAGTCTGGAAGCTTTAGAGCAAGACATTTAAGCTTTGAAGATTGTATCAGTTATGGATGAATTAAAAGACAGAATAATTAGCACTGGAAGCTACAATACCTGAAAAGATGGGGAAAACTGGTTTCTTCATGCTTATGAAGTCCTTGGAGCGATGCTCGTGCCAGGCTGGGTTTATGGCCCAGGCACTCGCATCATCACTGGCAGCATCTGCATGTGGCGGCTGAGCCACGGCGGCTGGGATGAGGGTTATCATCGGGAAACACGCGGCCCTTTGCATTGCTCAGGACCGCAGCCCACCCTTGGACCCCCTGCCTGGAGCAGGGATGGGGACAGCAGTGCCCTGCGCTCCCCTTGGGGCCTGCACTAAGCCCCAAGATGCCGTGACCTGGAGGTGGAGATAAGGTGGGAGAACAAAACTCCTTGATGAGTCTTGGGAGGCACCTGAAGCTTATCTCCTCTGTGCCTGCCAGCTGAAGATTATAGGCTTTTATTTTCTTCTTCCCAGTGGTAAGGGAAAAAAAAGAGAAATAGGGGGAAAAAACCCATCCTGAATGCAAAGCATGAGCCTGAAATAAATATCACGGCTATGTTATCCCATTAAAAAAGCATTTAGCTTCAAGCTTTGAACACCTTGGGCCTTACAATGCTGGGCTCTGACTGTGATGAGCAATGGGAATATACCTCTGCCAGCTGCTGTTGGCTCCTACCTCCTTGGCAAACCATTTCTTCTCTAGTGCAGAATATTTTTTAGCAGAGCCACTTGGCTTCAGACCTGCTCAGGAGTTAATTTGCTTGAAAATCAGCAAATTAGACTAGGTACTTCAGTAGATATGGGGTCATGGGCATGGAGGCAGGTCCCAGCACTTCAGGAGTTTCATCTTCCCCTTTGGAGGCAGGTCAGGCTCCCCTTGCTCTGCTTCTTCTGCCGTGGAGTTGGGAATGGGGCTTTTGAGCTGCTAATTTCTATCCTAGTTCTGCAGAAAAGGGACGGCTGGACCATTGTGCTCTGACAGTCCTCTGAGGGCAGTGAATCGACCAAATCTCTAGCAGATGAATGGGCAGGAACCGCTTTTCTGCATGCACACACACAACCAGGGCAGCGATAAGGATGTTCAGTGAGAAGAGAAAAACCCAGGCAGATTCCTATCAAATAATGTGTTCCCATATAAGTGATTCTCAGCAGCGTGGAGACTGAGTTGGGCTCTGTGGCACTTAAAGAGGGACGTTCAGAACAGTGTAGATTAAAAAAAAAGCTGTAAAACTGTGTTTGCACTGCAACAAAGTTAATTAGGTTTCACTTTTTTTTTGGTGGAGGAAGTAAAATCAGTCCAGGCAGCAAGGATCAGCTCCAGCCCCATGAGTCGCTCCAACTGTGGGCAGTGGTGAGGGGTGAGTTGCCCTGGGGGGGCTGCCCTGGCTCAGGTTTTACAAACTGGGTTTGCAGTTCAGAGCACCATCATCCATTGTCCTTGGTGGGGTGACAAGAGCAGGTGTCATATCACCCTCCTCCATTGAGAGAAATCCACCCCAGTGGAGCTGGGCACATTCCAGCCCCTCCAACCTCAACACCCTCCACTCTTCACAGCTGCCTCTCCTGCTACTTTTTTCCCCTCTTTTTTTTTAGCTAAAACTCAATTCAAGCAGATCAAGGCTGACCCAGGCTAGTCCCTCCTGCCAAAATTTTCATTCCTTTCGATGGGAAAGATGTGAGGAACCCTCATCACTGATGCCTCCAGTAGCATGTTTCAAACCCCTTCCTTGCTCTGGAGGGCAGCCGTGCTCCTGGCTGCTGGAGGAGTGGGGAGAAGGGTGACAGAGCCAGTACCCTGCAGCTGGCAAAGGTCTGCTGATATTGTTAAAAAGCCCTGGAGCAAGCTTTTTCACCCTGGACCATATATTTAAAAAGCCTTTTCACCCTGGACCATTAATGACACCAGATGCCCCCATGTGCAGAGCCAAGGCAGGGGCAGGGACACTATTTGCAAGGCCCCTGCCCGCTGTGTGCAGCAAGGGGGTGGCTTTCCCCCTGGAGGGGGGCATCCCGCCGGGGATGGGGACCTGCAGGAAAGGCTGCACCCCTTGTTTTGGCTACAGGCAGGTACCCCCCCTGCCAGTTCTAAGCGTCCCCATTGCCACTAGATGTCAGTGAAGACTGGAGCTGGGGCTGCGCTTGGGGAGGGCTGGTCCTGCCAGCAGCGCTGGGGAAGTAAAAGCGGGGTCCTTGGGTGATGGGCATCGCCTTGTACCCCTCTCTGCAAGGCTTGGGGACACGCAGTGGGACCTGTCACCTCCAGGCATGGGTTTGGAGGTTCCCCCCGCATCTCCCAAGGGGTCGAAGGCCTCCAAACCTTGCAGCCGAAGGTATTAGGACTCCTGATTCCCCATCCCTGGCACTAAGCAGAGAGCGTCCTTCAGCCCAGCTGGCAACTGCTCCTCGTTAGGCGATAAGCAGCTGTGAAAACAGCAAGGGAAAGAAATGGGGCAGTTTCTTTGAAGGCTATGCTACAAGCATCTTGTTAGTGTGCATCAGGGGTGGGACGCAGGGTTTCTGAGGGAGCTGTGTGGGTCCTGCAGGCTGGCATGGGGTGAGCTGTGGGGTCAGCTGTACCCCAAGCCTGGGCTCTGCACTGGCCCCCAAGCCCTCTTACCAGCAATAATGCACCAACTATAAATAGTCGATGTTAAAACATCCCCCTAAAAGCCTCCACCCCTTCCCAAGTCAACTGTTTAACATCCTCCTAAAAGCATCCTCCCCTTCCTTGCCAGATCCTTCGCTTTACCATTACAACAGGTTTGTTTCACCGTGAGTACAAAGGGCTGTTTAGGCTTTCTCACTGAGGATGGGCCACACCGCAGCCCTGAGCCACACCAGGATGCTCGTGGGAGGCGTGGGGCAGAGGACAGCCCCCAACCCAGCTCCTCCTACCAAGCTGAACCTGATTCCTCCATCTCCAGAGGTCTGGACCTGGAGTTTTGCTGCTGTCACCCAACTGCAATGTCCCTGTGGGAGCATCTCCCCTCTCCAGCAAGCTGGGCTCACACCATCAAAATGTAACAAATAAATAACGAACGCCTTATTTTCATGGAAGGTGAGGAATAGTGGATGTTACTGAGCCAAGCAATTTGAATTTGCACTTACTGGATTACAACACATTGGCTTCAACCTCCCAATGAGAAGCAGTTTCCCACCACCAGTAGACCATTATTTAGGCAGAGTTTGAAGTAACTCCCCAGCCTCCCCCACCAAAACCCATCAAGATCAACCCTTTTCCCCACAAATATCCCCTGGAATTACCATTTTCTAGTGAAAAGGAAAAAAAAAAAAAAAAGCGCTTTACATCAAATTCTCAATGACCTCTGGTTCTGGGCTGGAGTTTCACAGTACTAAATACTAAATACAGGAGCACAAAAACTCCATTCTCCTGCCAACCTTCTTCAATGCATATTTGGGGGTCCCTTTGTCCTCCCGGTTTCCAGTCCTGACACCCAGCTGCTGTGTGCCCCATCCCTTAAATACAAAAAGTGCAATTTCCAATCCCATTTCTATTCTTACAAACGTCTTCTGAGATTCACAAGGATGCAGAGGAGCAGTCCCCTGCAGGGCCCACATCCAGCAATCCACCTGAAAGTCCACACTGATTAAAAGAGGCTTCATTTTCACTACAAAATAGCAGAGATTTGAGGGTTTGGGGGGGTTATTTATTTCTTTCTTTTAGTTTGGTTTGATTTTTTTCTTTTGTTATTTTTAAATGGTCTACTTGCTGAAGGCATTCTTGTAGAAAAAGATTGTCTTGCGCTCACCAGGACTGGATGGAGATTAGTTTGATGGGCTGGAATAATCTATGCTGAGCCAGGGCAGAATGAGATGGGATGCTCTGCCAGATTTTGAAAGATTTTAGCCAGCATGTGCAGGGATGTGAGGGTCTTGGAGCAGGGCTCAGCAGCTCTGCAGTCCAGGCTGACAGGGAAAAGCCAGCACTGAGCAGCTTTGCCACGTTCATGGCAAGCCCAGAGATGCTCTAAATATTAAGTGGGATTTGCAGTGTATTAAACCCTCCCTGAGATGACTTTTGGAGCCGTGGGGGCCGGGGGAGGCTCTAAAGAGACACATTTGGCCAAGCCCTCACCAACAAGTTTCAGGGTGGCTCCATGGCACATGGCGGGGTGACACTGCTCCTCGCTGTCCCGTGGGGGACAGAGCGAGGCCACCCCTGGGCAGCCGCCTGCCAGCAGCAGTCAGCGCAGTCCTGCCATTGCTGCCTGAATAATGCATAAAGCATCCACGAAATAATAGCTTAATCTTCAGCAGTTCCATCAGCCCTGCTCCTGGTCTTAAGTCGCACCCGTTATTGGGAAGGGATAACAAAACTGCAGCCACCACCACCAAATCCAGAGAGCCTGGGAAGGCTGGGGGCTGCCTCTGAGTTAACTGCATGCAAGAAAACAGCTATTAGACTTTCTGAAGCCTTCTGAAGAGAATTAAAAGGGAATTAAGTTGCTCACTCCAGCTTAGTCAGTACAAATAAACTTTCAGCTGTTGGATTAGCAATACCGGAGCTGGAGCAGGAGTGGTGGCTGCTGGATTTTCTTTCTTTCTGTTGTGTGTTTTTTTTTCTTTTTTTTTGATTCTTGTCATTCAGGGCAACAGAATGTCAAACCAACCTGGATCTTATCCAAGAAAGGTCTGCCTTCATGGCCGTGATGCTATTGCTTTCATTCCTCACAGAAATAAAGACAGAGGCAAAAAATCCCAAACCAAAACCCCAATCCCAGTTCACACTGGCACCTTTTATCCCCACAAAAGTCCAATGCAGATCTTATTTTTCATATAATATTGGACAAAGAAACATACCTGCCAAATAAAGAGGTGCTCTCTCCCCCATCTGTGTGCGGTTTTCTCTGCAGAAAACAGATGACCCCAAGCAGAGAATAAACTGCCAAATAACCATCGCCTGCAACCAGACTTGGAAATAAAAATTAAATTGGCTTAATGAACCAATGCTCTGTCGATGGTACCAAAGCACGGTTTGAGAGAGGAGTGACCCCCGAGCACCACTGCACGCGTGGCGTGGGTTTGTGACCTGAAAGCATTTGCAAACAGCCCAGCCTGACCAACAGGTGACGCAGAGAAGCAGGCAGAACTGGGGGGGGAAGTCCCTTCAGTGGAGTAATGGAATAAATGTGAGAGGCCTTCATTTCTACCCAGTGACTCCAGATACAAGGCATCTGGCTTGTGCCTCAGTTTCCCCAACTGCAAAATCACACTTCTCTTTTCTATGGTGCATGGTTGGATATCAACTTGCAAATCTGCCTGCTCTATCTCTCTCTATACACACACATATACTATTTATAGTGGGAGAAAGAGGAATTTCTGGCTAAGATGCAGTACATCCCCCCCCCCTCTCTACAGACATGCTTAGAGGGGGTCACAGCATCGCAGCCTACAGCTGCATTTGCCCAGTTAAACCTGAGCAGAAGGCAAGACAAATAGCCAGGAAAGCTGCTGGGCTCAGGCAGAGGCTGGGTTCCAGCTCCAAGCAGGGTCCAGTGAGCCCCAGGGGTTTCCATCTTCTGGGCTGGACTGGAAGCAGATGTTTTGCAGCACGTTGACAGATGCTGCATTTCTGTTCTGTTTGTGTGCAGGCAGTACAATGCCGGACCGCTTTAACTGGGATTTTTATGGTTTCCCTGAGAGAGGTTTCAATGAGGTTAGAAATGTTAAGCAGAGCGTTGAGCCACACCAGTGTTAGTGAAGCCGTGGTGCCGGGGGGTCCCTGCAGGTCAGTTTAACCCATCTCCAGTTACACCCCAGCAGGATCCAGCTTCACCATGGAACCAGACCCTGCACCCAAAGCAGGAACCACCACCTTAGTCCTGCTGATAGTCAGCTCCCCGCTCCCTGATGATCTTGGGCCAAAACTGAGCGTGGGGCAGAGGTCAAGGGGTGGGTTGCAGTGGGACAAGGAGAACAGGAAAGCATCGACATGCCTGAGCATTCCAGCTGACGGGTGTTTTGTCACCTCACCCCCTGCAAGACAGTTCTTCCCAAGAGAGAAGGAGCTCAGGGAGCTCGTGCACACGAGAGTGGCCTTCACGGGGGGTCTTGGGGGGACCCAGGTGTCCTGACTCCAGTCCCAGCTGCTGGGCACAGAGCAGAGGAATCTCACCAGAGAGCACCGACCGCAGTGGGGTTTGCACCAACGGAGCCGCGGGTTTCAGACCCGGCGTGAGCGAGCAGCCTGCCCAGCTGTCTGCCTGTGCACGCTGCAAATCCTCACTGCCCGTGAGCCAGCAAGGTACCGGCAACGCGGGCACAGCTGAGCAAATACAATCGCTACATGCAGTTATTAATTGGATAAATCTCACATTTTGGTGCTTGCGGAGGAAGCTTTTGGGGAAGTTTCAGCGGCTGAGAGGTTATTCCTCCTTGCCTATCTGCTCCGGGAGCACCCTGGGTGCTGTAAGTCGTGTGGGGACCATGCTATACCCAGGCACTCGGGAAATAAAGTCCCTCTCTCCACATATGCATGAATATAATGACTTGCGGAAGAGAGAGGGCATGGGAGGGCAGAAAGGGGAATTGCCTGAGGGCACAGGACACCCACAGCCCCTGCTCACTGGGGCTTCACAGCCCTGAATGCAAAGACACCAGCCTGCTGTCCCCCACAATGTCCCGGATCCCCAAGCCCCTTTCCCAAGGACTATTCCGCCCACTCTTGGTGCTTCTCCCTGCTAATGCTCCTGTTTGCCCAAGATGTTTTCCCAAACACCATCCCAAAGGAGAGGTTCAAAGGCAGCCAGGGCAAACACGTTTGGAAAAGGCACAGGTAAATACAGCCCTGAGCATTTCCTCTGGATTAGGCAGCCAGCACCAGCTTTGCCTGTGCCCCCTGAAACCCTCCTGCTCTTCTCTGTGCCCTCACTTTGCATCCCTCCTGCTGATGAGAGCCCCTCCTATCCTGGAATGCTGGGCAGCAGCTGAGAGCTGGCTGCAGCAGAGAAAAACCCCTGCAAAAGGTTCGTGTGGCAGGTAAAACCCTACGGCGCAGTCTGGGCTGGATGCTGACACTGCCCCACAGCACCTCGGGGGTTGGCAGGGGGGAGTGCTGCTGGTTTTCCCGGCTGCAAGGAGACATCAGACAGTGGAAGAGTCAAGAGCAACAGTCAAATGAAGCAGAAAAGGAGGGAGACGCTGAGCCTCGCTCTCCAGAAAGGTCATGCACGCAGCATTTTATGCACAGATAATGATCCTCACGGGTCAGCGCTCCCCACCCCGACCCTGTGTCCTGATGGCAAATAAAAACGTTTGAGCCATTAGCACTGTGTTACTCAAGCTGAGGGCAAAGCTATCAACCAATTTTCCTCTTATGGAGTCTGGAGACAAGGGGAGGGATGAGTAATTTCAACCCCAGTGCACACAGAGAGAGGGCTAGCAGGGGGTGAGGGTGGCAGAGCAAAGGTGAGAGGCAGATTCCCCTTGGAGCATCTTTGCTGGCACCAAACAGTGCTGTAATTGCTGTGGATAACATGCAGAGAAGGGAGCACGGCAGCCTGGGGCTGGGATTGCCCTGGGTCCAAGCCAGGGGCTGGCTAGCTGCAGCAGGACCCTCACCCCAGGGCTTTAACAAGGGATTCCCACCCAGGAGAAGAGGGTTCACCTCACGGCTGACCTTGTACCAAACCTTTCCACATCTCTTATTTTCCAAACAGCTGCTTTATTGCGTGCAAATAACACTCTCCACCTCCATGCTGCCACCACAGAGGGCATGCACATGGGGACAAATCCCAGAGCTGCCACCTCCTATGGGATGAGAAAGAAGCTGACCCAGCTGAGCTGCAGGGCTTGTTTCACCCCAGCACCTCGGGGTAAAACACCCATCCACTGACCCCCAGAATCAGTGGGACATGACCTGCCAAAATATAAGTTTTAACAGCAGCTGGAAAGGCTTCACTGCTGCCCCTGAGATGCCAAGCCCAGGTGCCTCTCCTGCTGATGTTATTCAGCCTGACAACACCTTTTTGGTTAAATTCTCTGGCTTTCAGGGTGCTGTGCTGCCTGGCGTGTAACACTTTGGCTGTTAATGGGGTCTTTCGTCTCCACGTCCCCCTCCTCTGTGCCACTCGCCTCCGGGCAATATTGAGGACTACAGGACTACATGTGCCCCTTTCCCTGCTTGGATCCACGCAGTCCGTAGGTGTTTGTCCTCCCCCCAGCTGCAAGACAGGAGTAGCAGGGCCTCGAGGAGGGTCAGTGGTAACTCGGGTTTATTTGAGGATGGCAATAGACCAAAATTGCTTCTTATGAGCCCTCTGAGATGGACGGTGCATGAAAAAAAGGACAAACCCGGGGGGGTGGGGGTGGTGTCCTGCCTCCTGCTGTGCAACATCCCAGTGTGTCTGGCCAGCCCCAGTGACACAGCCCAGCATGGGTTTCATCTTTGCCTGAAGGAGCTTGTGCTTTGCTTCTTTGCATGCAAAGCCAAGGCAAAGTTTTCCATTGCTGCTGGGGCCGTGTAGAGCATGTAAAGCCTCCGAGCTCCATGGCACGTGCCTTGCCCTGCAGAGCCCAACAGCATCGCCCAAGGGGTGGCTCACATCCCCCCCCCCCCAGCGAGCAGCATCCAACCCCGCTGTGAGCACCGACCTGCTGCACCCAGCCCAGAGCCGGTGCAGAGTGACTGTGATGAGCCTTGTCTTGCTAATAAAATAACTGAACATGATCGCCTGCCCTACTCGGATCATGGCCAATATCCATCACATAAAGCTCATCAGCCAAGCAATTTATTTGTTAATGAGGGAGGGGGGAAAAAAAGCCCATTCAAGGCTCAGTTGTGCTCTGAGTGATGCCGAGCTGGTGCTGAAAAACACATGCCTGGAACTCGTCTGGGTTTGCACCAAGTCAGCTGGGATCAGAGGGTGCCTGAACCCATCCTAGGAAGGCTTGGGCTCCTGCTGAACTGGGGATGGCAGTTTGTTCTGGGATGACAGAGCACCGAGGCTGGTTAGGCAATATCTCAGTGCCCATCCTCCAGCTATAATTAATAGGGCTTGCACCCTGCACCCTCATTACCTTGACCAGGGCAGAACGGCCGGGTCACTCCTAAGGAAAAACAACAAGAAAGCAGAAAGAGAAAAATGCCTGTAGTATAACTTTGCTAATAGAACACATGACAAGGATAACAAATGCAACCTTTCCTCAGCTGTCCTTAACATTCCAGAAGCCATCCCTTACTCTAAAGTACCAGGTGAATTTTTTCTCCTTTTCAGTACTGAGCAGATTCAGCTGCCTGGCATGGTATTTTTTTGTCCCAGCTTGGTACAAAGCATCTGGGTCTGATCTGGAGGTCTGGATCCTCATGAAGGATGGAAATTTGTGAGCACATGGGGCAGACAGGTGCTGCTCCTCCACTGGGCCATCCAGGCTGAAAAAGAAACTGCTGTAGTCATTGTTTTGGGGAAATTTAGAAGGACTTGTGTGTTTTCAAGTGGCATCCTCTGGACTGGGCTCCAGATGCTTTAGATTTTGGTATTGTTTATTAATTCTTCCTGGATGTTAGCAAGGTAACCGGTGAGCTGGGATCCAGAAGCACAGTCCCACATCCCTAGGCTGCAATGAGAAGTAAAGGATTTCACTCTGCAAGGCAAATCCCTGTGTTCATACTCAAACAATATGAAAACCACAACTTTTGTTTGTAAATGAGCAAAATCCTGTATTTCTGCCCCTCAAAGGTTGGTCAAAACCCTGAATTTACTGAAGATGCGGGCCAGCATCCCAGGACATCAGCTCTCGGAGTTCCTGGGGAAGCTGCTGCCTGGGATGAGCCACAAACCTCCCCAGACAGCAAACCTTGGCCGAGTTTCCCGTGCATTCATCAAGAAAGATAGGGTATTTTCATGGAAATCAATCAGTTCATGAACAATTTGCAGGTGAAGCAAGGGGCCGAATGCCTGCAATAACAGCAGCAAACTCCTCTCACCAGCCCTGGTTTTTATGCAGCCCCTTTTCCATAAGCGCCCTGGGCTCTCCCCCATGTCTGCACTGCATGGACACATTCCTCCTCTCCCCCAGCAGGGTTTCAGCCACAGCAGACTATACACTGAATAGGTCTGAAACATCAGTCTGGATTTTCTTTTCTGGGACCACAGGCAGCTCTGCAGGCAAACCCTGCTCAGCAAGAGGAGGGCAGCCAGGCAAACCCAGGCGGTTCTGCAGCCGCAGGGCCACAGCTCCTCTCGTCCCCCAGCCTCCACCTTGCTGTTGAAGCTGAGACCAAAGGTGAAACCTGCCTGAGACCATTTTTCTTTCTTATTTTCTATCTTTCATATTCTTTGCACAGCTCTTCTGTCTGGCAATATGCTAACACTGCCACCAAATTGAAGTTGGAAGATTAGAGCAATCAAATCCATTTCCACAGGGTACATTTAACTGGACAGGTTTTACTTTAAACTTAAGTACCCTACTGGGGATTCATTACCAAAATCCATCCACTTCCCATTTGTTTCTAATGGGAGGAAAGATGAGTTTTGAATAATTAAAGGCCATCTCTTCTCTGCCTGCCTGCTACTGGACAGAGCAAAGGTTGTGCCACCGCTCAGCCCTGCTCCAGTATCTGAGCCCAGCACTATGTAGTAACTCTCCAAAACCCCTAAACAAACCCTACCCTAAATTATTTATAGAATTACAGAACGGTTTGGGTTGGAAGGGACCTTTAAAAGTCTAGTCCAACCCTCCTGCCACAGGCAGGGACATCCCCAGCTGGACCAGGTTGCTCAGAGCCCCGTCCAACCTGGCCTTGAATGTTTCCAGGATTGGGACATCTACTGCCTCTCTGGGCAACTTGTGCCCATGTCTTGCCACCCTCCTCATAAAAAATTTCTTCCTTACATATAGTCTGAATCTATCCTCGTTTAGTTTAAAACCATTACCCCTTGTCCTATTGTAACTGGCCCTGCTAAAAAGTCTGTCTCCAGAAGAGTAACACTCCAACCCCCCAACCAGCTCCTCTTTGCAGGACACACAGAGGATCCTGGCAGGGACATGAGCTGCTGGGCTGGGCCCTGGGCTTTGCAATGCACTGGCTGCACATCCAGCTGGGCACCCAGTAAAAACAGTGCTGAAAAACCATCCCCTTAAATAAGGAACTGTGGAATGGAAGTTTCCCAGCTTAAAGCTCTTCCACATTCTGGTCTCTAGTTGCATCATCTCCAAAGGGCTGGGCTGTCCAAGCACATCCGTCGCATGGCAATCACTTTCCCTGCAAGGGCAGTAGGGGAAAACGATGACAAATTCCTCAAGTTAATTAAAAAGCCCCACTCCAACAACGTAGCAGAGCTTTTGAAGTAATTTATGAGCATTTATTCATTTTGTCCCAGCACAATCTCTGTGGAAATGTAAAATTCAGCTACTGTATTATTTTCTCTTTGCATTGACTGGAAGGAGAAAGAACGAATAGATTCTGTTAAATTAATTATCAGCATTGATTTCTTGTCTTTTTTATATTTTTATCCCGAGACAGAGCCCTCGGTAACTTTGAAGAATCTCTAGCACTCAGACTTGGAAAATTGATCTACTGGTTTCTGTGAAGCAGCATTTCCAAGCTCCCCTTCCTCAAAATACACTCTAAATGTTAATTTGCATGCTCGAAAGGAACTTGGTGATTTGTCATTATATTTGCCTCCTCTCCCAGATGTAGCTACTCGTTCCCTTCTTAATTGATTTTCATATTTAGATTCAGTTCTAGGGAAAGTAATTTGGGGACTGAATCGGAGAGAGAATTAATAGCTGACAACAAACAGGAACTTCAATGGGACTTCATTAGGCCATCCGAGCACCCAAACTGGTCCTCTCTTCCTCCAGCAGTTTCATTTTCATGATCTATTATAAATCATTATATTGAAAAACAGCCACTAAATAGAGACTCCTCACTGCTTTTGCAAAGCAGAGGCAAAAGCTACCAGATAAGGCAGAAGAAATTATTTGCAAACATTTGTTGGAAGAAGAGCCCTGGAGGGTCTCTCCTGGCTCCATCAGTCATTGCTGGCTGCAGCCAGGGCGTGTGGGGTCCGGGCTTCCTGGCAGCCTGGGGACGGACACAAAGCACAGCGGGGACATCGCCAGCAAAGGCAGGTGGTACAAATCCAGGTGTGATGCGTGTCCCCACTCAGGCATCGTGGATTCACCTGGGGACGTCCAGGGCTGCACACAGCGTGGGGCGGGGACAGGAGCCTGAGGAACTTCGAGCACTGGTTGGAAGAAGCCTAAAGCCCTGAGACACCCTGGTGCTGGCAGTGCTCCTGCCCCTGGGGCAGCCCCACAGGGATGCCATAGCACAGGCACGCCTTTGAGAGCCTCCATCACCCCAGTGCTCTTATTAGCATTACTTAATTAACAGTCATGAGGACACCATGCAGCGTAGTAGCGTTCCAACTGATGGCAATTACCCCACACCACAAAGGCCCCTGGGTTGACCGGCCCAGGGAGCTGCAATCCCACTTCAACTCTGGTTTGACTCATTGCACTTTCAGCACCTGAACTTATAAAAAGAAACCCCATCTTCTAAGGAAGGAATGTTTTTCTGCCAGTACATTTGATTTTAGGACCACTCCAAAGCCGTCTGGCTGGAGAAAGCAGTTTCTTCCTCTCTCCTACTGTTCTAAACACAGTTAATTCTTTTATAAATTAACTTGCACAATGTCACAGTACATTACCTCACCTTGGAATATTTTTATTCTGAACTTTGCATGGCTGATAAATGGAACGATGCTTGGATTTTCTCTGGGGATGTTTTACTCGTAATGTAACTTATTAAAATACAGCTGACTGCAGAAGAAATAGCACTTTTTCAACAGGGTCCAGGTTATCCAGCGAAACACAGATAATGAATAATAGTTTATGGCAAAACTGATAATTCAGCAGCTATTATACACACTGGCCCTGTGGTTTCTTTTAATCATTGGAAATTGCTAGGCAAGGTGCCATGGACCACTGGCTAGTTGAAAAGTGGGGGCCCCCAGGAGAGGGTGGCACAAGGTCACCTTTAGGGGTGACAAATCAGAGGAGCCCTGCCAGCGATGATATCCCTGCCCACCCGCTGCGGCCAGGGAGCTGCACCCACTTCTGCATCTGCTGTGGTTTATTCCAGCATTTTATCCCTGGCTGTGAAATGCTGCTTTATTTATAGCAAGGCCATGAGGTAGAGCAAGGCAGTTTTATTTCTGTGTGCATTTGCTTTCTCCCGTGGGTGGGGCAGGATGGGGCAGCATCATCTCACCCAGCACCGCCGGCTGCTCCGCTGGATCCAGGGGTGCACGTCCCTTGGGGTACCCCTTCCCCAGTCAGCCAAGGGAGGGGATCCCAACCCTTCTGGCTGTCCCTGGAGAGTGGAGAAGGGCTTTCCCCCTCTCAAATGTTCAAGGATGCTGGGCATGTTTCTCCAGTTGTTAGCCACACTTTCAAAGACTTCCTCTCCTTTCTCCATCACTACAGCTAGCTCCAACTGTGTAGGTGCTGCCATCCTCCAGGACCCCTGCCCCTGCCATGGCAGAGGGGAGGTGGCTGCTCACACTATCCCATCCCCGCTCCTAAGCCCACTCCCATTTTAGCCACTGGCAGCCTGGCTTGGGCCCAGCACACACTAAGGACAATTTCAGCAGCCAAGAAGAGAGAAGGCAGCTCCCACCAGAGCCAAGAAGCAGACATAACCCCAGACACTCCAGTTTTTCTACCTTTCTAGAGGCAGACATGTGCCACGTACCTCAGAGCACTGGGGACAGCAGTGGCTCTAGATGAAGGCACCAGGATGCCTCCAACAGCTTCACAGTGCTGGGAGAAGCCATGGGGGGATGGTGAGAAAGACCTTCCCAGCTGCAGCTGCCTTTAGCCCTTCACTGCTCACAAGCAACACCTGCTTTTAGCCTCCTCCCTCCCCAAAATAGAAAGGAGATGCCAACCCTTTTTCTTCCTTTCCCTCTCTTTCATAGCACCCTGAAGCAGGGAGGGACTGTTAACCCTTCCCTGCCCTCAGGCCCTTGGCTGTAACACAGCTGCCCCCCAGGCCAGGCAGCAAGGGGACATCATGGGCAGTGCTGGTGCCTCAGTGTTGGTCCCATCCCACTTCTTCCCTTTCCAGCCCTGCCATTGCTACCCAGGGTATTGCCTGGCTGCTAGCAGTGGTGATGAGAAAAAGCAGATGGCAAATAGACTCATTTTCTGAAGCAAGGTTAACCCAGAGAATGAGCAGCAAAGGGGCGAATGGAGCTTTCTGAAGGATCGAGGAGTCAGGGGGGACATGAGGGGCAGGGAAGGAAGATGCAGAATCCCCTCAGGTGGAAGAAGAGAGCAGGCTGGGATCACTCCACCCAAGCAGCACATCATCCAACAGCCAAACGGTGCTGTGTCAGGGAGGCTTGAGCTGGCCCCAGCCTGGGTGACATCCAGGGACGCTGCTGGGGCTGCCGTGGGCTCTGCTGGGTAACGCTAAGTGACCACTTAAGTGCTGTGCCTCAGTTTCCCAACTTGTACCCCCGGGCAGTTATCAGCAGTGTCAGTAGTGACATGTCACACGTCCAAAGTACAGTGAGAATCTCTGCAGAGAGATGTAAATCCAAGTCAAATACTTCTTCGTATCTCCTGGGAAGATCAGAGGGTAATTAGCTCTGACAGCAGGACCCCAGCTGGCAGGAGGGCAGGGGCACGGTCTCGCTGGCAAGCACTGGGCACTGCTTGCTTAGAGCTGGCTCCCCGGTGCTGCCTCGTGCCAGAGCATCCCAATTTCCCATGGTGAGGCTTGAAAAATCCAAGGGTTTGGACACATGAAATCTGCTCAGTGTTTAGTTGGGCTTAAAAAACCCTCCTTGCTTTTCTGTACTGCCTGCAGCCAAGCCTGGCTGGGCTGTCTGGGATGGGAGACAGCAAGTAGGATGTTTGGAGGTGACAGGCTTCTGGAAGAGGGCAGCTGCCCAAAGGATTTAATGAAAACTTCCCTCTGTGTTAGTCACCCCCGTGCCAGACCCAGCCCAGCCCGTATCCACAGCACAGGGGCTGCACCTTGCAAGTCTTGCCTTAAACTGCCCCAGATAGCATTCGAACACCTCCCTTTTACTGATTAGCAGGCATCTTTGCTTCCAGCTCCTTGAGACTATTCCTCCCCTCTTTAATAAATACCTCCTCTTCCTCCTGTGACAAACCTGCCTGCACGGGCAGGAGCCCCTGAGGCCCGACCGCAGGAGCTGCTGGGGCAGAGAGCTGCGCGGGAAGCAGGGCGGCAGGCACTGCTTTCCCAAATCCCTTCTTAATTATGAATGATGAACACTTGAAAATCTGACCCGAGGTGGCTGTTGTTGAGTCATCCTCTGTTTAATTGCTTGCAAATATTACACTGTCTCGCAGTGTGGGCTGTAAATTACCAGCAAATAAAGTGTGGAAGCTGCTTTACAGCTAATATATTGCTTCTTGGGAAAGTTTTTTGATTAAATGAGTCTTTTTGCTGAGCTAACAGCCCCTTCCCCAGGGATCAGGCTCCAGTGAGGGATGCAGGGGGATGCAGAGTGGAGGTCTGGACCATGCCTGCCCCTTGCAGGTAGGAAGAACCACAGGGGAATAAAACACAGAGACATCCAGTCCAACTGCTGTGACAATGTTTGTGCCACTTGCTGAGAGCCTCAGAAGTGCCAAGCACTATTTATCAATATTTCCCAATACCCCCCAAGGTGAGTCTTTCTGATGATTTCAACATGAGGATTCATTAAGTGACTTCAAGTGAAAAAGAAGAAAAAAAAAAAAATCCACTGTTCAGCAGTACAGATTTCCCTGGAGGCTTCTGTTATTATCATCTTCCCAGTTATGAGTGATTTATCCTTGATGTTCCTGGCTTGGCATATGCTCTGCAAATTATTGCTCCCATTGTGAATCCAGCCCCTCTTGACACCCAGGCAGAGGGGATGCAGCCACCATGGGTGCTAGCACCCCTCTGCCTTCACCGGTGGTCGCCAGGGCAGACCCCAGGCTGTCTTCCTGGAGCATCATCTGTTGCTTATGTCTCTTAAGCTTTGGCTATGGGCAGCCCTAGATGATTAAAAATCATTGCAGGAAATGTTGAGATTGGGATGAAGCTTTGGAGGTCTCAGCTGTGGGTTGCTGAAGCCTTTTAGGGCATCTTGGCTGGTGCCATGTGGCTCTTCGTGGACAGAGCTGGTGGTGACCCAAGTCAGCAACAAGCTCTGTTAGGAAGGGCTCCAAGAACAAGATCTGTTGGAACTGCCCCCAAATTTAACCTGATATTAATTCCCACCTCTGGTCAAAGGTCCTCTGTCCACCATCAAAATATATCCATCCCAGGGGAAGGAGGTGGTGGTTGTTTGGGAATCTGAGGAAGGGTGATAAAAAGCAGAAAACACCAGCAGTGCTGCTGAACCACCTTCCAAAAATAGATGGTGTCCAAGCAAAGGAAGAAAAAAGTGTCTCCACTCCCTGCCTTGAGCTGTTGAGGATTTTTCCACGCACATGATTAGATGAATTAAAGGGTTACAGAGAGTCCTGGGGCTAAGCTGCTGCCAGGGAAAAGTCCCACCATGGATTTGGCCTCAGCACCGGCTGGTGATGGCTCAGGACTGCGGCAGGATCTCCAGTCACATTAAAATGATAAATTTCCAACCTGTGGCATGAAATGACACATGAAATGATGACTTGGATGTGGTTTGTCCATGACTAACAGGAAATAAGGTTTCACATCATTTCTAGATCATTCTCATAGTTGTGCTGACAGGAAACGGTATTCTTTGAAGCAAAGCATCTCCCCCCAAGAAAATCAAGGTTATTTCAAGGTTTTATAACTTCCGGTTGGCCATCAGAAAACAGGAGTCAAAATCAACAGCATCCTCAGTCAAACATACCCCAACCCACTGTGTCCCTCTGATTTCCTAGAAAAAGCCAATTGTGTTAAGAAGCGCTACTGGTTTTTCCAAGTCTTCCTCCATAACTCCCAAGATGAAGCATAATTAACTGATGAAGGATGATCCTTCTATGAAGGCACTTATTCTACTTTGCAAAGAAATGCAAACTATAATTAGCATTTTTTTTCTTTTGGCATGCGCAACCTGCAAACACTCATCAGTCCTCGGGGGCTGCAGCATGGGGAGATGGATTTTTTATAGGTGTTGAGCAGGGTCAGTCCTTCAGACGTTTTAACAGCAGGTGGTGGCACAGATGAAGAATTTTTTGGAATCAGCTGGTGAGTTTAGTTACATTTCAACTCAAAACATCACCCTGAGGTGGAAGGAGATGTGTCCATGGTCTGTCAGTCCCGCTGTCCCCATCACTGATGGCTTTTAAAAGTCCCGAATGTTCCCTCTCCTCCCCATTCACTTCAGCCACCTTGCCACGACTCGAGACTACAGAGGAAAAGCACAGTTCCTGTAAAACACAGCTGGGAAATGAGATTTATGTTTATATCAAGGATGAGGGATAGAAAGACTGTGGTTGTTTTCTTGGGGTGCCCAGCTGGGGTGTCCCTTGCCTGGGCTCACTCAGCATCTCCTGCAGACTGGTCCCCCCACGGGACATCCACCTCACTCTGCGTTTGGAAACCATTACCCAACCCTTAGAAAAAAGCCTGGAGCAGCCAGGAAGCCATTTCCTCTGCCAGAAATACCTGGAAGAGAGCAAAAGAAGCAGGGAGGAAGGAAGCGATAAAGCAGAGGAAGCTGTAAGGCGTTCAAAACCTCAGGACGGCGACACTCAGGGGATGGAAAGGAATAAAAGAGTATCTGGTCTTTGTTCACCTCTGGAGCCACAGCTCTGGCAAAGATGAGCAAGAGCAATAGAACTTCCACCAGTCCTAGGTTTTCTTGATGAATGTTAAGGATTTTCTCAACAAGAACTCTAAACAGTGTGAAAATAATAACAGAAAATATTTTTGTTTTCCCAAGGGAGGAAGATGCACATAAAGTGGTGTTTTTTTTCTGTCTGGACCGTGCTGACAGCAGCCCTGGGTGCAAGTAGCTGCTGCACGGATTTCATAAGCCACCGTTGGAGAAACACTGGAAGGAAACATGTCCTTCCCCCCTTCCCTCTCTCCTTCGTCTAATTTTGTATTTCTCTTTCTGGCTGTGCTGCAGAGAGTAATGAACGTGGGTGATTTGCCATCAGATAAATTGCATGCCATTAGCTGCCTGTTTAGAGACCATATTTCCTCTTTGTGATGGGAGCTCAGTATCTTTCCAATGAGTTATTACTTGGAGATCTTCTAGACCTGGACTTTAAGTACCGAGCAATTACTGTGCCGTAATTCCAGGGCTGCTCGCCTCCCTGCTAGACAGTCTCTTAAGCCTCATCAGGTTGACTGGAGGAAGCTTTTTTAGTTTTAAAAGAATGGCTTAATGACAGCTGTTTTGAGCAGCTCCCTTTTCCCTTCTCCTTTTCCATCCAGCCTTTTCAGTCGCCCGCTGCAATCTCCTCACCCTGCCCAGCAATGCTGGGTGATGAAGGAGGGGGTAGCTGGGGCTCCAAGGTTGCACCTTGCAACAAAGTGTGTATTGGAAATAACAGAAAACTGGCCAAAACCTTGTACCTACACGTGCATTAAACCATGGCACTGCTGCCCCGTTGTGCCCAAGCCCTCCTGAGGGGCTGGCACAGCCCTGCATCCCAGCCCAGCATCTCTCAGGGGTGCAGCCCATCGCTAACCCTGCTCCCACCTCTGCTTGGTACCTCCATCACTGCCTGCTCCAGTGGCCAAGATATGTTCCCAACATATGCCCGTTTTCCCCTCTTAAAAAATGAATTACAAAAGTAATAGGTGCTTCTTCGGCTTAGCATGGTGCTGGAGTTGAGGCTGGTTCTTGACTGACATGATCATGGTGTGGGTTGGAGGGAGGTGCTGTGGTTCTAAGAAAGAGGTGCTCTAAAACTGAAGGAAAACCAGCAAAAATTTGTGAAGAGGCTGAGCCAGCCCTTGTGCTCCCCACATGTCCAAACACAGGCAGTAATGCTGCTTCCCTCAGGAGCTGGAGGCTGAGGGAGAAAATGTACCTGGAAGCATCATCCCTTTTAGGATCACCAGCAGCTCCTCTGCCTGCAAGCCTGTGCAATCACTGTCAGAGATTTACTCCCCCAAAGCACATTTCATTTTATTAAAGAATATGGCAACAACAAGCATAAAACTCAGGGCTAAAGCCGTTAATACAGAGTTCATGGTGCCTGAAGCATCTCATGCATTTTTAAATGTCTCAACCTGCCTAAGTGGAAAATAAGACAGCAGAGTGCCCCAGGCCCGTCCCACAGCCCACTCGATGCCTGCTCTGGACACCTCTGCTTCCTCCCAGTCCTGGGGCACCCCAGCTCCACACTGGACAGGACAGGGTGCAGAGGAATGGGATCAGCAGGATGGGATGCAGAGGGATGGGATGCAGAAGGATGGGATGCAGCAGGAAGGGATCAGTGAGATGGGATGCAGCAGAACAGGGTGCAGGGGACAGGGTGCAGCGAGCCATGATGCAGCAGAAAGGCCGAGCACCCGTGGGTCCTTCCCCAGCCCTGCTGGGACCCCTTTCAGGGGCGGGGCCCAGATCTTGCAGCAGCCCCAAGCACTAACTCTCAGCAAACAGATTTATTAATGAATGATGAATAGCATTAATTAAAGAACATTCCTTATGAGCAATTAAACACCTAAGTAATCCTCAGGTGGATGGATGGATGGATGGATGGATGGATGGATGGATGGATGGATGGATGAGGAGCACCGCGAACCCCTGATTTATGGGTAAGGGCAAACACTCCCTTACAACAGAAACAGTAAAAGTGCACTAGCCAGGAAACTTGCTCTTTTTCTCTTTTTTTAACAGCTCTTCTTACTTTTGACATCTCTCCACCTTCAGAGCTTGGAAAGTCTCCCAAAACAGTCACAAAGGCAATGCGTGCCTGACAGGCTTGGTGGGGTGACCCTGGCCACTCCTGGCTGCAGAGCTGCTTGTTTGAATCAAAATCTTTCTATTCTTCCTATGACTTTATTCCCACTATCAGATGCAGGAAAATCACCCTGTCCTGGGACAAACCAGGCAAGGTGTCCCACACTATGACCAGGTTTGTCTCTTCCTTCCCCTCCCCCAGAAAAAAAATAGGATTATTTTTGCAGCATTGTGTTATTTTGAATGACCAAGTAATGGAACAAACCTACGGGAGATATTTCAGCCTCCCAAACTGCTGACGTTGAAATGTATCCAGGAGACCAGGCTAATACTGGGAGTATTTTAAATAGATCAAATAATCATTGCTTTGCAAAGCCAGATTTTTATGTCTCAGGCCTCGGGCAGGTAGAGTTCAAGTGTGTTTCGATAGTGTATTAATAGTGTATTAATGAAGCCCGCATTTGCAGCGTGAGATCTTCAAAGGCACTCTTGGTTTTGAACTGTAATTGTCCACTGAGAAATGACAAAACAAACAGCAATTACACTGAAAAAGGGATTTTAAAAAAATTATGCCAGTGGGACTGGAGCTCATAAAACAGTGTTAGTGATGTATACACATTAAACTGTTGCCAATTGCTGGCGAATTGAAACCACAGAAGTGCCTTGTTTTCCTATTTTCTTGCTTTTGCTTTTTTTTATTATTAAATTTTTGCAGTGTGAGTGATGCCCGGGGATGAAGGCAGATGGTACATCTGCAGCCAGACCCACAAGGAGCTCCCAAAACATCCCCAGAGTGAGATGGGGACCGGGACTGGTCCTCTGCATCCCTGAGCTCACAGGAGATGTGGTCCCTGGAAATGTCGGATAATTCCTCTGCACCCAAGGTGCCCTCTGGAGCTGCGGCACTGGGAGCTCCCTTCCAACATTGCTACCTTTTAAGAGCGAAGCTACAGGACATGCCCTGAAAACTGCTCCAGCCTCTCCAAAAAGATGAGAGCTTACCCACCCAGGGGACATTTTTATTAGCATGATGCTAATATGTTATTTTTATTAGAGTGGCACTGTCCCTCTTTATGTACAATCTGTAGAGTTCTTTTCCATGAGATAATATAACCCACACCAGACCCGGTGTGCAGAAAACTGTTGATAACAACATGGGGCCATTTATTTTGTGTGGTATTGTTAAAGTGAAAACACCAGCCAGGCAGCGGTGGCCAATTACTGTCAGCTCTTACCTGCAAATAGGGAAAAATTCCCCTTCCTAGGAAGGAGAAAGAGAAATTATGGACTGGACTCAGTGCTGCAGCAAGGCAAATAATAATAATTTCAGTGTCTGGAAAGATTAGGGGCTGAAGTGCTTCCTGCCTGCTCTGCCACGTTGGGTTTCCACCTTTATTTTAGGAGTGTTTCTAATTTCAGACTGGTTTCTCTTTACCTTAAGTACACTCTTCTATTAAAAATGGAGAAGTGTATTGTTGAGATCTAACCTACTGTAATTTAAGTAGCTTGTATAAAAATGTTAAGCAGCACATGGTTGCTGTCAGCTCTATAAAGAAGCTCTAAAACCACTGAAGCATTGGAAGGCTCTGGCTGAAGGGCTGGATCCAGCACCTGCCAGCATCGCTAACTCTCCAAAAGTGCAGGCAAAATAAATACCTCTCTGCATCGACATTTTCCACTAATTTAGTTGTTGCAAAACCAAGGAATTAGGGATGAGAAAAAATGGAAATGCTCATTTTCCTTTTCCTGCTTGTGAATAAAACCTAAGTAATATATTAATTCTAAAACCATAAAGAATATGAAAATTAGGAACAAAACACCCAGCTCCCTTATTGCAGATAGCACTTATCTTGTTTAGAAAATCAGTTTTAAATGCATGCTCAGATAAGCTTACTTTTCTGTCTGTAGCTAGCACATTTTAAATGGTTTTATCTAACTAATAAAAAACATTTTTGATGCTGGTTTTTGGGCGTCTTAAATTGAAAACCAATTTCCATCCAAATAGACCATGGCACACATTGTGAGTCCAAAATTAATAATCATGTCATAAAAAAGAAATGCATCATTCCCTATATTATAACATAATAAAGTGCAAACACAAAGAATTGCCATAAATGTACATTAAGATCCGTAATTGCTTAAGTAACCTCACATATATAAAGTGGTTTCTTCTGTTTAGTAAAAACAGGAGCTGTAAAAGAAGTAAACCTGCAGATTAGTGGTTACCAACCAAGAAGAATCGAGTTAAGAAAATAAAGTACAAATGAGAAACAAGATTAAAGCCGATCATGTAAACCAAGTTTTCCGCTTTGCTAATTTAAATCATGATTAAAGTGGGTGGCTGAAATCAATCGTCTCTGAAGTCTTCAGCTTCAAAGCTCCTTCCACCCTGGGAGGGGCTGGGAGAGGGTTGGGGACAGTCCTGGCACGCCGGGGGATGCAGGGGGATGTGGTGGGATGTGGTGGGACAGTGGCAGGGGATCAGCTCTTGGGTTGGTGCTGAGCTATCACGGATTAAAAAAAACTAAATTACAAGTGCTCAGAGCTGCCCAGGATCATTAAATCCTCCCCAGCCTTGTCTCCATCAAATGCCATGCTCTTGGAAAGATGCTTGTTCCACAGTTGTTCCTGACTGCACGTGTCAAGGAAAGAAGATGGGGATTTCGGGAGAGACAAGGGGTATCAGAAGAGAAACAGTGTGATGGCTGATGCTCCATCTTGATGCATATCCCATGATGTTCAGAAAATGATGGGTGGCCTAGAGCCATGAAGCAGGGACATGGGGTGCCCAGCACCCACCGAATCCATCCCCTCCTGTTTTATACAGGTAGGATATGCAAGTTTTATAGGAAAGCGTTACCAGGGACCCTCCCATGTAGGCATCCTACAAGCCAGATTGGGGTGAGAGGGGGCAGCAGATGTGTACCAGCCCCATGGCAGTGTCCCATCTGTTAACCCATCCCACCTCGGTGGGAGATGGGAACCCCCTTGCTGCTGCCATCGCTGTCAGGGTGCTGTGGGGAGCCCAGGGATGTGCTGTGTTCACAAAGCCCTACAGTACCACACCAGGTCCCCCGGCTCCATGCTTGGCCATGCCACCACCCACAGGTGTCCCACCACTGGGGAGCAGCGAGGGCTTCACATCCCTCCATGCCAGCCTCCTGCGGTCCTTCACACGGCGTCTGAGGAAGCATAATGTTTTTGGAGTGGATGGGGAGATGCCTTAGAAGATGATTTGACATTTCAGCAGGGCCTGGGGCAGCCCAGAGGACATGCAGGGACATGGCAGTGCAGTTTCCCAGTGGCTATGGCAGCATCCTGGGAAGATACTCAGAAAAAAACCCAATTCCTTCCTGGCATCTCTCGCTCTGACTCGCTTCCAAAGCACACCCCCGTTCCCGAGCAAACCAGACCATCTTTCTTTCATACGAAAGAGAGAGGCTCAGCAAGATGTAGCAATAATCTGTCGTTTTCTATTCCGCTGCTCAGCGAGGAGCCTCTGGGGATGGTGGGGAAGGAAAGGGACCTCAAAATAGCGCAGACTTTCTGTGCAGCTGGAGAAGCTTTCTGGAACAAAGAAAAACTTGGAATAGAGCAAATATTCCCCTTCCCCATTCCTGTCCCAAGAAAAGGGTTCGGGTGAAAGTAGCTTGAAACACCCTATATTTGTTCTAGCAGAACCCGCTTGGAAGAGGTGGAAGGCTTCAAAGGGGCATCTACCATCATCAACCAGCTGGGACATCCCAGGGCTGGGGCTCGTGGGTTACATCTGCTTTGGAAACTGGGTTTGCTTCTGCTCCCTTATCAGTATGTTGCCCAACCTCTTGTCTTGGCAACTCTTGCTCCATCCATGGAACAGGCACCTCTCACCTCGGCAGGGGACTGCTGTGCAGTGCCCCGGCAGCGCCTGGCCACTGCGGCCCTGGGGTCCCACCTGTGCTTTGAAGTCTCCAGCAGCTCACGGTTTTGGGGTGAGAGAGGAACGGCTGAGGGAACTGGGGGGGTTTAGTCTGGAGAAGAGGAGGCTGAGGGGAGACCTCCTGGCCCTCTGCAACTCCCTGCCAGGAGGGGGCAGAGAGGGGGGATGAGTCTCTGGAGCCAAGGAGCCAGCGCCAGGCCCCGAGGGAATGGCCTCAAGCTGCCCAGGGCAGGGTCAGGCTGGCTCTGAGGAAGGATTTCTGTGCAGAAGGGGCTGTTGGGTGTTGGAATGGGCTGCCCAGGGCAAGGGGGGAGTCCCCATCCCTGGAGGGGTTGAAGAGTCGGGCTGAGCCAGCGCTGAGGGATCTGGTGGAGTTGGGAACGGTCAGGGTGAGGGTCATGGTTGGGCTGGAGGAGCTTCAAGGGCTTTTCTAACCTAGATGATTCTGTGATTCTGTGAAACTGAAAAGGGCATTGTCAGAGTGCTGGGTCTGAAGGAGAAGCAATTCCTGAGCAATGTCACTCAGAAGATCCCTCCAAGGCTTTGAAAGAGAGATAAATGCTGACGATGCCACCATCTCCCATGGGAGGAGCGCCCCCATGCCAATAGCCAGGCAGGCTCCAGGAAATGAGCATCTGCTGTGCGTGGCTGGCACAGGAGGAGCACACCAGGCTGCGCTGCACCAGACCCTCCCTGCTTTGGGACTGCAAGAGGCACAGGGCCACCCGTCCCCACGGAAGCCACCACGTGCCTGCAGGGTGCTGTGCTGACTGCCAGAGCACAGGGGAGGCAATGAGGCATGGCCAGTTTGAAGCCCCCATTTGAAGCCCAGTGCCTGCAGGTGGGACCACGCCGATCTGTGCCTGCCTGGTCCCCACCATCAGTTCCCTGCCATGCCTCCAGAATGAGACCTGAGCATCTGAGCTTCATACTCTTCTTCAAACACTGTAGGCCTTCATCCCCTCTCCCCATCATCCTCCTGTCCCCAGAAAAGAGGGATGTCTCAAGCCAGTAAGGGGCAAGGTGCCCTGTAGCCAGGGCAGCAGAACCAGCTTTTTGCTGTGGATGCGATGACAGAAGGACCAGGATGATGTAATTCTTTCTGCTGGAGCACACAAGCGGAGATTTGGTCTCTGGAAGGGGTGAAGGGCACCTTTGCATCACCCAACCTTGAGAAGGACTCAGCCCCAGTAGGGTGCAGCCCCCATGTCTGGTTCCCTGCCCGAGAAGCTGGCAGCAGGGACTGAGCTGCTGCGATTTTTGGTGCCTGCTTGATTTGAGCTCTTGGCCACGTCCCAGCTCAGTAATTTCCGAGTTCCTACCACCACCTTGTTAAACCAAACTAGGCATAAGCTGAAAGCAAACCGTGGCAAGGAAAGTGTTTGCAAAGCACCGGCACCAGATGTCCCAGGTCCCGGGTGAGCCTCGTCTGCCGTAAAACGCACCAGCTCGAGGCTTTCTTTGTCTCGCCAAAAAACAAGTGCTAAGGCTAAGCATGGGCCTCATGCTGCCAAGGGGTATAAATTGGCACCTATTAGCCATCCTGAAAATAACTCTAACTTGTTTGACATAATGAGGTGATTAAATCAGCATGAGAAATTCTGCTTCTTGAAGCCAACAGGACATGGTGAGATAAATTGTGTTTCAGATCTCCGCACAATGAGGGAAAGGACAGAGCGCGATTTGGGGAGGGGAACATCTGTGTGGGCTTCATTGAGCTTGGTCATGCCGTGCCAGCAGTGCTGGGCTGGGGTGAAAAGGGGGTCTGCATCGACACACAGTCCTGCCTCCTTTGTTAGTGCTTTGAGGGTTGGGAAAGCACAGTTTGCCTAATATGCCTGATTTTACCCATTTCCTGTCCCCGCCCCCCCCAATCCATTAGGTCATGCAAGGACATTGCTGCCAGCTCCAGCCAGTGACCTGCCAGCATCTCCCACACCTACTGCCCACGTGTTTTCCTGCTGCCGAACTCTTGCTGTAGGAACTCAATGTGCTAAAGTTGGTGTTAACACGGACGGATCTCCCCCCCCACCCCGGGAGAGCCTCTGTTAGCAAAGAGCGTTTCAGCAGAGTTTGCTTTTGCTTTACCAGGCAGGTAAAACACGCAAGAAAGGTGCTGCACGGCGTGTGGATCTGGCAATAAATGGAGTTTGCCATGTTGGTGAGGAGCACCTGAGCAGTGTCTTGGGTTGGTGTCCTCAGCTGCTGGAGCAGGAGGAGCATCTCCATGCCACAGTGCAGGAGAGGATCAGCCAAGCATGAATACACTGGTGAGAGCTCCAGAAATCAACCTTCTGCCAACACCAGCTGACCCATGAGCTCCCAAAGATCCCAGGGGAGCTCCCAGATCCCCCAGCCCTGCGCTGCTGTGGGAGACCTTTGGGGTCTCCACGTCAGCATGGATCTGCAGAGCTCCACCAAGCCATCCACTTCCATCCCCTGTACAGACGTTTCCATCAGATTCTCAGTGACCTTCAAAGGGTTGTCTCTGCTTGGCCAGCTCTCATCTCTGATGATTTGGTTCCTCTCCAGTACCTGTCATACAAATGGAGGCATGGTAAATCTTTGGCCAGCAGTAATTCACATCTAGACATCACAGGGACTGAGGATAATGCAGGTTTTTGAAATCCAATAGTCCCTAAACACTTTCAGGTGCTGCCTTTGACTTTCTATCTTCATGCTTCAGGGACAAATCATTCCTTACAACCTGTGCTCCCAGATCCTTTCGCCTGAACTCCAGAGAAGGAATTCAGTTAGGTCTAGCACAACATACAGTCATTTGTCATAAAATTATTTTTGTTCATTTATCTCCATTCTGCCTTTTCAAGTCCTTTTCATGTGTGCTACTTCGGCCAAATTCCCAATTCCCTGAATTTATTATCACTATAAAATGGTTGCCTGCTCCACAGCATGACCTAGACGCGCACCCCACTGCGATGCTTTAGAGGCCTTCGTCTGTTCCTATGGCAACTGGAAAAAGAGGCAAGCACTGCAGCCAGCATGGGGACGGATCCTGCACCGATGCTGACACCCTGCTCCCGGCTGGGAGGCTGCGAGGAGGCCAGAAGAAGATGAGGGTGATATGCAATGCTGGGTGAGTAGGGCAGAAACACATCTCCCTGGTGTGTTCAGTTCCCTGGTCACCTCGTAGCAGCTCTGTGCTGGGCCCACGCGTGGCCAGGAGGACACAGCTCTGCCAAGATGCTGGGTGGTGCTTGGTCTTCGCCTGTCGCAGGGGGGCACAGCATGCTGCACGTGAATCTGGGGTGGGATGGAGACAAGAAGTGCTCAGTAGGCAATGGGACGTGGATGTAATTGCAGGAACAGGGATATCAGCGCCAGGTCTCCCGGGTGCCTGCGGTGCTGTCCGCCCACCAAAGCCCACCCACAGCCGGCGTGGTGCAGGGACCTCCCCACCACAACATCCAGCTGAGTGGCACAAAACCCTGCACCCTGCTGCACTGGCCTCACTCTGGTTTCTTACTCTGTTTGCCCTCCAAGTAAAATACCCCTCACAAACCCACTCTCCCCATACCAGCCATCTTTGCCACAAAAATCTGCTTCTGCAAAATCTACTGCCTTTAACCTGTTGATAGACGTTAACACCTTTACTTTCATTTACTGATGTTATTCTCTTTTAATTCTTTATTAATCAATTCCCACATCAGCCACTCCATCAGTTTGCCTGGGATCGAAGTAGAGCTGACAGGCCTGTAATTATCCAGGTCATCTCATTTATCCTTTTTAAATGTTGGCAGAGATCTCACCTGGGAAATCAGTGGAGCAGATTCAGCTCTTGCTTTTGACACAGACACAATTTTGTTTTTTCTCCTGTGATGGGTCCCTGTCTTCAGGCTGGGGATCCTGCAGGAGCTGCCCAACCATCACTTTGTGTACAGCCATGGGCACCATCTCTGTCTCCCATAGCATCTCAGCTTTCATTAAAAGCTGGGAAAACAGCATGCAAGGGCCCCTCATCCTCTCTGCAGCACAGGGACTGGCTTTTCTGCTGCTTGCAAAGCATGACCTGAGCTCCAGGTATGACGGCTCTCAGACGTCACCACAATATACACTGTATTTCCTAAGCATCCTCTGGTCTGGGGTCTATTAGTCACCTCCTCACACAGCAAGATGCTTTTCCCCCCATTACCTGGTTTGAAAACAAATATTCAAAACTGAAGCAAATAAAACTAAAGCAGGCTCTGAGGGAAAGCTGGATTGTTTTGTTCTGAAAATAACCCAAGGGAGCTACATATTTCCCCACCCTTGGTGTTCACTGCGGTTCCTGACCCGATGTCCCCATCCATGTTGGAGTGACAGCACACATGAGCATCCCCGCAGAGCTGGCCACAGCCACGGGGCTCAGCCCTGAGGGGAAGGTGATGGGCACCACTCCGTGTGTCCCCTTCCCTACTGAGGGCAGCGGTGTTGGGGCCAGAAGCTGCCCCGCAAGGACTCATGGCTGCTCTTTGGCCCAGGCTGAGCTTTCCCCAGACAGTCAAAATACTGTGAAGCTGCAACAGTGAAAGAAAATGAGAAAAAGAACATTTGCAGACAGCAAGCATTCATATTAAGGCTCCTTCAGTAGATAACTTACAGCCACCTATAAAAGCTACGTGCAGCATGTCTTCCAAGGCCAGGCTGCTTTTAACACCTATCAAAAGACACTAAAAATGGTGAAGGGGTATGATCAAAAGAAGCAATGCTATGGAGATGCACCCCAGCTGCATCGATGGGGAGGCAGCGCATTTACATGCACCTAGTGCCTTTGATCCAGCACTTCTTGTTTCTGATCTTACACTTACAGAGGATGCTGCTTATCCAGGCAGTGCCTGGAGCGACTGGCCTAGCCCTGTGCATTCCTGCTGCAGACTGTACAAAGCACTGGGGAGGTGGATGGGAAAGAACTTCTCCTCCGTCTGCAGCCACGCAGTCGTGACACGCTGGTAGGAGAGATGGGCAGAAAAGCCTTTGCTTGCTGCCATCTGGCAGTCCGAGTCCAGGAAACGGGCTGGAGGTGAAGGAGAAAATAGTTTTTCTGTTTACCCACTTGTAGGAAGGAGGAGGAGGTTAAATTGGGACCAAGAACCGATTTGCAATCCTGGCAGGGAGTGCAGAGCCACATTCATGACCTCTGCTCACTACTGCAAGAGCTTCTCCCTAAAGGCAGATGAAAACGTTTGGGTTTTTTGGTACTGGGAACCAGAGTGGACACCACCAGGCTGCGTCCAGTGTTGATCAAAAACCCTCCAGGAAGCGGCTTTATACTAAAGGATTTATGTGGGATTGCTGTTCAGCAGCAGAAGGGTTTGTTACGAGCAAAGGCACCGTGGGGAGGATACCAGGGGATGAAAAACCGCTGCACTTTAACACCTGTACTGGGTCTGGCTGAACTGGAATTGGTTTTCCTCTACAGCAGCCCTCACGGTGCTGTGTTTTATGTCGGGAGCTGGCAGGGTGTTGATAGCACCCTGGTGTTGTGGCTACTGCTGAGCAGTGCTTACACAGCACCAAGGTTCTTTCTGATATTTCCCCCAGTGGGACGGGGTGGGCAAGATCTTGGGAGGGGACACAGCCAGGACAGCTGACCCAAACCGACCAAAGGGATATTCCAGACCATATGACGTTTGCTCAGTATAAAGCTGGGAGAAAGGAGGAAGGGGGTGGGGTCACCCTTGGTCCTCCGAAGCAACCACTACGCGTATCGGAGCCCTGCTTCCTGAGAAGGCCCGACATCGCCTGTCCATGGGAAGTAGAGACTAAATCTGTTTGCTTTTGCTTCCGCGCGCGGACTTTTGCTTTGCCTTGCTTATATTAAAACTGCTTTTGTTTCACCCATAAGGGTTAGTTTATCTTCTTTCCCCTCTTTACCCTATTGAGAAAACAAGGGGAAAAGGGGGGGGGGAAGTGATAGAGCGACTTGGTGGATACCTGGCATTTAGCCAGAGTCAAACCATCACAACACCCAAGGCTGGCTGGGCCTCAGCGGCTTTTCCCTCTAGCTGCTGCTTCGTAATCCCAGTCTGTGTTTCCCAGCCTCCCAGAGGGGCACAAGCTGGGAGCCAGAAGCACAAAGTGAAAGGGCAGTCAGCTGAGTGGAGGAGGTGATCCGATGGCAGGGGATGCTCTGCAGGTCTTGGCACCACGGGGACTGCTCAGCACTGCTGCAAGAAAGGAGGCAGCCGCAAGCCCCACTGAAGTGTTTGCCGGCTGGGAAAGCTTGCAAAAAGGTAACGGCCTCCAAGCAAGAGTCTGCGTGCAAGTTGCAGAGCAAGTGTTGCTGCAAGGTCCTTGCGGAGTAAGCTCAGCCCTGCTCCCAAGAGGCTGAAACCTGGGTCAAGGAAGGGATCGAGTCAACCATCTTCTTTCTCTCCACTTGCAGGCATGTTTGCACAGTCCCTGGGCATGGGAAGGGACCCGTGCTCCAGGGGGACATCATGGGGCTGCTCCCATGCAACACGTTGAGCTCCAGATGAGCGGACCCAGAGAGCCCGCAGAGGCGAGTAGCACTGCACCAGCACTGGCAGCAACCTATGTCAAAGCAACACCAACGTTTCCCATCAAGTTTTCTGAACATGAAATTTCTGCCTATGCCCAGGCTACTTCATTTTTCATCTCTCCTGTCTGCAAGCTGCTCTGCTCCTTTCCAGCTGACCTTGGGGTCCTCTTTATTTACTGCCTGCCCTGTCCTTTTAACACAGAGGTGGGATGCACCTCTCTCTCCAGCAATGCAAAGGGATGGCTGGAGGCAGCAAGGACACCAGAGATGAAGGAAACCCACCTAGGCCCTCTGCCCGCCACGGCAGAGCCATCAGCAGGGAAGGGTGTGCAGGACCGCAGGTTGCACAGCCCCAGCTAAGAGCAGTTTTGCCATTGCCACAAGCCCACCTCACGCTGCAATTTGGAGAACCACCGCTGACACAGAAAAGACAAACACCAACCGCTTCTGAGCACGGCAGGCAGCATTTCCATGTGTCCCTATTTCTGGCATGATAAACCCCAACACATTATAAGGAGGGACCCCACTGCTGTCTGAAAGGCTTTTAAAAAGCTTTGTTCGATACATGTGTGGTTGTTAAAAAGCCTGGCATCGATTCTCCTTCACATCCTTGCCAGCTCATCCCTCTCCGACCTCCCAGACCTGCCGCTTCTCCAGAACTAGGATCCCTTTGTATGGCAGCATTTTATATAATGCACTCAGTATGATGAAGCATGCAGTTGGACTCGCAAAAATGTCTTTTGAGCACATCTAAAGCTGCTTGTTAACCAGAAGGGAGATACAAAGAGCACAAACTACTTACGGGGATATTACAGCTCGCATGTGCTGCTAGTGCGCAAAGACCCATCGCTACCCAGCAAACTTCTCAGGAATCCAATAGCACGGAGGAATTAATAGCTGTGGGGATGAAGCTGTAAAAAATAAATGGGCTTTGTTTGGTAGCTTCCTGCCACTTGTGGAAAACAAAGTGGTTTCAAACACTGGGACTTTAAAGCTGGGTATTTTTAAAATTAAAAAAAAAAAAAAATCGAAAGAGATTTCCAGCTGACATCCAAGCAGTGATGAGCTTGTTTGGGAAGTGTTGAGGAAGGAGCTGGAGGTGTTAGAAATGCTTGTCTCTTCTTCCCTCCCGTGACAGCATTAGGACAAACTGAAAGAGCCTTCAGCCTCACGGGGTCTGCATCACACCGCCTCTTTTCTCAGCACTGCAGGGGCTCGGGTGGGATACTACCGCCACGGCGCCGAGAGGTGACACTTCTCGCAGGAGCAGAGGTGTGTGTGCCGTGGGGTGTGAGCATCGGCCCCGCTCGCCCTACGCCAAGGAATGGGGCAGGACGAAGAGTCTCCGACTCACAGCAGGCAGACCGCAAAGCGAAAGCTGCTCACCTGTGGAAATACAGCCCAGCGGCCGGAGAAAGCCTTTCCCTTATTTACAGCAAATTCCCAGGAACTCAGGTCTGAACTGAAAGCGTTTGCTCACTTTTCAAGAAGCTATTTAGTCCTCTACAGAGAAACGCACAGCATCTCCATAAATTTCAACAATGTCCAGAGGGCAGCAGGATCAGAGAAAATGCCCTGACCACGAATGCATCAATCTCTTCAGGGAAGAATCAATTTTTATGTGCTTGTAGCTGTGGAGATTATTGTTGACCTTGTGAAATCATAAATAGAAGGCACTTTTGGCACAGTCCCTGCTTTCATCCAGCTTGTTTTTCTCTTCCTCTCTCCCCCACCTCCCCATTTTTGGAAGGTAACTGCCTACTTTGCAGGCAGCCTGCCTACAACCACCTCCTTTGGAAATATTCATGCTTTTTTTTTTTTTTCTTTTTTTTTTTTCTGAAGGCAGAAGAGCTCCTTGATGTTCCTGGGCTCCATCTCCTGCCAGTGCTGGGTTCGCATGAGCAGGGCAGGAGTGCAGTGCTGTTGCAGCTCCAGATGTACCCAAAGCCATTAGCACCCGTTTAACAAATTCTCACAGCTGAGCTTTTTTCACCACGTAGCTACAGGCTTCATGTTCCCTGGTCAGTCTGGGCTGTTTAGTTATAGAGGGTCAAATAAATTGCATATTTCTGTAATAAGTGAGCTAATGATTTAATTCCTTGCATTCTTAAAGACACCTGAAACATCAAATTTTGCTCTGAATACGCCCTCAACCCCCTTTTACAGGCTCTCAAAGTATCTGCATGCATGAACACACTGCTGCAGAAGCAGAAACCCCCAAGAAAACATTTGGAAAGAGGATGACGAAACTAAGGGCTTTTTGCAACAATCTTCCCCCTGCCCCGCCACCTCCAAAGGCTCCCTTAGGGAGAGCTATGGGTTTCTTCCTACTCAATTCAGGTAGGTATTGCAGCGTCTCTCACCAAAAGTGCTTCAACAAAACTCAGTGGCGAGTTTAAACGGTGCCACCCTGAAGCAGCAGCATGGGATGCTCTAAGAGCTGGTCCAGCCTTGGATGGGTGCCTGGAACACCCCAAGTTGTGTTAGACACTGAGGCTACCCATCTTGTTCCTCGGGCCATTTTCATTGCCTGGCCAGCTAAGGAAACTGTAGGGATCCTTTTATATTTGGTAGATTGCAAAGCTGTTAAGCTTTGAGGAGGACACGAATGGAGAACTAACACAAACTGGATTTTTTTTTTTTTCCCCATGCCTTTGGAGCAGCCCTACCAGCCCACTTCACACAGGCTCTGGCTTGGGCTGAAGCCCTGACTGTCAGCACTGTGACACAGCAAGCAGCCAAGCAGCACAGGGTCCTTCCCTCAGGTGGATTCGTTTTGAATCATCATTAATTACCCATGTAAGAAACCAACAAATATTTTTCCACGTTGTGCTTCAGTGAGAAAAAAAAAAAATAGTTTTGACAGAAGCAGCTCTAACACCCCAAAACAACAGTTAAACCAGACCTCTTGCCTCTCCCCAGCTGCACAGGCTCTGGACACAGCAGCTGTGGATTTGGGGAGACACCCCCCAATGCCATGAGCATCGCCTGTTACCCTATTTCTTACTCCTGGGGCTTTTTGGTGGTCAGAAGGCAAGTGCTGCTCACACTGCCCTTGAGTGGGCCCTGAAATGGCTGCAGGGTTTGCAGGGTCCTGCCCCAAGAGCCATGGGGAAGGAGGGTCAGAGGGTCCTGAAGAGAAGGTTTCACAGTGCTTTCCTTTTGCTGCTGCCTCTTGGCAGGTGGAAGCAGGCAGCACTGTGAGCATCTTCCTTCGGCTCCCTGCCATAGCAGTGAACCAGTATAGCCTGGGACTGGCACTTATCCTGCCTGAACCTGATCTTGCCTTCTCTTTTCTGCACTTCCCCCCCAATAAAACAGCAAACCTACCATTCCTCCACGCAGCTTTTGGCCCCCAGCATCTTTGCAGGCCCCATCCTAAGCTCAGCACTTTCTGCAAGACAGTAACAGACTATCCCCTCACCCACACTAGTAATAAAAACAAGGTTCAGATCCTTATAGTTTTGATAATGAGAGCCAGGTCTGACCCTTGCAAAGGACAGGACCAGTGCTGGGATGCTGCTCCCCTGCAGCCAGGCTGCCCAGCTTGCAGTTGTGGGCAAACAGCTTTGCTGCTAAATGAAGGCGCTGCAATGCCCCAGCAGAATATGATTAAATGAATAAACAAAATGCAAGGCAGCCAACAAGAGCAGTGCTTTAATCAGGTCAGATGAAAAATTAAGTTTAAAAAAAATTTTCCAGATTCAAATCTTTTTTTCCCTATTAACAGCTCATGAGTGGCTCAGCTCTGGAGAATGAGCAAGAAGAGAGGACAAGGGCTCTTGCAAAGCGTGAAGAGACCCGTCTGAGTCCTGCTCCCCTCTGCTCAGCACAGGACCAACTCCTGGTGCACGTCCTGAGGGATGTTCAGTTCTGAGCTTTGCCTGAGCAAGGCCACCTGCAACCATCACAGCTGATCCTCTCGCAGGGACCACGAGCATCCCACAGCCAAGATTTAAACCCAGATCTCACAGAAATGGCCCCAGGCATCGCCCCAGGCTCCCCATGGGCACTGGACTGTGCTGATCCAAGCGCTCTCCTCCCTGCTCATCTATCCACCCCTGGGCATCTAAGCACAGGAGCCATCACAATTGCTCCTGTCACTTTCCCCACCTCCAGCCCCCGCAGCTCGTAGCATCCCTGGACAATCCACAAGATTCAGTCACGATCATCATTAACTCATGGTCGCTACTAGAAAACAGGGACAACTGCAGCAAGCCAAGCCAGTGGGTGGCATGGATCCATCAGCTGATGGCCTGGAGCACAGTGCCAGCCAGACCTGCTTTTTCTTTGGATACACAGCCCAGGGCTGCCTTTTCTTTCTTCTCCAGGCACCCAACCAATTAACTAAATAAACAAGGAAGCAGCAATTAACCTGGCATTGGCCTCTTCAGCACCCCGCTAGCAATCCTCCCTCGAAGGAAAGCTAACAGATTTCCCTGCTACTCCAGACAGCTTGAGGGCACAAAATTTTTCATGCTCTGACCCTGCTCCAGTCTGTCTGTGGTTCCCAGCCCCTCCAGCCTGCTGCCCTCACCAAAATGTGCCTTTTAAGTGAAATCAGATCCAAAGAGCTTTTCTGGGCCAGTGCCTCTCAGATGCTTGGCAGGAAGATTTGCAAATGCACGTGCCTACAGGTGCATCTCGAGAGCTGGCCAAGCCCCTGCATGCAGTTGCCCACCGTGGCTCCCATGGCATGTGGCCCAGGCGGGGCTGCACATGCAGCACTCGGAACCCCCAGCTCTAGGAGTTGGGGTTAGCGTGCTGGGCAGGGGGTGCAGAGGCAAGGGGCTAGTGCCAGCTTGGGAGCACAAAAATGTATGTGAAACCCAGCGCCAACAGAGCCTGGCAAGCTGGGCAGTGATAGCTGTTTTCCTATCCAACCCTGGGCAGGTTTTGGGGCTTGCTGCGTTCTGATGAGACCTTTTGCTCACCCTGGGCTGGAGTTTCAGAGCATTTATTCTCAGATCAAGAGAGAGCTGCTGTTTCCTTCCTTCGCTACAACCATTTGTTGAACTAGACCCAAGTTCCCAGGCAGGCAAGAGCAAGGGCATCCCCAGGCCGCCTTGTTCAGTGTCTCATCCCTGCATCAAACATTTCATGAGTCTCAAGTCACCACGGGGCAGCCCAGCCCTACAGCACCCCAGCTCAGGGCAACCCTCCAGCTCTGCCTTATTTGCCTGCCCCCACCCTAAGAACACCCCCCACCTCTCCCCATGCTGCTGGGGGCTGGCAGTGTGCCTGAGCACCTCTGGGGCAGAGCCAGGTCCCCCCTTCAGCCAGATCTGTTGGCATTTCAGCAGTCTCGGTCCCTGATGCTACTGATGAACAAAGTTATCTGGATGTCTGCCCCATCCCTGTGCCTCTCCAGCTCGCCCATCACTCGTGGCATCAAGGCAGCCCTTCACTGGCACAGACACGTGCCTGGTGAGGCTGGTCCTTCCACCCACACCCCACGTCAGCCTGAGCTTCCCCAAAACCCAAGGACAGGCTGTTCCACATGGCAGATGTTACCTGGGGACATCCATTCTTCCCGCACATGGCGACACGCTGCAGCCTCTCACCGAAACACCTCTCCTGCTTCCCAGGAGCATCACAGCAGCTTTACTGCTCTGGGATGAGCTGCAAGGCTGGATCATGCTTCCCACAAAGCATCATGGCCTTACAGATCCCACAGGAATGAGGCAAGGCACAGGTTTTGTAAAACTAAGGGGAAAAAAATATGTATATTTTACAAACCCATCTTCTGCACAGACAGGCAGCTCTTTGAAAGCTGGAGTGCCTTGTAAAATCTGGGTCAGTTTTGTGAGATTATTTTGAAGGAATGGAAAATCATTTTGACAACTTTGAACTACCCTATTTTGTTGGTTTGGGGTTTTTTTCCCTCTCCTGAATAAAGTGCCTGGGAATAACTTTTTGTCTTTATAATCTACTGAAGTTAAATCAAAGTTAAGACCCAAATAAAACACCTCGAATGACTGGCGACAGAGCTCTGTGAACTCTCCCCATGGAGTCGGCGGGGAGCAGCCGGGTCTCTCACCCCGACCAGTGCTGCCGCAGCTGATTAACCGAGTCGTTAAATCACTCCTTGTCTCACCAATGCGCCTCATTTAAGCCCAATTCCTTCATATTTCCAGCCCAGCAGACATCACCCCAAGGGACAGAGACCAAGGTGTTGTGTTCTTATCCGGCAACTACTGATGCCCTGTTTATGGGAAGAGACTAAGAAAATATTGACAGTAGAGCAGAGGAGCATCCCCGGGGCGGGGACGGAGCTGGGTATAATCTGTCCTTAATGCAGGCTGCAGCACTGCCCTGTGCCCCCAGGGACGGACTCACTGCCCAACCACAGGCCAAAGCTGCCTGCAAAAAACACCAAATCTCCTGTTCCACACATGATGAGACCCACTCAGGGACACAAGTCTGGGTGACAGCAGCATTACAGCACAAGAACCCTGGGTGTCACCGCACCAGGATTCACTTGCTTCAGTGCAGATCTCATCCTGATCAGCAGCATCTTCTCTCCTTACCCCACCACTCCTACTTTGGGAGCAACTGGCCAACATTCACTGCTGCAGCCTTCCCCAAATACAGCCCAAACGGCACAAGACGAGGCTCTGATGAGCAGAGAGGTGGCGAAGGAAGTAACCAGCCCACCCCATGGGCAGCAATCACCCCCAGACCCCCCGGGGGGATACAACAGCCCCCCTGCACAAGGGTCTGCTCCCACAGGGAGGGCACCCAGGCGCGAGCAGGCTGCGCTCCCACACCAGGGTGCTGGGTGCTTCCAGGCCACCCTCTCCACCACCCTCCCTGCACAGCTCATCAGGCTCTGCGGTGTGAGGACTGCAGACAGAGCAGGCGATAATTTCATTTCCCTTGCAAATGAGGCCCCATTCCTTCCCCATCCCCAGCACCTCATCAGTGGAGCCGTCATCTCTACCCCGCTCCCCACCAGCCCTCGCTGCCTCCTCCGCTCACTTCAATTTGTTCACCCAACCCCAACAAACAGCCATTTCCATTTTGTGAGGAGCCCTGGCTGTCAGTATTCTTACAGTCTTGTTGCAGACGGTTGATCGGGCAGGTTTGCTTATTAATGAAGTTATGACAGTTAACTATTAATAACGACAACTTGCTTTTCTAGCAAACATGGTTCTCTGAGATGTTATCCGATGCCAATTGCTGAAAGCCATCAACGTATGAATATGCTGCTTAGGATGGGATGCTGCAATGGGCTGGTGCCTATGTGGAAAAGGGGCTTTGTGGGTGAGAGAAGAGGGCTGAGATGGGGATGCAACGAGCTGGAGAACCCTGACAGGTCCCATCTCAGCACAATGCTCTCCCTGAGCCCCCATCCTTGCAGCCCCATTGCTCGCTCTTAGCAGGGAGCATTTTATACCCCTGTTTCTCCATCACTTGCACCCCTTCATGAAGGCTTTCCCAGCTTCACTCCTACTCTGTGCAGGGCAGGGGTCCAACATCAGTCAGCCTGCGTCCACCAGCTTTGCCAAGACACCAACCCTTTTGCTATATTTAAACAGCCCTGGGAGCACTCTTGGTCTCAACAGACCCATTCCCCAGCAAAGGTGCTTTTGAACTACACCATGCCATAGCAAAGTAATTAAAAGCAAGCCTGAAATCTTCTCAGGGAACTCAGAGCACAATTAAGGCTGCAGAAAGCTCCAGAAAGCAAAGACTCAGAGCTCCCAAGTCCCCTCCCAGGCAGGAGATAGGTGCAGACGCTGGGTGGGGTCACAGGGGAACAGCCACAGGGTCACACTACCTCCTGGGGTGGTACCTGCCTCAGTTTCCCCACTCCAGTTAAGTTACAGTCTCCTACAGCACTGACTGAGATCACAGCAGTCACTGACCTCCCGGAGAAAGCTGCACCCCACATCCAGGATCCTGCACTGCCTTGGCTGAACTCCTGCAGGGAGCAGAGAAAGAGGCAGTTACGGGGGGCCCTGCTGCCCCCCTGAACCTCTCTTCACCCCAGCCCAGCTCATTGGTGCCCTCCCAGCCAGGCTCTCCCAGACCTCTGCCCTGGCTGGTAAGGCACCCAGTCATTCCTGGGTAGCCCCAAGGCTCCGGGGATGGACTTCACCCCAGCCCTCTTCCCTGCAAAGCAGATAGGTGCCAGCCCTGCTAGAAAAAGCCAAGACAGACAGCAGGATCCAGCCCCACTTTCATTAATTTCTGTTGAATAATTAAACCCTGGGAAGTTAATACTTTCTGCTTAAAAACTCAAATTGCAGTGTTTGTAATTACTGTTTTATTGAAGCATTAAAAATTAAAGGGTATCCTGAGGTTGCAGTTAGTGCACGAGCTGTGTTCAGCCCTGGGTAAGGGGAAGCTGAGCTACTGGGCACCAGCCCAGCAGCAGGGGGGGCATGGCCTCTCCATCCCTCCCCCTGCTGCAGAGAGGAGGTTTTGGGGATCAACAGTTACAGGAGGACCCACCTCCCCAAACCTGGGGGTCCTGGCCACAAACCCTGCCCAGCCCAGCTCCAGAGACTCAGGCTGCCTATCTCAGGGCAGAGGTATGTGGCAACTGAGGCACGGACTCTCCACTGAAGTACAGAAGGAAAATCCTTTATTATTTTAACAGTACATATTTACGCTCTTGCTACCTTAGCTCTTACTTCATGATAAGCAAATCAGCAACTAGACAGTCATCAACCCCCTCTCCCCAAAACAGTTCCATACTTTCTCCAAGGTGACTTATCTTTCTTCCAAGGCCCGCTTCTCCTCCGGGCCAGAGCAGAGCTGGCACTGCTCCAAGCCAGCGCAGGACAGAGCTCCTGCCTGGCTCACCGAGCAGAGTTCTCCCAAGCAGAGCTCTCCAACTTCACCAAGCTCCCCAAACAAAGCTCCCTGGACAATGTCGATTTGACTCTTAAATATTGAATCTCCCAGAGCTGTGCAGGGCTGACAGGCTAATGCCAACTTGCCTCTTAATCATTTACCAGTAACACATGATTTGACTCTTAACATATTGAATCTCCCACAGCTGCACAGAGCTGACACTCACACAGAGGGGGGACCCCTGACAGCCCCCAAACCATCACCCATGTTGCTGCCAACACCAGCCCAGCCCTCCCCACAGGGCACAGGGGTGGGGATACCAACTCACCGAGCCAGCTTTGGGACCCCCAACCATCCCTCCTCTTGCAGCCAGGTTCTGGGACCAACCCAGAGCCCCCCTTCCCCAGCAGCACAGCTCAAATCACGTCTAACAGCCCTTTATAGGCTCCAACATCTCCCAACCTCCCTGTGCTGGGGTGGGAGAAGCTGGAGGCCAGGCTGGACCCCTGGGAGTAGGTAACGAGGGCAGAAAGGTGCTTTTAAGACTACAGCTGTGAGGAAGCCTCATCTTCCCCCACCAAGACCTTTTGTGCTCCCATCCCTTTGCCATCACTTCATCCCATCACAAGAGGAGGTGGTCTTGAAATTCGCAGCCAGAACATCCTCTGGCCCCGCAGGGCTGGGGCACGTCTGGGGTGGGAGGATGTCCTGACGTGGGGTGGCTTCCCCCACCCCGGTACAAAGGAGCATGGCTGCTGTGCCCTGTCTGACCGGGCAGACGATAAATGGATGGAAATGTCGGTGGGTGTTTTTGTGGCTGCAAAAAAGCGAGTGGGCAGGTTGGAGAATTCCCATCTCGTGGCAAGGTGCTCATCACCTGCGGGCGGAGGATCCCTCTGCCAGCTGCCAGAGGGGAGATGCTGCTGGATGCAGGGGAAAGGTGGGGAGGGGACACGGTGGGAGCCCACACATGCTAGCCCGCTTGGTGCCAGAGGCAAGGCTGGAAGGGCGCAGAGGCACCCTGGGGTGTTTAAACACTGCTGCACGGCACAGTGAGCATGGCCCATGGGAAGGGTGACAAAAGCCACCTCAGTCCCCACTGAGGACACCTGTCTCTCTTGCAAAGGAGAGGGTCAGCCCAGGGGTGATGAGGCCTTCCTTTTTTTTCCAAAGTCCTATTTTAGGACAGAAAACAAACACAAAACTCAAACAGGAGATGCTTTATTGGATCGGGGTGGGGAGGAAGAGCTATTCAGCTCTATTCACATCACCTCACGCTGCCAAGCCGAGAGCATCCCCATCTTTCCCACTGCTCCTGCCGTCCCCTCATCCCAGTCCTGCTCTTCCCTCCCAGCCTCTGTGTATTTTCTCTCAGGAGATGTGGCTCATGCCGCATTTCCTCCCTCAGCTGCTTTAATGTTTGTGTTTTTGTGCAATTCGCAGTCCTGAGTGCCATCAGGTTGTGCGTCCAAGAGCCCAGAAATACCCATCAGCTCTTTCCCCACCAGCCCACATCACTCCAGTTTGGGATGCTCAGTTCCCCCACTTAGGGCCCTGCTACTCCAGTTAGGGGGATGTTACTCCACTTGGGGGATGTCGTGGGGCTCAGCTCTGCTCTGGAGCATCTGACTGTCCCAGCCATCCCATGCTGCATGGACCAGCACCGTCCCCACGACTTGGGGACCAGCCCAGCAGGACGGCCCCACAGACTCTCAAACTGGTTTCCATGGCAGCCAGTTTTCAACTGCCTCATCGGTCTCCATGGCAGTAAGACTCCTCCCTCCCCATCCAGGGTGGTGGGGCATTACTCAGGGGTTTTCACAGCAGATCCTCCACTTGAGAGCACCCATCAGGTCCCCAGCAGCTCCCCCAATTCCTCCCAGCAGCTCTGCCCTGAAAGCAAACCAGTACAACCAGTGCATCTCACTGCACCTGAAGAGACAGCATCTGCCCAGGTACCTGGACAGTCAGATGGGGCACAAATTCGTTGGAAACTCAAGAGACAACATCAATTTTTCTTCCTTCTTGCCCCCACCTCACCCCCATCCCGGAGGGTTTCCCGCTGCTGTCTGTTGTAGCTGGGGCCACCTGGCAGGTACTTGGCGCGCTCTCAAACCAAGACAAGCAGGGCTGTAAACCATCTCTCTGGTAAGAGAAGGAGACAAGCTTTGTAAAAATGACGCACGGCAGACGCAGATTAATTTTATTTTATAATCCTGTTGAGGATTTTGAACTAGTCACCGATACGGGACTAAAAATACCACTGGGGTCCTTGAGTTTTTATTTTTCCCATTCAACAACACTTACAACAAAAACACCCAACCAAAATAGCATCTACAAAACCAGACTGAGCCCCTCACGGGCGATGACAGGAGCTGGAGGTGGGGAGGTGTGAAAGCACCGGCTGCGCGTGGGGCAGCCGGAGGAGGATGCAAACAACATCGCCCTTCCTCTGCGGCAAAACACTCTTTCACTGAAGATAACCCCCGAGATCTGCAGCGCACAAGTTCTCTGTGGGCTTGGATAAAGCTGAGCCAAATGTAAGAAGGAGCATAATTCTGTGTTTTCTGTGCTGCTAAATATTGGCAGTAATGGTTCCAGGGGCTGCTGCAGCGAGTTTGTCCTCTCTGGGGCATTTAACAGAGCTTTGCCCAACTGTTTTGATGCCTCCTGAACACCGGGAATCTAATACTCTCTTTGGGACCATGCTGGAAGCCTGCCCTTGGGGTGAAGCCTCTGCAAGTGTTCCCCTTTCAGCCCCCCTGATGTTCCTCTGTAGGGCAGGAAAGGACCCGAAACCAAACTGGCGCTGGCAGCATCTTTTCCAGTGCCTGGGCAGGAGCAGGGGGGTGAGGGGGTTGTGGGTGCTGAGCGTGATTCTCACCACGTGGCCCTGAAAGCAAATTCCTGAAGGTAATAGCAGGAGACAGGTGCAGGGAAGAGGCGTTCGGGTTTTGCTGCTTGGGCTTTGGGAAGCAGTGAGGGGAAGCAGGGTGTGTTTGAAGTCCGGGCTGGGCTCAATCCTGAGCTGTCACTGGGACTCCAAGAGTCTAGAACCCACCGGCACCCATGGGACAAGAAATGTGATCCAGAGCAGTGCGGGAGGAAAGGACTCTCTGTATTCCTGCTGAGACCAAACCGTCACAGGAGAACACTGCTTAATTAACGTGCTCAGAAAAAGAACAAGCAGATGTTTACATTCAGGCTCTTTTTAGAGCAGCGAAGAAGGACAAAAACAGTCAATGAAATCTCCCTGCTGTTTAGTTTTCTGGTGAGAAACCACTCAAACAGGAGCAAGAGCAGCCAAATTTGCAGCGGTCTTGGAAAAATGGCGATGATGGAATCCAGCACATCATGCCCTGACAGTCACGGGGGGATCACTGGGTCACACAGCGCTGTCCCTTTGCCTGTCCCCCACCCTGGGGAGCAGCATGTCAAGGGGACCAGACCCCATCCAATCCCCACCAGGGTGTGCCTGGGTGGTGGCAGTGGCAGCTCTGGTCTTGGGGACACGTAACTCCTTGTCCTCTGCTTTTATAATAAAGTTACAGCAGATAGTGCGGTTGTTGCTTGAGGGGGAAAGATGATTAACCACTATAATCCCAATTACAGCTTCTAATTGGGATTAATTTGTTGAGTTAATTAAGTGTGGAAATCCATTACCTCACAGATTTCTTTTATGAACTTCTTGCTCCCAAGCCCAGTCCCTGCCTGGCCACATGTGGCCACATGTGGCAGGGCAGAGGACTGGTCGCTACCGTGTGATGACATGAGATGGCTGTGGCCCTGCCACCACTGGTGACAGCCAGCTGGGCTCCATTTTAGCACCCAGTCACTGCTCTTTATTTGACGTAGATGGGAAGATGGCAGGAGCTGAGGACAGGAACCAAGGTGGCTCCAACCTCAACACCAAACCAGAACAAGCCTTTGAAGAGGGACAGAAATGTTGCAAGAGCCTGGGGACAGCGGTGGCTGAGGAACATCACTGCTGCTGTGTCAGAGCTGATGCACCAAGAGGCCAGTGATGGAGGATTCTTGCAGGTAAAACCAGTGCCACATCCTCTCTAGTTTCCAGGATGAACCACACAAGGAAATCCCAGCATGACAGACTTGGTGAGAGTAAAGGAAGCTGGGTGAAGCACACACAGGGGGCTCAGTGGACAGCAAAGACAGAGGATTTGCAATGCCAGGAAAGGGGAGATGAAGCAGTCTGAGTGCCCAGGCTCTGTGCAGTAGCCAGGGCAGCTGAGTGTTCCTTTCCCTGAGGAAAGCACTGCTGCGAGGGTGCAGACTGGGTTGCCCCAGCTGCCATCGCTGTACAAAAAAGCCATGGACCTGCTGGAGTGTGTCCAGAGGAGGCCACAAAAATGATCAAAGGTTTGGAGCACCTCTGCTGAGGGGAGAGGCTGAGAAAGTTGGGCTTGTTCAGCCTGGAGAAGAGAAGGCTCCAGGGAGACCTTAGAGCGGCCTCCCAGGACTTAAAGGGGGCTACGGGAAAGCTGGGGGGGGACTCTCTATCAGGGGGTGTAGGGATAGGACAAGGGGTAATGGTTTTAAATTAAAGGAGGATAGATTCAGACTAGATGTAAGGAAGAAATTTTTTATGAGGAGGGTGGCAAGACATGGGCACAAGTTGTCCAGAGAGGCAGTTGTGAGAGCCGAGCAACCAGGCCTGTGAAAAACTAAGACAAACAGCCTGGGAAAGCAAGAATTAAGGCTGATTGAAGATTTGCCTCAAACACTCGCAAGACAAAACTATGAGTCACAGGGTGCTTTCTGTGGAGGACGAAGCTGATAAGGCTGCCCGATGTATCTGGGGGAGAGAGCCCTGTGGAGATGGGACGGCTCTGCCCTGGGGCACCTGGGCAGATTTCAAGGGCCATGTGTCCGGTGAACGAACTTTGCTTCATTATCCACGAAATGCATATTAAAGTTGACACCCCTCAATATGCTAACGAGGGCTGTCCTGATCATGCTAGTGACATCATCCCATGAAACACCTTACCCCTCCCTGTACATGGGATACGTAGGTCTGTGGGTTGACCTAGGGGACGGACCCAAGGAAAGTGGGTATAAATCAAAGGGGAGAAGAAAGGGCTCTCTCTCTCTCTCTGCCCCTCTTCCTGCCCCCCCCTCGGCCGTCTGGAGAGAGCAGTGAAGCAAAGACGACGGATGCCAGCGAAGAAGATAGCTGCCTCCTGGAATCCTCGCCGGCAGGAGCAGTGCAGGAACCCAGACCGGTGATCTGTACTCCCCCATTCCCTCTATCTCCCTCTTTTCCTTTTTTCTGTTAAGAAATGTAAAGCATATTATATTGCTTGCCACCGCTTGCTCTGTACTTAGCCAGTATATCATGTGTTCAATTAGTACATTGTAGGTAGTTAATAAATGCTTGAACTTGGAGACTTGTTGTCCGCTCCAATTGGGGATTTGCGAATCTGAGTCACTTGTCCCCCTCGCTGGAGCGGGACGTGACAGCAGTAGATGTCCCAATCCTGGAAACATTCAAGGCCAGGTTGGATGGGGCTCTGAGCAACCTGGTCCAGCTGGGGATGTCCCTGCTCATGGCAGGGGGATGGGACTAGATGACTTTTAATTGTCCCTTCCAACCCAAACCATTCAGTGATTCTGTGATTCTATGATTCACATCTGCCGCAGCACGGCACGGCCGGGCTCGCCTCACTCCCCTGAGCCACATGTACGGATCGTGCCCCTGTTCCCACCACCGCACACAGTGAGACAGCTGGCAGAGCTGCTGGCGCTTCCTATTATTTTTCTCAACACTCTGCTGAAAATTAATTAATTCAATTAATTGATTAAATAAACAATCCTCCATGCTCGGCAGTGCTGAGCCAGCTGTGCACTCTGTCAAGCTGCAAGAACATCACCCATTCCCAGGCTGGGTCCTGGTCTCAGGGACATGAAATTGGGGTAGTCTGGGAAGGAATTGGGGCTGGCAAGTGAGGGGTTGCAGTGCAACAGTCAGCAAAAAGTTTCACGAACACCTCTGAAATGGTTGCACTTCCATGCAGGTTGCAAAGTCTTTTCTTATTTCTTAGAGATGCTGTCAGATGCTTTGAATCCTTAGATGAAAGGAACTAAATTAGGGCGGATCGTTATTTCCTATTTTCTGATTTATATTTATAGAAAAGCTGATACTTCTGGTAGCTCACTCTAAAAGCAAACCTCTGGCCTGTTTCCAACTGGTCTTTACTGGGAGCTGAGTTCCAGAGGGTGAGAGGCAGTGGGAGGCCTCCGAGAGATAGCAAGAAGAGGGGCTGCACACCCCGCCAGCCCTTTTCTTTTTGGCTTTCCAAAGCCAGCAGCCAAGTGTTGGGAATGGCCACATTTTTGCCCTCCTGAGGCCCTTTGCAGGCAGCACCATCACCTGCACCCAGGGGCCCTGGCTAGAGGTCAAACCCCACAAAGGCACCTAACCTCCCCCCCAACACTCCCCCTCTCCCCATCCTCCCAACTTTTTTTTTCCCCCCCTTTCCAGAAGACCTGGTTGCCAAGGGCCGGTTCCTGGCTCAGCTCCGATGCTGCCCAGGCTGGGGGTTGTCTTGTCCCCACTGCAGGCAGTGGCAGGACAAGCTGCATCCTCAGCAGTTTTGCACTGCTTTGTGGATGGGGCGTTGCTGTTCCTCTGCCTGCCTGGGGAATAACGTTCAGTGGGCCTTATCTCTCCTGAGCAAACATTGAACCAGAGTTTTAGAGGGTTTCCACTAATGAGCCACAGTGGGTGTCACTGGGCATCACTGCCCCAGCTGATAAGAAAGGGAACACTCAGGCCCACACCTTTGAAAAGGGGTTTCACCGCCCACCCCAAGTCCTTTCTACTGGAAAAAAAAAGGTAAAGAATAAAAAGAAAAAGAAAGAAAGCAGAAAAAGGCAAAAGATTTCACTGCTCTTTTCACTCAATAAGTCTGAGGACAGATTTTCAATTTGCTAACTTTCTTTATGGCTCTGGCTTTGCCAAAGGGAGCAAGAGATGAGGGAAGGGGACAGGAGATTAAATGCCTTAGTTTATTGTGGGAAGTCTTTCTAAAGGGGGGGAAAATAATAAAAAAAAAGAAAAAAAGAAAAAAACCAACAACAACAACAACAAAAACCCAACATGACACCAGGGAGACAGGACTCAATTAAAGCAAGACCTTGAAATATGTGAGCCAGTGGTCCTGACCACAGGCCCATTAGACATCCCTGTCAGGCGGCGTGCCTTGGTTACCGGAGGCTGTGTGGCAGCTAGATCCATCACCTGGGGAAATAACCACCGGTGCTTACATCTTCAGCAGCTCCTTGATCTAGCGATAAACCCGTTAGGGGAAATAAATGGGTTTCTCTTGCCTGGACTGTCCACATCATGGATGCAATTTGCCATTTTACCCGGCTGCTGATAAGCAGAGGATCGGGAGGGAAAAGCCGCTTAACGATTTCCTAATAAAGCCCTAGATAAGAGCGGAGCAGTGCTATTACCTCCCTTCGGCTGTGATTTACAGCCTAGATTGCTGCTCCAGGAGCTAACAGCAGCTCAGCCTCTGCAGGGGAGGATGCTGGTGTGGGGAGACACCCAGCCAGCAGCGGGATGCTGCAAGGGGATGCCAGGGCAGGGACCACCCACCCTCTTGGCAGATCCCCCTGTTGCCCCAGCTGCACTAGCAAGGGAAGGTTTTTATGTCATCAACATTAAAAACAGGGGAAAAAACAGAACTCCAGAAAGTTAGTTCTGAGTGGAATTACTAAGAAGAGTGAGACTCAGAAACAAAAAGCGCCCTTGGCTTCATTTCTAGGTATAGAAAATGGATTTCCTGAAAAATATCATTCTTTCGACACGCCTGTCCTGGTTTCAAAGCTGCCAAGAAGAGGAAAACAGATTTAAAAAGAAAATCTTCCAGGAGGCTCTGCCCACTGTGATGCCACCAGAGATGCCATCAAAAGGTCTACACCCCCCCAGCCCAAGGAGACCCCAGGGGCTCCCCACGCACGTGCTCTGGTTGTTAAATAAACTGTCTCACCCACCAGCATTGGAGGGTGTAGCTGACAGCTACATTGTTTGATTTTATTCTTAGTTTTGCACTGTTTCCCACTCTTTTCCCCCTCCCGACTGGGGATTTCTTCTTTGTAATTAGCTGTGGTAGTTAGAATCTCTTTCATCTGGCTGCACATTGGCTTTCCTTTAAACCTCTTCTATGCTCCTACTTACTAAAAAGTGAATTCAGTGTCTGTATCATCCTCAGATTTCCCTTTCAGATGGAAACATTCTGACCAGGGAGATCAGGATAAGTGCTGGAGACTTGCTCAGAAAAGGGCTCAGGAAGGCAGCGGGATGCTCCAGTGATCAGCTGGGCAGTCAGGACCAGAAACAGGCAGAGAAAAAGCATTTCCAGTTGACAAAGTCCCTTTTCTTTCACACCAGCTCCTCTGGGAGCTGCTGCTAACCCAGCACCTCCATCCCTTGCTGCCACCTCCGTGCTGGGGTGCCCAGGACCAGCAGCACTGCAGGAGTCGATACACCCCACAGCCCTGGCAGACACAACCCCACATGACAAACAATTTGGTGCCAATTCTGCACCCAAAGCCACTGTTAACACTCAGCGTTGGCTTACCAAACCAGCCAAGACCCCACTTTGTCCCTTATGTGGGATGTTACAGACCAAGGCATTCCCCTGGGGCTCCACAGAGGACGAGGCAGGAGGGGCTGACCTGAGCACCCGCACTTTGGTGCCCGTTGCATCCAGAATCCACGAGCGATCTGCAGTCACCAATGGGCAGCATCCACCCTCAGGGCAGCACTGAGAGCAGGACCTGGTGCCGGCTGATGGGGCACAGACGTGACAGGTAATACCAGAGCATTACTCAGCCCCATCACCCAAATGTACAGGCTGGCTCAAGATCCAACAAGCTTCCCGACAGATCGTTATTTCCCATGACAGCGGCAAAGGTGAGCCAGACGCCTTTTATTTCAGCTTGGAGAAAAATGCTTCTGCCAGGGAATAATTGGGACTCTGAGGCGGGAGGCAGGCGCTGGGCTGCTGAAAGGTGAAGGCTATTTTAAAAGCAGCTGAGCAGAACCAGTGAAGAAAGCTGCCCAGGGAGCTGGTGCAATGAGCACTGGCTGGAGATGCAGCCCGAGCCTCTTGGTCTTTAAAGCTCGCTTAGATCCCCTGTAAAACCAGGTTTTATTTGGTCCTTATAACCCTGGGAGGTGAATCACTGGTGGTTTCTGCCTGCAAATCCCCTGTGCCTCCCCCGGGCTAGCTCCTGCCCACCCAGAGCTCACAGCAGCCGGGGTGAGCAGCGCAGGAAGCCTGTGCTGGGTGATGCTCTGAGACCAAGATGAAAGGTGCCATAGAAAGGCACAAGGTATTGTTGCTCAGCTCTGCAAAGAGAGGTTTGTGCTGCTTTTATTTATACACATGCTGGCTGCAAGACACAAAAATTACTTAATCAATCCTTCCCCTTGTCTGGCGTTGCAGGCAGGATGGAAGCTGCCTACGCAATTTGCGCTGAAGATGACAAATTGCTTTGGGATCATGGCAGCGTCTCCAGCTCCTGCCTCATCTGGTGCAGGATGCGGCCGGTCTCACTGCAGCGGGTTCAAGGGCTCGGCTGAAGGGACATCCAGAGGACACGAGCACTGTGTGGTGTCCCCATTCCTGGGGTCACAGTGGTGAGGGGAGCTGGGATCTGCCCAATGCTGCTGCACAGCTGAAAGAATGGGATTTTCTCCCCAAACCCAGCTGCAAGCCATTGAGCCATTGGGAGGATGGGCTGGAGTGTGGCACAGCTGGGTCCTGGGGGAGACCTCATGTACTCATCCTGCCATGGCACTGCTCTCCAGCGGTCACCATGAGCTGGGGGGACAAGCCTGGGACCCTGTGGTGAGACCACCAGGACAGGCTGCCACCCCACCAGCCTCCCTCGCTGGCCGGACCAGGAGCTTTTCTGCACAGTGAAGGGCTAGGAGGACATTTCCAGCCCATAATTTTCCAGCCACATGTTTTATGGGATGCAGGGGTCTCACCATCGAATGCTTCTAAGCAACAGGAGAGCACCAACCTTACAACAACACACTCAGTCTCACTCCAGTAAGCAACCCTACAAAAACAGGTCACCCAGCAAGCAAGGGGATACAGTGGCAGCAGTGAAAATTTCCCTGAACTGAGATGAGTGGCATGAAGAAAAGTTAAAGAAGTGAAGACCATCCATGGAAGATGGTTGCTTGGAGCTCACTTCTTCCCATAGCTGCAACATCTGGGGCACGCAGAGCTGGCAATTCCTTTCTGCTGCTGCAGCGCGTCCTCCTTCCCGGCTGCTCATGCAAACCCCCAACAGCCTCCGTGCCCCCGCCACTGTCTCCGATGCCTCGGTCCCTTGGAGGGACGTGCAGCTCCATGCACAGCCCAGAGGTGGGGGGACACTCACTGTGGGCACCTCTGTCCTGCTAACAGCATTTCCCTGGGACCAGCGTCCTACCCAGGAGCCCTCCCCAGCCCCATCCTGCCCCTCCCTCCCCAGGGCATCATCCAACCCAGCCGCTCTCCTTGGGCTTTGTTCTCCCCCAGCTTCACAGCCAAGGCAGGCACCAGCAGCCCCCCTGAAACCCTCAACACAGCACTGCCCAATGACTCCCAACAGAAGGACTGGGTGTTGCTTCCCCTTTAATTTATGACTTGTCAGGGGGGAGGGTTAAAAAAAAAAATAAATCAATAAATAAAACAACCCAGGATGTTGAAGAGGATGAAAACCCTGAAACTGCAGTCTGCTGGTTGCTTGTCCCATTGTCAGAGGAAGGGAACCCCCGGTCCCCCTTTGCCACCACCCCGGCCCAGCACCACCAGGTCCAGGTGGGTTTGGATGCAGTCAGACAATGCTCCTCGAGAAGAAAATGAAACCAAAAGTCAGGACGTGGTCATTCACAGTTGACTGGCAGACGAAACAACCCCCAGAGTCTGACACTCCTGGCTCACCCGCCAGGAGGGACCTGTCCCACCTCCCTCGGCTATTGCAGAAGCTTTGAGAAAAAGCCACTCGTTGCACGTTGCGCGTTGCAAACATGGGGGGGGGACACACCAAGTCACAAGCAGTCCCTGCACAGAGCCACTTGTCCTTTGCGGTAGTCACGGCAGGGGCAGAGGCGCCGGTACTTGGTGTTGTAGCCCGCACAGCTGAAGAGCAGTGGCTCCTTCTGGAGGTAGCACTCGTGGACATTCTCGGCCACCGCTGGGTAAAGATGGTTCATCTCATACTCAGTGCTATCGCAGGTGATGCTGAGCCTGGGAACAAAACCAAAGGTGGGTTGGTTCAGGAGAGGAGGCTGCCTGGGGTTTCACTGAAGGGTTTTTAGTGCTGATCTGTCCTTCCTGTACTAAGTGTTGGGCCAGATCTTTGCTGGTTGCACCAGTGTTATGTTTGGCACCCCTTGGCTAGATGTGAATGCTCGTCACCAGCCCGACACACCATGCAGGAAGGGGTGACCCTTGCAACTCAACCCTGCAGCCCAGAGACCACCGCATCCCTTGCATGGGCCATGAATGGCTCAGGGAATCATGCACTAAAATCCCCCTAAATATTTTATATTCCTCCTGCTCACCAGCGGGTCTGTCCACTCTCTGGGGACACCTCCCACAGAAGCTAATGCCCCCTAGTAGGGCATGTGAGTTCAACAGAAACCCACATGTCCCCAGCTAGCTGGGATTAGCCAGCAAAACCGTGGTGGGCATCAGCAAACACCTGAAGGAGCAGAAATGGCCAGTGTGGATCTCAGCATCCCTCTCCTCCCACCCATGTTTGCTTCTGCAGACGGAGCAGCGGTGCTGGCATCACCCTCCCACCAACCCCTCTCAATTGGTGAGCCCCTGAGCCAGCTCGTTTTAAGGTCTGGAGGAGGGCATGGAGGAGAGAGAATGAAATCCAAGCCCCAGTTGTAATTTATCATATAAAAATGTCAGTGGGACTCACAGCGCCTGCCTGACCAGCATGACAGCAATGGTAATGCTCGCATTTTAATTGCCCATAGAGCAGCACGGAGCCTGGTGGCAGATTTATACTCTATTAGAACTTCACTGCTGTGTATTCCAAATGCAGTTTTATAGAGAAAGACATAAAAAAAGAGAGAAAGGGAGAGAGCATGGAGGAGGTGGAGAGGAATGGGGTGGGAGAGAGGCAGAAACGTGCCTGGAAAGGCTACCACTGCCTTCTGAAGTGTAAAGCTGGTCAGGCCCAACACATGCAAGCAACAGGCTGCTTTGCAGGCAGTGCCCTGCCTAAATCACCCTGGGCATGGAGGCACCTCAACGGGATTTTGGGAGGAAAGACACAAGGAAAATGGGTGCTGGGGATGGGGGGAGCAAAGGGAACATCTGGCTGATGGCCCCCAACCCCACCTCGATGAGAAGGTCACAACTCACTGGAGAAACACCTCCTTCTTGTTGAGGAACCTGAAGAAGGTGGGTTCGCAGACCAGCCCGTGCCGCCGGCATGTCTCGGTGCAGGCGTGCCGGGTCTCTGACACCCACACCTGCAGCGAGTCCACTGGGGGCCAGGCGCGGGGGTCCCGGCTGGCACTGGGGGACCACACCAGGTGAGTGGCATTGGGGGACAGGGCCAGCGGGCTCAGAGGGCTTTGCATAGCAGGACTCTTGGCCTTGGGAGGCAGAGGAGGAGACGACGTGGTGCAGAAATCCTAGTGGGAGAGAAGACAATGGGTCAGTGCATGGAGAGGCAGAGCGAGATGTTGGAGATGGGGAAGGGAAGCTGTCAGTGGGATAGGAGGACATTTGGACTGCTGAGTTTGCACCTCAGGTTGAGGTCACCTGCACACACAGATGGCATCTCCTACTATGGGAGATGAAGGCACTGGCCACCTCTTCTCCCAGTGCTGCCTTATTCTCTGCAGCAGAAAGGCCTTGACCCAGCCTCAATCCCCACAGCCACCCTCTATCGTCCTCCAGCATCTTTGGTTCATGACAAACCTCCCCCAGCCCCCATCTCCTGGTGCTTTCTGCAATTAGGCCACTGGCTGCACAGGGCTGGGATCTGGCATCCCTGGCTGGGGAGCTGCACGGTTGCTCGCCCAGAGGAACAGGAATGGACCCATGAGAGAACAGGGATGGTTGGCCAGGAGAACAGGGATGGTCACCCCAGCGAGGTCAGGGATGCTCCCCAACCTGGTGCTGAATGTAGGCGTGGATCCGCTCCAGCATCCCCTCGCAGGTGTACTCGTAAGGCAGGTAAGGGTCCACCTGTGAAGGGAGAAGAGCAGAGCACAGGCAGCAAGAGGGGACAGCCTTGTTCTCCCCCTGGGCCTGGTGGCCTGGGACAGCAGTGCCCTGGGCAATGGCTCTCCTCACCCGCTGAAGCCCATGGCTTGTGTCTGTCCAAAGCAAGCAGGTCAGAAAACTAGGACTGGAAAAACTTCAGAAGCAATAAAGCACTAGAGAAAGAGGGTGAAGGATTAATTTGGGTTTAACCCATGTACTGGTAAAAATGAAGTTCTATTTTAGTCTCACTTTTCATTTTTGGTAAGTTATAAAATAAAATCAGTTTTCACGCAATAAGTCATTTCCAATTAAAGTATGAACTGTTTCAATCCAAGAAAGACTCCGCAGCTGCGGGCAAGTGGGGGGAGTAATTTTAAAATACAGAGGAGAATTTAGGACTGGTAAAGATGCCAAGCTAATCCGGAACAAGAGCATCCTGGTGGCACCCTGGGTCTGGTCTAGCATCCCGAGTGCTCTGACCTCAGCACGGCTCTGCCTGCTCAGAGAGGAAGGTCCAGGCTTTGCCTCCCTGGGCTACGACCCACCAAACCAAACGGTGAAAAGCACAGGAAAAAAAAAAAAATCTCTTTCCCACTGGCACTTTGCTGAGGGTTTTCTGCCCTGCATGGATGGCTGTGACGGGGTGGAAGCCAGTGTCTCCCCCAGCCCCAGAGGCTCGGTGCTCCCTGCTGCTGCCAGCACAGGCTGGGACGAGGCGGGAAGGCAGCAGCGGCTGCACGCCGGGACGCAGCAAATGTTGATGCCCACGTTGATGGCAGTGCTGTCGCTGCAGCCCCATGTTGGTAACTGCTATTTATGCCAAACCAGCAGCACTTAAACCATGGTGTATTTTTAGGTTACAAAACGTTGCCAGTCTTTGGGAGACTTCTGCCTGCACTCACTGTCCAACATCACATCTCCCTGCCCCCAGAGTCACCCTCGGGTCCTGCCATGGGACCCCCCCCTCTGCACAGGGGCTCAGCAGCATCCCCCAAACGAGCATGTCCCTGGTACAGTGGTGGCAGAGGTTCCAGGACAAGCAGGCAGAAGCAGGCAGACAGGCTCACTGCCCTCCAGCAGGGCTGGTGTGTGGCCACTGTCCCGGGGTCAGCAGTGATTTTTCCCACGGGGAGAGAATTGCCCCGAGAGCTGTACCACTGATAGACCTCTTCCCTCTGGAACGAATTATTTTTTAAGGAACTTTCTGCTCTGGGAAGACAGATTTTCCACACTCTTATTTTTCCAGAGAGATGTTACACGAGCCACAGGACATTGGTGCTTGGAAGGGGGTGGTCCTGGGACCCCTCTTTCCCCAAAACATCTCCGCAGAGCTTCATGCAAAAAGATTATAAGCAAAACCACCGCAAAGATAATTCATCTGGAAAACACTGTTTCTTCTATTTTCTGAGCACTGCACCTCCGAAATAACTATCTCCTTTTGAAGTACCCGTCAAACCCAAGCTCAAAGGCTCAGTCTGCTGAGAAGATCCCTCTAAGCGTTTCCCTGCCATAAATATCCCACCTGAGATCTCAGCCAGGCTGGAAATCACAGCTGCTCAGTCTAATTACAGATGTGAACGCTAATCAGGGCTGACACAATGACAGGCACCAATCTTGCCTCTGAATTACTGATGGGCGCTCAGTTAACTGGGGCAGAGTCCTCCACAGAGCAAAACTGCACATCTCAGTCACACAAAGCCTGAGCCAGGCTGGGTGTTGGGTGCTGCCTGGCACTGACGTGGGGGAGACAAACCCTCCCCTTGCTCATCATCACCAATGCTCGGTCTCATTTTGCTACTGCTTTCCTGGCTGCAATGCTGGGGGCTTTTCCCATGACCGCGTCACACCAGGCATGGTGCAGATGTAATTTTGTAAAACAGCCTCTTTCCCCCAGAACCCCACCGTGGTACCCAGTGGGATGCAGCGCACCCACAGCTGGGCAGAGGCAGAAAACCATCGTGCGCCTGCATGTGTACCTGGAGGTGATGCTCTGGGTACAATCCCACTTGTTCGCAGGCTCCCAGGAGCCCTGTCAGGTCCAAGGGCATCAGGAGGCTGCAGCTGGAGCCCACTGCAGCCCCCACACCCCCATGTGCCCCTCTGCCCCCCAAGGGCTCCCCCGAAGGATCTTGCTCCTGCCTGCTCCCCTCTCCCAGTCTCGTTAGGATTCAGCTCATGCACCCAGCACTGATAGAAAATGCCAATTTCAAGAAGATAATTGTTTAATTAAAATCTGACAGGCTTGGCCTCCTCTTGACAGACACATCATTAATGCCACTCCCTGCGCTGGGAGCTCAGGATCTCCCCAGAGCCCTGGGAGGGAGGGAGGAGGAGAGGGGCTCTGAGGTGGGGACCCCTGCACCCCGCTGCCCGGCGGAGTGATGCGTGGGAGAGGGAGCAGAGGGGGTGGTGAAGATGGACTTTGCCATCCTTACGCCCAGACACTGGTGGGGAACACAGGGCCCCAGTGCTCTCCATCAGCCAAATGGGGAGTTAACTGGTGTCCCCCCATGAGACCCTCGGTCTCCAGCAGGAATCCCAGAGCTGAAGAGAGCAATGGCTCCTTTGCTCAAAAGGAAAAGAAAGGAAAAAAAAAAATCCAAACATCATCAGACACATAAGTAGAAAAATAATGCAATTCTCTGCCGGCACGTAACAGCAGGCTGGGAACACTTTAACCAGCTATTTTCGCTGTGATGTTTAATATGCCACTCTTTCAAGCATAGTCTGAAATGTATAATTTTCCATTATATTCCTGTATGTTTGACTTTAATATAATGAAGCCTTTTCCCTTCACTACACCAGAATATTGGGTCTATTAAATTGCTTGTGCGAGGACTATTATTGACAATGGAAAAAGCTGAAGGCCAAGAAAATGGTGGTGCCTGCAAACCTCTCTCCTTCTCCATCCTCTCACCCTCAGCTAACTGCCGTAATCCATCACCAGGACAAGCCTCCCAGCATCACCTTTCCTAGGGGGATGCAATTTGGCTCTTGGCCCTGTGCAACTGTGCCAGGATTTGATCTCTGGGGTAGACAGGTTTGATGCTTCCATGATTTTGATTTTCCTTATAAATAGGTCAGGGGTGTGAGCCATGAGGGAAACCTCCCACTGCTCCAAAGGGGAATGAATGGCAGAGGCACAGCTTGCTGAAAACCGTTCCCAGCTGTTGCAGGGTGTCCTGGAGCGGGTGCCACCTCCGAAAAATCCCATATTGCAAGCCCAAGCTATGTCCAAGCCATGATTCAGATCTCTCTCCAGAAGGAAAAAGTTTCTTTCAAGCAAATCTAGTTTGGCAAAGGACACCGGCCGCATCTCAACTCCTGTCTTTGCACAAATAGAGCAGCCAGTCCTGCCAGCAGACCCGGCCAGCTCCAAACCCACCAAGGAAAGCTCCGCCAGCCCAGCCAGAGCCAGGGCAGGGCTGTAGCTGCAGGGACGGCACATCCTGCCCTGACCTGCATCTCCGGGTGTCTGCAATATAAATCAGGACAGCTGTGCAGCCACGCCAGCAGCGACCTGGCCAGAGGCTAAAGGCTAAAATATTGCTGAAGCATCAGCAAATCCCCCAGAGCCACGATTCTCTAAAGCAGGGCGAACTTGTTTGTCAGCTTGACCATATCCGAATTACCACCAGGTTCATGAAATCAGCTCTCAAAGCCCTTGAGGGGTTCCCAGCACCCCAGTTCCTGGTCCCTGGCACGCTGATTCCCAGCACCTGGCATGTTGCTGCTGGGAAAAGCTGACGGCAGATGCAAAGCAAAGGAGACATCTCACAGCTTCCCACAACATCCCACATGCCCCAAAACATTTTACTAAGTTTTGCCTGGAAGATGCAAAACTAAAGCTGTGGGATAAGTGATTTTTCAGTTATACAACAACAACAAGAAAAAATTTGTTTCAGGTCAGTTTTCAATTTCCACTGTTTCCACCCATCAAGGAGGATGTTTCAGGTTCAACATTCTGTTTGGGCTGGTGAAGCAAAGGGAAATGCATCATTTCGGATACAAGCCTTCGTTTCAATAAACTGGAAGGGTATTTTCAAACAAAGCAGACAGATGGGAAACAAAGCTATATTACTTCATTCCAGTAATGTTGAAATGAAATGTTTTCACTGAAAAAATAAACTGATGGTGGTTATTCTGAAAACAGGCAAATTTGTTAAGATACTCGGATAACAAAACAACCCATTTTGCCTTTGGGGAAAAAAAGGAGTCAGTAAAACAGTTTCTTCAAACTCCTACCTGGCTAGGAACAGCAAAATTAAACAGCCCAGACACTATCTCTCTGCCACTCCTCCTGCTAATGCTCTTTTTTTCAATTTCTGCTGTGACAAACTATTTTGAAGACAAGATACCAAGGGATTCCTGAAGCCAAAGCCCATAATAAGGCTTTTAAACCTGTAAGGTAGGTCATTTTTAGGCTTAATTGCTTTGACAGCTTCTCTAATAAAGCAGACCTTTCTACTTAAAAGACCAAAAGGGAAAAAAAGAGGAAAAAATGAAGTTGCTCTAAGTTATTCACACTCACCCCCTGCTCTGCTTCAGGAGGACTTATGCAATATCTTTAAAATAAATCCAGAGAGGCGAGTTGTGGGATTAACCCAGCATGCTTCTTGGTGGGACGGAGTAACTTCTGTCCTGAGCAACTGCGTGTTTTCAACACAAGTGGGACCTCAGCACCTGGTTTTATTAACGTGAGGCAAATTTAGGACTTCAGCCTCCTGGCGGCAGAGGGGTAATGACAGCAGCTGGGCTGCTTCACAGGAGGGGACCTCGGGGCGGGGGTCCCTGGTCCCACAGAGATGGGTGGCAGCTTTAGCTGCCCTGCGGTCCCATAGGAGACAGAGTTTATCTGAGTACACGTGGTGTCACACTGGGATGGAAAAGAGAGCAGCCTGCCCGCCCAGGCAGCTGCCCACACTGCCCGCACGCCGTGCTGGCATTGCAGACACCCGTGTTCCAGCTCTGCTTCCCCTGCCCTCCATCAGCTGTTCAGCAACTGAAGAAATGTTAATTAAGGGAGAGAGGCAGGACGTGTTGTGACTGCACCACAACTGCATTTACATGAAGAGTGGGAACGGGGAGAAAAGCCGAGACGGGAGCTCATCTTTGGGCAAAACCGGGATCAGCATGGCAGCGGCACGCTCTGGGTGAGCACCCAGTGCCGAAGACCCACACCAGCTCCTTCTGCCTGGTGCCCATCACACCACCAAATCCCTTCCTAAAATCCTTTTTTCTTATTATCTTTAACCAGAGATTATCATTAAGCATCTAAATGACCTGGTGCACATCCAGTTGACATTGCAGAGCAATGCAGCTGCTTCGGAGCCAGCAGTCTTCTCCCCCACTTAATTCTCCAATCATTTTTAAATTATTTTAATAGTACAGCTGCACCAGGCTTCAGTATTTTCCTTTTCCTTTCTGGAAAACCTGAAAATTCCCTTCTCTCTCCTGAAACAGAGACCAGCGGCTCCCGGCTGCCCACCCACAGCGTTGCCTTTGCCTCAGGGCCATTTCTCCAGCCCAGATGGTGGAGGGTCAAGCACTGACAGCTGGCCCGGCAGCACAGCAGCAGGGATGTAATTATTTTTAATTTAATTTTAATCAAGATACGGGAATGAATGTGCAAAACAACAACTGTTTTCATAAGTTGGGTTTGTCTGTTCTTTGCAAACCTGTAGAGAAAATCAGTGCGAGGTGAAGAGCTGTGGCAATCAACCATGATAAGGTCCGAGACCTGGGCAGATGGTGTGGCCACATCAGCTGAATAAAGTCCCCAGACTGCCACAGACTCCCACCTCTGCAGCTTCTAAGGCAGGGAAAAGCAAGGATGACACCTCTCTGGCCAGTATCACCCTGTCCCCTCCAAAATCCCACCCAGCACCATGAACCCTAGACCCCTGCAGCCCAGCGCAGAGCCCCAGTTTCACAGCACATCGCGGTCCTCACGAGGGGATGGCTCATCCAAAGCGAAGCAAATTGCAAGCAAAACGGAGATCAGCACTTTTCTCCCCTGCAGAAAAATTGACTTTAATAATTTGGACAACTTGAAAGGCTCCTGCCACAGGGCAGGAGGTAAATATTCATGAGGGAGTGTTTCCAGGGCGAGCGCAGTGGGAGCGCTGCCTTCCCAGGGGTCCCTGCATCCCCTCTCTTCCTATATCCCTTCATCCTTCACAAAGGCAACTCCTGGAGCTATTCCTGTTGATTTGCCTGATCCAAACAATAATGATGAACAGTGAAACGGGGGAACAGCAGGCACAGAGGTTGCAGCTCTTGGGGTTCTCACAGGGAGATGCTCTCTGGGCTTATCTTTGCTTCACACCAGGTCCCAGCACTGCTGCTCATCTCCAACAATCTCAACCTCCTGGTCCCAAACCTCATCTCCCTTATCTCAGCTTCCCCTTGCTCTGGCTCTGCCCAGAGGATTCCCAGGGGTTCCCTCAAAGGCATGGTGCTGCCCTGGGCAAACACTAACAGTGCACGGTACCAAAGCAAGGCACAAGCACGAGTCTCTCTGAACCTGCAGGAGAGGAGGATTTCTGCCTTGCACGTGCAAATAATTTCAAAGGGAAAGCAAGGAAGGAAAAGCAATTAACGTTCAAACAGGAGAGCCAGGCACCAGCAATCACTGCCGATGTCTGTCCCTGCAAACCCAGCAGCAGGGAGATCGCCCTGCCACCTCCCCTGAGCCATACCTGGGTCCTCATGATGGTTTTGATAGCAGCTTCAAACTCTTCGGAGTTATTGTAGTCGACAGTCCACACATGTGGCTTCCCGATGAAGTCTTCGGCATATGGGTGTTGGGAGGACACCTAAAACACAGCAGTGTGAGCTGGTTTTGGCAATCCCTGCCGGAACGGCTGCTGCCTGCCGCTCGCAGCCACGACTGCAGAGAGGAGCAGCAGGCTCAGGCACAGACGTGTTGGGTTTTAACTCATTGCACATAGAGATGTGATGGAAAAAGGTTTCCTCTGAACCCAGCTGCTACCCAACATCAGGTTGATGCTCTAAAAATCCCACTGAGTCAGGATACCCCATTCCCATCAACACTGAAATTGCCTCCACAGCCCTGAGTATCTCAACCTCCATAATACGGGTACAATTTAACATTGAGCCATTTGTAGGTCTGGAGTGACAAAAATAGACCAAAACAGCAAAGGTCTGTGAAGGCACCATGTCTCCCAGGTTTGCTAGCTCTAGAAACAAGGCAGAGAGAAAATCTATTGCCACGGAAGGCTGGGGAAGTCTGGCACAGGGAGAAAGCAGTGCTGGAAGCTGCACTGTACTGATGCCACAGGCAGTCCCACACACTGGTACCCCATAGCCACCTGCCTCTCACCAGGCAATTTTGGGGGATCTACCTCTTTTGTTTCAGCCCCTGAGCTGTCTTTTCAGCCACATGCTGCTGTGAGGCAGCCAGAACCCAATCTACTCTCAGGAAGGGAACAGAGAGGAAGCAGAGCAGAGGAGGTGTTTTGGGGGCACCGCAAAGCATTGCAGAGCGGCCTGAAAACCTGCCAGCTGGAGGAGCAGAGCAGGGCATGCTCTGTATTTTATTCTCCAGCTTGCTGTCCTTTCCCATTTTTTTGCTGACAGATCAATCACCTCCTTCCCCTCCGGCGTATAAACACCCCGGGGCATTTCACAGCCCTGGTCCCTGGCTGCCCTCCTGGCTCCAGGCTGAAGCACAACCACAGCATCCTCCTGGGATGGGTGCTGACACTGGCAGGTAATTAGGGGGGTGCATGGGACAGACACAGGGGTCCAGGACAGCCCAGTGCCCCCCACCCCATGATGGGTGCCACCAAGCCGGGCTGCGGCAGGACCGAGCCACACAGTCTCCCAGCAAAGTCTTTCTTAGCGGGAGCGAGCATTGCACTGCATTATCCACTTTATTAATAATAAAAGAGGCAATTTTCTCAACCCTTTAACTTTTAAAGAGTTTCTGCTTCACTTAGATTGAATTCCCAGTGACAGGCAAGCCTGGGAGGGATTTCAATACCCCTGCAGCACCATGGAGGTCCCAGTGTCCCTCTTGGTGTACAAAAGGATGAAGAGGGGAGCACTACCCTGGTTTGGGAGCAGGGTACGGGCTGTGCGTGGATCTGTGCTGATGAGGAAGGAACTGGGGTTTGTGGTCTGCAGAAATCTCCTGCACCACTTTCTCCTTTGGAACCCCAAACCCACGGCAGGGGCCCTTGCATCCAAGCGCTCCAGATGGAGATGACGTGTGGATGGGAGAGGGGACCCCATCTGCGGGTATCCACAATTCTGCATTTGGATAAAATCTTGCCAAAAAAAAATTTAAAAAAAAATCTCAGTTTAGCTACTGCTCTTCCCCGGGCTGGCCTGAATCCCGGTGTAAAGGGGGTGGCTCCATCCAGCCCATCCGCTCGCCTCCTGCCAGACTCGCCTCTCTTGAAGTCGGCTTCCCGCGGAAAAACTCGTGGTTGAGGGAGCTGTGCGGGGGGTTGAAACGCGCCTGCAGGAAAACGCAGCCGTTGGCGATTGCCTCCAGTGGGGCAGGACCCTCGTAGGGGAACCCAAAACCAATGAAGAGCTGCAAGGGAAATGCATGTGCTGGTGAGCAAACTTGTCCAACCCCATAGGAAAATCTGCCAATTAACCCACCAGCACCCCTCTCTGCTGCTCTGGTCCTTCACACCAAGCCTCTAAGGCAGCTCCATGCCGTGCAGCACCCCATAGCTTAAATGTGCTAAAAACTCCCCTTGCCCCATGGCTCACAACCCACTTGTGCAAGGCAACGGGGTGTTCAGGAGCTGCAAGTTCCCTCATATGGGGGCTACAACCATCATACTGGCCCTGTGCGGAGAAATATTGCTTTGTCAAAGCCATTTGGAGCGGCGAATCAACATTTCCCCCAGACACCAGGTGAAGGTGACCAGGATGTGCCCACACCCCCCACACTTACTCCAAGTTTATTTTTATCACAGCTGGGGCGGGGAGAAACCCACCCCGCTTAGCAATAAATGAATTAATTAGGAAACTTTGTGCTCCATCTGCGGACAGTCTGCAAGGAGAAACTCGTCAGACACATCTTGATTTGAAATTATGTGCTCTGCTCGGTTCCCTGCTAATTAGCCCTGCTGATAGTGCCTGCAAGCCTGGGAGGAGTGCAGATAACGGCCTTTCCCCCCAACCTCCTCCTTTAATTAGGTTTTCTTTCTCAAGGCAACTGAGTTCTCACTGCTGGCTGGTTAACAGGGCACAGGGTCCTGTGGATGCCCCACTTGGCTCTCGCCCACCTTCGCCTTCCTCAGCAGCTGCTGAAACTCGTGCTGTGGCAGCAGCCCATGGTTCTTCACGAATGCCGGCACCTCAGGCGGCCGCTGTGTCTCGTAATAAACCGTGCCATGGATCTCCATGTACTTGTTAAGGATGGTCAGAAACTTGTCCTTGCCCTGGAGAGGAAGGCAGAGGTGTGAACCACACCAGAAAAATGGCGATGAGAATGGATTTAACTCTCAAGCTGCTGTTCCAGAGCACCCGAAATGCTTCAGCCCAACCCACAGCAGTGCAAAACCCACACCCTCCCCTCTGCATCCCTCAGACACATGTCCTGGACCACCCCAGGCTCCCAGTTAGCCTGGACAGCTGTGAGATCCAGCACCCTGAACATCAGCACCTCGAGCTCCTGCCTCCCCTGCCGCCTCCATGGGCATCTGCCAATCTGGGGCTGCTGAATCAAAGGTTTCAGGGGATTCAGAGGGAAGCCTGCAAAGACCAGAGCTTCCTAATGGCCTCTTTTTCAAGTAACAAGTCCTCAGGATTTCCTTACTCAGGTTTAATCTTGTTTTACTACCTGTAAAAATCAAGGGGGTCACCAGTTTTCTTCTTTTGGAGGCTTTCATCCTTTTGCTCTCCAAAAGAGTCTTCCTTTTTAACAATTTCTCTATTGCAGAATTTTTTTTTGCTTGGACAAAGTACACAGGGACCATTCTCTGTATGCTGCATTTTCAGCTTGTTCCAGTGCTGCACCAGGCCCCAAAAGAGCAGAGATCAGGAGGGAATAAGGAGGTATAAATGAGGAATTTGAGAAAACTCTGTATGTTGCCTTAAAGCCAGCTGAACACTGTATTTCTGCCCTCAGCTACGTACCTCTGGACTTCTCTGAGGCTTAAAACAAGTGATTTAGTGGGATGAGCCTGCAGGGTGAAATCCTGTCAACAGTGCCACTAACACCCAGATCAGCACCATTTTGATATCAATTCCCTAATGCAAAGTGCTTGGGGAGATGGGAGTGAAACACAGATTATTGTCCCTGGGTAGCACCTGGCATCACTGAGCATCACTGCGGGGGACCAACCCCCCTGCATGGTGAAGGGGCTGGCACGGGAGACCCCCACCACTGCTGCATCTGAGCACTGTGAGCTGCTTCAACCCAGGGAAGCTGGGCAGCAGCCTGATGAAAACAGCCTTTCCCAGCTTATTAAAACTTCGGATCCTGTTGCGAGCCAGAGGTGAGAAGTTCAGAGGGGTAGGAAATGAGAAATAACAGGAAGGTAGGTTTAATGAAATGTTTCTAAATGTCAGAAAGATCCTGCCCTGCAGACGGCGCTTGGTCCAAGGTCTGTAAATAAGCACCCGGCTCCAGAAGATGGAGGTGCTCTTTTCCTTCCTAGACCTCAAAATCAGTCAAAATAAGAAAACGCTCCTTTTCTCCCTTATTTTATTACATGAGGTGGCACAAGACACTAAGCAATGCCCAGGCAGCCTGGCCTCAAGGAACAGCCACCAGCAAGAACCAGCCCCAGCCCCTTCACCCAGTAATAAATTACCCCAAATATGCAGTTTTGGGGAAACTGGTGTTGTTTGTGAATTCTGGCTAAAAGGAGCAAACGTTCATAGCACTAATGGCGGAGGGAAATGTCTGTTCTGAGGTTTTAACTCTCTTTAGTGCCCTCCCAAATTAACCTAACTAGGCTCAAATGAAATTTCTGGGTAAGAAAGGGTGAGGGAATGGTAGAAAAAGAAGACAAGATGTTACAGCTCTGCCAAAATGAGATTTAGTGTGTTTCAGTACATTTTTTAGGGAGCCCCTGAGCTATGCGGATGCTGGGGGGATTTGCTCTCAGATGTGGAAGGTGATGGAAAAGCCACAAACACCAGCAAACAGGAGATGGTGTGGCTGGATCCTGGCCCACTGCAGGCTTCCCTGTGGGGACAGAGCTGCTAATCAGGAAAGGTGGGGATGGGGAGGAGACACAGCCCCCAGCTGCATCAACAAGCATCAACCCTGGCAAAGTTAACTCCAGCAAAACTCTTCTCTTGCAAGATGTGCAGAGGTATAGCCCAGCAGCAGCTGGTGTGGTACAGTACCTGCAACTGGAACAGCCCCAGGCAGTGCACAAAGGGAAAAGAAACAGAAATAAATCAAGATACAATGAAAATTAGCTCCTTTTTTTAAGCCCTGAAAGGGAACGCAGCTGGCTAGCTCTGGATAAGCCAGGGGGGAGGATAGACATCCCCTGGATGCTATAGGAGATGCAGGGGGGGTGTTGCCCCCATGCAGCTGCCCACCCCTCATCCCCAGGTGTTACAGGTGCGGGCAGGCAGCGGGGCAGCACAACCCCCTTTCACAGGGTACTTAAAAGCAGAGAAAAACCATCCGCATCATAACACATGAAATCACCTAATGGCAATCACTGCAATTAATTACATAACATCATTGAAACAAAATCCCTGGTCTAAGCAGCCAGTTGGGAGGAAGCACTGCCTAGAGCAAAGAGCAGGGGACGGGGTCTCACCAGCCTCTGCCCCGCTGGCTCGGAGGCGCTGGACATGTCACATCATTGCAGCAACCTCAGCTTCCCCTATATGAATGGGACAAGGATGCTTCTCTAGAACCACACCGAGATCTGTGCCCCAAAAGCTCAGGGTAAGAGCCAGAGGCTGGTGCTGCCTCACAGCTCTGCCTACAACTGCCCCTGCCCGCCTGGGTGCTCCCCGCAGCGCCGAGGACACCCACCTTCCAGATGCTGGCTTCCTTCCCATACACCACCGCCATGCTGCTCACTTTGTTGGACTTGATGAATTGTTTCTCTGTCTTGTTGAGCTCCTCCGACACGAAGCCCATGAAGGAGTTGTCGGGGGTGTGAGCTGCGGACACCAAGAGGAGGGATGGCAAACCTCTCTTGACTGGACAGATGTTTGCTGCTGGGACCTCATCGGGGTTGGGAACACAACCCCGCTGTAGCACAGAGGCTGAGATAAGCCCGGTTCCAGAGCCTTGCTGGAGCTTGGAGGAAATCTGGCATGAATCCAAGCAGCTCATAAAATACACACTCTGGAACTCACTCGAGCAACTATTTAAAAAGTAAGGCATGAAAGCTGCCAAAAGGGCTTTACCCAGCCAGGAAAAAGCAACCTGTGAGTCACTCAGCAGCCAACAGGTCACCAAATCACTGAGCTGCCTCTCACCTGTAGAATCCCAGTGGAAATAAAACCAGGCTTTGCAACTAAAACCACCCTGTGTTTCCCCTCCCAGGAGCTGGAAGCTGCTGGCTGTGCCCTGTGTTTGGCCCTAACTGTGCTGGAGCTGGCAACCCGTGGCAGAGGAAGGAGCCAGATCTCTCTCCCCAGAGCATTTCTATAGCCCAAGAGATGGCCAAGCAGATTTGGGAGCTCCTTGTAGGCAAGGGGAAGAGGCGTGGAGCCAGGGAGGGTAGCACTGCCTGTGCATCACCTCCTGAAGGAGGTGAGACCTGCTTCTGCAGCACCTGTGAGCCCCCGACACCGCCCCGCCGTGCCCCCGTCCCGCACTTACGAAACATGGTCATGAACTGGGTGGGCTGCAGGTTCCAGTAGCCCCAGTTGGTGCGGTAGCCGCGCAGCGTGGCGTACTCCTCGTGGTTGTATGCTGGCTCCGTCCCAAAGGTATCGATGACCCGGACGCGGCACCTGGGAGAGCAGACAGGACCTGAGGACCTCAGTTTGAGAAAGTCCCACTGCCAGGGACATCTGGTGTGCCCAGGCAGCACACCCCTTGCCTGCTCCCTGAGCAGAGGGTGCAGGAACATCCCAAGCAGCCCTTCCCAACCCACTGCTCCCTCCTGTAACCAGCAGCTTCCCCTTGCAGGACTTTCATCTCCCTGATGGATGCGAGAGTGATGTATCTCCTGAAGACTTGTTAATGCTTTTCCCAATATCCCAGCAACGCTGAGGCAGCCATTACCAGCACAAGACCGAGGAGAGAAGGGGAGCATCAAGCAAGGGAAGAGCAAAACAAGCTGAATGCGAGAGCAAATGCATTTATAATAAAAGCAATAATACCACTTGTCATTTTTCTCTCTAATAAAATTGTGTAGGATAATGGAAGAGATGGGGGGAAAAATAATAAATAGCAGGACTATAAGCACTAAATTAAATCGCATATTTTCCTGGCTGGTGATGTACCAGGGGATGATGACATTTGTCTTGATGCTGAAGGAGCCAGAGATGGGGCTTCTTGCAAATAAAAAAGGCTTGCACTTCCTTCTGTGCTATGGCCACCCCTGGCTGAAGGCTGCAGGCACGGTACTTGAAGCACACACACACCACAGGCACACGCAGGGTTTTTTTCCCAATTCAGTCTCTTCTAATGAGGTTTCATCTTAAACACATGAGGCTCCAGAGTGAGCAGACCGCCCCGTGCCAGGGCGGAAGGGAACACAGCAAGGCAAGAGCTGGCAGTGTCAGGCAAAAATCAAAGATGCAATCAAAGTGTCCATCTCCTCAGATGTGGGGTCTATCCTTCAAGGTCATTACCATTAGTCTTTGCTTGCTAATTAATGAAATGGAGAGTAAGAGAAGGGACGGGTTTTCTTACCTGTATTTCTTAAAGGAGAGCCCCATGTGCTGCTTCATCTGTTGGAGACCATGGTAGTCGGTGTAAATCAGGTCAAAAGGCAAGGGATTGGTCAAGGGGCAGTTTCCCCGTCCTGGAGGCACCCCTAAATGACTGGGGAGAAGCAGAGGGACTGCTCAGCTCCCCAGGACCACAAACGTCCTGCAACACAAACGCTCATTTCCCTGCCGGGCATTTACAGGGGCCAGCAACCAGCTCCCTAGTTGATGGAGAGGGAAGCAGATGGTTCTCCTCTCTCCAGTTTTTATTTTCTGGGCCAAAAATCTGAGGTTTGGAGGAGTCCTGGTCCCTCCCCATCTTTGCACCTGCTTCATCCAAGTTCCTGCTCCTCCCATGTGGATGATGAAGCTTTTGCACAGAATTCCCAGCCAGGGCTCACCAGCATCTCATTCAACACAAACACTCCCCCTGGACCTCTCTTGTCAAAGACACCAGATTTCGTTTGCTTTCATTGCAAACACATCAGTGACAGACTTGTAAAGCCACATCTTTCCCCTCCTCCCTGCCTGCAAGGCTCCCCGCTTAGCCTAAATCTCCCCGTTCCCAGTCCCATATCCCTCCCAGCACACACCATTCACCGTTTCTGCTACTCCAGTCCTTGGAGGTACCCACCACATCCCAAAGCACCATCAGCTTCTCCTTGACTCCGGTGGCACTGCCTATCCTTGGGTGTTGTGTACATTTAATTAATATTTCTCATTTTTGTCCCATTTATGAAATAGTTGAATAAAGCTGAGGCAGCCAGACTCTGGGTTTCGTTCAGTGGGTTTTCAACCAGTTCCTTACAACAGCCACACTCAGCCCCTCTTTCCTCCTCCAGCGGATAAAATACATTATGAAAATCCAGATAAACCAGATCAACTACAATCTCTCTATCAATCAAGATCATCAGTTACCTTGCTGCCAGGGTGATATGTGATTAATCCGGCATGATATAAGGCTGGTAAACCTGCAGTATGTCTACTTCCATTTTCAATTACCTCTGTGAACTGATGAATCCCTCTCTCCAAAGCTGTTCCAGTAAGTGTACCACTGATGTCAGCCTGACAGCCCATCTGCTTGTCTGGACCACGTTTCCTCCTTCTCAGAAAAAACCCTGTGACACCTTCCAGCTTCAGCAGGTTTCTCAAAAATCCTTGTTACATGTACTTGTGATTTCTGAGTGCCAATTTGCTCAGAAATACAAATGATCCACCCCCCAGTTTCAAGGCTCTTGTATTTTTTTCCTCCTAAAGACAATAATTCCTCATCTTTGCTCTCATAACCCCACTCATACCCAAACAACAGCACCATCCTCATGTAAAACCAAAATGTTGAGCTGACTTAGTCCATCTGGCCTCTGCCCCACTCCCACCACACAGTCACCCTATTTCGTTCTCAGTCCTTCTAACAGGGCTGAGGAATTTCTGTTTTATTTTGCAAGTCTGAGCTCAGACAGTGTGAAATCTCACCCTTAGCTCCTGCCTGCCAAGTTGTCTGTCTTTGTTTTCTTCTGAGCTCTTCACTTCCTAGCACCTATGCAGAGATGGGAATTTATCCCAGCCATACCTGTATTTTCCCTTTTCTTAGGAATAAAGGTCCAGCTAGGTTTTACATTCCCAGGCTTTGAAGCTTTCCCTCTATGTGACTCCCCTCACTCATTCTAATTTCTCTGAATTTCCCTTTCTGAATCTGAGAATCCTCTTCTTGTTGCTCAGCTGAAGCTCAAATGGACCCATGGTCCAAAGGTCCATCCTCTGAGGAGCACATCCATAGGGTGCTCATTCCTTGCCCAGACCTACAACTACACACAGGATTTCATTTATCGATCCCATGGCTGCCTGCAGAGGAAATCAAAGGTGCTCCCACCTGGGGAACAGCCAAGTGATACAGTTATCACAAGCATTTGCTCTCCAGTCTCCCACTAACATCAGAAGGGGTCATATGTAGCCAGTGAATTTGTTGGCCATTATAGATATGATAAAGGGTTCTTGGTCTGCTCCAGACCATATCCACTCTTCTTCTAATACGGCTTGCAAGCCCTTGAGCATTGGGCACCAAGATCCTTCTTCCAGCCCCATCCCAACCTGAGACTGCTGAAGGCTCATCCCAAAATCCTGACCACGACCACTACTCCACAGAGCAAGTAAAGGTGGAACTACACTGCTCACCAAAGCCAGGAAAAACACGATTTCAATTTAAGGCAAAGAGCTGTGTTTGCAGCTGCTTCATTGCTCTTGTCAAAAGGAATACAAGCATCAGCTCAGGGCAGCCCAGCTGGGTCAGCCATGGGAGAAACAGGTTGTAGTTTTATCACTTTTATGTACAATTTTACACGACATGGCTGATTGGGAAGATGGCAGGAATAGAAAGGCTCTCACCTCCAGCAGCCACCTCAGTACAATAAGTAGGGCAACAAGGAGACCCACTCCTTCTAGGGAGGCTGAAGTAGAAGGGGAATTTTTAAGCCAGTAAAAAACCCCAGGATTTTGCAGAGATGCAGTACAAAATACCACATTTTCTCACATACACGCTGCTTTTTCCTCAGTCATCAGCCAAATGGCAACACTGATTTACACCGACCTGCGCTGCGGTGAACAACTCAGCCGATCCATAAACCTCGTGTTTAACTAGAAATCCCCAAACCGTAACACGTCTTTTGCAGCACACCCCATCCTCTAGCTGGTACGCATCACACAAGCTGCTCCATTACAAAATCATCCGTAATTTTAAAAAGCCCTAACCAAGCTTGACAAGGGGTTGTAGGAGACAGCAGTTAGCGTATCTCATACTGAAGCCTCCAAAAAACTTTCCACTGCTTTGACAGAGCAGGTCTGGCTCCCCCACTCCCCCTCATCACTGCGACCTGCCAGACATCCCCTCTCTGGGTGCTCAGGACTTGCCACGTCCATTTATACTCCCAGCGCCAAGGCTGCAAGGCAGGAATAGATCTAAAAGCAGGACCAGTGTCTTTGGAACAGAGCATCTCTCTCACTTACCCCCCGTATCCCTCCTAAACACTTTATAACCACAGATCTTAATATTCCAATCATCCAAATCCAGGCTGCACCTCTGAGGTGGGGTGGATATTTTTTTTTTTCATTCTTCCTTATTTAAACATTCTTTATTCAAGCTTTCATCATTTGCCAGTTAAGTCAACTAATTTTCTACTAAACCCAATTTCACTCATGGTTGGAGTGAGATTTCCCCGATTTTTCCTCGTGCCATGTACTATTAATGGTGCTTGAAATTACGCAAATAAAATTGATGAGTGCAAATGCCTCCTTCTCAGCCAGCACAGCCAAGAGATTTGTTTTTGAAAACCACTTGATCCCAGCCCTGGGAGAAACCTCCCCTCCCAGACCAGCCAAGGATGACGACCAGCTCACGTCTGATTCAGCACCTATGGGGCACCAGCAGGTGACCCAATGGCTTGTCCATCCCAACACCCAGGATTAGCACATCCGCCCAGCCCTCACCCCTCTTCGGAAGAGAGCAGTCGAAGCGGCTTCAATCCAAGCGGATGCAAGCGCAGAGCTCGCCCCTCCACCAGCTGCCTACACCAGCTGTGCCTACTCCAGAATAAACCTACAGCAGCCTCTCGTCCTGCTATTTTCCCCTTATAGGTACTTTAATCAACCAGGGGACGCATTCCCTTCCCGAGTGCGGTGCAGGCTCTCTGAAATCAGATGACTGCAGGGTTATCTTTACATCCCATTGACCTATTTTCAAATTAACCCAATGTTTCCTTCCATGTTATCACTCCTGGGGCTGAAAAGTCCAGCACTAAATGGATCTCATGGGCATCTGCTGGCAGGCTGGGCCAATATCCTATATTACATTTAATTGCATCTTCTCTGCCCGCTTCTGCTGTCATCAGCAAGGTGGACTGCAGCAGGGGAAATGGAGGAGGGCTTCTGTCCTTTCTGCTCCCTCACCTTCTCCTTGTCTACAAGAGCTCAGCAAGCACAGGGCCCTTATCAGGGGAAGGAAAAGTGCTGGTGCCAAGACCGAGCAGCTCCCAGGGGTCTGGGACAAGACACGAGCAATTTAAAGTGCAAATCAGAGCCCACGAGATGAACGCCCCAATGCCTGGGCTCTGCTCCCAGCTCTTCTTCCTGCTAGAAGGGACACGATGACCTCAAAAGCAAGGGTTTTTGAGCAATTACAGTATGCTTTTTAAACCACCTGCAACAGATTTACTTTTGCAAGGTGCATTTGGACTGTTTCTCTGGCCCATCATCGATCCTGTGTGACACAGACCTACCCATCTGCGGGGTGAGGTTCAGCAATCAATTTATTTATTTCTGAGGTTCAACATAAGCCTGTTTTCCCATCACGGCAGGACGCAGCACATGCTGGAAATCTTTGCAGCACATCCCCAGAAGACAGCTGATGCTGAGACTTTGCTGCTCATCTGAGCAGCAGCAGGTCCCGGCAGGGCTCCACCAGGAGATCCCCTCTGCCGGGAGTTCCCAGGAAGACATTTTTTCCAGGCTGCAAAGATAAGCCATGAGGAGTTAAGATTGTGGGTTGCATTGCATCTTATAATGGGATTGAAAGCCCCCAGAAACAGTCCTGTGGGGCTGGAGGCTGGGTTTGATGCAGGGCTCCCAACTGCACCATCTCTGGGTGCACTGAAAGTTCCATCCTCCCCAACCTTGCCAACCCAAAGGGCTCTGGGCTCCCACAGGGACAATCAACCCTCCCCGCACACCAGGCATAATGTCCTCTCACCTACATAAATTACCTAGCAATTAATAAGGTTATGATAACCTGTATGTGACAAAGCAGAGGTTTTTGCAGTGGCAAAGAAGCCAACAAGCGAGTCGTCATTTGGCTACAAAATAAACATATTTCAGGAAGGAGTGTAATTTAACAGCTTGATAATTCCTGCAAATTTATGCAACTTCCTCTCCTACAAAATAAAGCCCTCAAAGATGGAAGAAATCCCTTTCCATTGCTCCTCACCATGGCAGGGCAGCTCATCCCCACTCCTTGTATAGCTGCTGCCAGCAAAGCTCTAAGCCACCTCCTCAGAGGTGCTGGGAAGCTGTTGTAATTAAAGGGAGAGGGTTTTGCAGTCTTGTTTTGATGTACCTGGCTTTTAATTGTGGCGATACATGACTGGGTAAAGAGGGGATGAGGAACAGGGAAAGCAATGGGATCCACCATCCTCTGGCAAGAGCCGCCCTCCCAGCTGGGCATTGTCAGACCCTGGAGATGCACAGGAGGGTGCCAGAGCAAACAGCTCTTTCTGGTCAGAAATTCAGCAAATAACGAAGAAATTTCCCAGGAAAGGGAAATAAATACTTGGGCTCTTCCAGGGAGCAGAAGCTGAGCACTCAGGCTGTCCCCTGCTGTCCCAACTGCCCCAGCAGCTCAAAATGAAGGGACAGTTTTAGTCAAATCTTCATGGGTCTATCATCTACATCTCATTTAAAGTGAAGCTGATTTCTATCACTAACGTCCCAGACCCCTGCCTAACCCATCACCTAAGATATGTCTGTTGGACACATGTCCCGATTAAACTACAGACTGGAGAATCCAAGTGGTGCATCCAGCATTTGTGTAACCTCTTGGTTCAGATTTCATCATCTCTCTCTTTGCGAGGGATTGCAGCAGTCAAGCTTCCACAATCACAGGCACCATCTTCAGCTCCCACCAAGACCTGTAACCAAACATCCAGCCTTTCTGGAGCCTAAAACATCCCAAACACAACAGTGTCCCAGCAGGAACATGAGAGCCTGGCCAGAAAGGAACCCAGTAGCCCTAACAGCTTACAGAAGCACTCACTCTCAAGTAATGGGAATATCTGATGCGACATGCAAGGCTGAGATTTCCTCCCCCCCATCATGGAGCTGTAAGTCCCATAGCCACACCACAAAGTTCCATCAGGACCACCAACAATGGGTTTCCACAAGCAATTCCTGGCTCGCTGGCACAATGGCAGGACTGTATTTGCCAACTGGCAAGAGAAGGTGAAGCCTGGAGCCTGGGCATTGCACAGGTCTTCGTGTGAACAGATGCAAGACATAAAGATAGCTTTTATCCGCCAGAAAATAATTAGAAATGCCTTCATCTGGGCATCGTGTTTCCATTTGAACAGCCTTTTTGCAGCCTGAATACACCTTGGTGGCTGTGGAAAGCACAGGAAAATAGCTGCTACAATTATGTGCCAGGCAATGAGAGGAGATCGACAGCAGCAGGAGCTGAACCTCATCCTGCCATGGTGCTGGCTCTGCCCTCGTGCTGGTCCTGCTGTAGTCCATCCACGCCGCGCCAGCACACAGAGAGTGGTTCGTCACCCAAACCACATGCTGGCCACAGCTACTGCTTGGCAGAGAAAGGGCTGCCAGCATGGGATACAAGCACATGCTTAATAAATTAAGTGCCTTGCTACGGCCAGTATTAGGAGACCAGGACTTGACACCAGAGCAATTAAGCTCCAAGAACACTTTGTAAAGCTCTGACCCCACGAGACATCAAATCCTGTTTTCTTCGACTTTCTGTCCTGCCTTATGAGCAGTTAATTTCAAGGGGACCATTGCAAAAGCACCTTTCAGCATCGCTGAGATCAATACTCCCCGTGATTCCAGCAGCTCACAGCACGGCACCCCCGTCTCCCCGAGCCTCTCCCTTAGCCCCGTAAAAGCAGCTGGAGATGCCGACATGACCATCCCCATGTCCTGAGGACAGGGGTAGGAGCTGGAGGTCCCAGCAGTGCCCGTTGTGCTCCTTCTCTTGGGGAGAAAGGACAAGCACATCCCTCCCTGCCTGCCCCTGGGCACGGGTGCTCCGGAGGAAGAAGCTCGGCTGACTGCAGCTTTTGCACCGGTGCAGCCATCACTTCGAAGTGCTGCTTGTAATTTTCCAACATCTACTTCTGAGCTGCCTCATTAACAACCCAGCTCAGGTCTTTCAGGCACTTCCCACTCCTCCCCTACCAAGCAACACACACATGCATACCAGCCTTGATTCTCACTTCCCTGAAAGCACATTTTGGTTACTAAAGCAGTACAAGGGGTCTTCAGCAGGAATAAAGTGTTTGCATTCAGATTTAGGATGTTTCTTTCTTCCCTGCTTCAAGACAGGGCTCAAAATGCTGCCAGCTCCCTCCACTGCCCCTAAGCACAAACCTCAGACGGAAGACGAGTCCTGACTCCCTGCTCCAGCTCGACACTTTGCTTTCCTCCCAGGCAGCTGCACAGGCCTGGCGATGCTCTGTACCAGCCACGAGATAATCCCATGTCTCAGCCCTTGCCCGTCAAGACTCATCAGAAGCAGCTCACAAATTCACCAGGAAATGCAAAAGTGGACAAACATGTGCACTTAGTTGAACTACAGGAGAAAAATTAGCCTCTGGTAGGACACAGCAGTGGAATTTACAGGTCTTAAAGGAAAAAGATAAGTGGGAAAAAGATAAACCAGCCCTGGAAAACCAGGACTGAGCTCAGCAGCTTCGATCTCAGACCTCACAGGGGCATTTGGACAGTGCCCAGCAGAACACTGGAGCCAACCTGCAGGTTCCCAGAGCTCCCTGGCTTCACTCCAGTTTAGCACTGGTCCCCCAGACTGGGAGAACAATTTAACACCTCTGCTATTCACCGCTTGGCATTTGCTGCTCTTCCCATTGGAGTCCCCTGGCATCAGGACATGCCCAGCATACACGGTCACACTCCCAACCTGTTTTCACCCCCAGCCCTCCATCACCATTTTTTTGGACCAGGGACTTAACTTTTCCTTCTCATTTGTCTGATCCCCAGCATTTCAGACCCGATCCTGAGCACCACTTCCAGGCACTGCTGCAATGCAATCAATATAGATGCTAATAATGAACAGCTCTCAAATAACTACTGGCTGAAGTATATGCAGGCAAACCTTCCAGTGATCCCTTGCCAATGATCAATACATGTAGAAAAATCAGCTCAGAAATTTGAAGAGACAAGAAACAAACCAGGAGAGATGTTATTCCATGCTGAATAATTTATGGGTGCCAGCCTTTGCTCTGTGAAGGCCGTGCTGGGTGGGAGCAGCTACAGCTCCGAGCCGTGAAAGGAGCAGGGGTTGCCAAAGAAAAATAAACAAGTGGACTCAATATTTCACATTGCTGGAGCAAAATATCCTCAAACCCACTCTGACACTGGTGCCTGCCCTGCTGCAAGCTCAGCAAGAGGTACCCAGGACAGGAGAGGACAAATTTAGCCTCAGTCTACAGCAGAGCAAAGCTGCTGCTCTGCTGCTTCAGAAGGTGGCACAGGGGCAGAAGGGATAAGAAATCAGAGTACTTGGGCTGACCCTTCCATGGCAACACAGCTTTAGCTTTGCTTCATCCTCACAGCCCAGCTCTAGCCCCTTGCGCATCCCCCAGCTCTCTGTGTACTAACCCCTGCCCAGAGCTGTGGCTACTGGTAAAGTCCCCTCCAGGCTTCAACGAAGAACCAAAGATTAATTATTGGCACAACTCAGGATTAATTACACGTGTTCTGCTAAGCCTCCCACTTACTTATGCTTGGTCAAAGGCTTATCTCAGCACTCCTCAGAGCCACTGCTAATGCTGTACCAGCCCAATAGCAGGGACGTCGCGGAAAGCTCTGAAAGCACAGAGCAAGATTGCTGCCACCACTCAGTCCTCCCTTGGAGGGCACCTCTGCTCCCCCTCCGACACCTGCGTTAACCCATCTCTTGATGGGCTGCAGGAGGGTCCCATGAACACTGGACTCAGTCTCCAAAGGGAGAGAGGGGACCCAGCTACAGCCCCAGGCCCTGCCTCTCTGCTCACCCCAGCCCCATCAACCTGGAGGTGGACTAATGACGCAGGTGTCCAACATTTAAAATGCCATCAAAGCCAGGCACAGGACACATGCTTGGGGAGGTGGGGACGGTTTCTATTGCTGGGACAGAGAAGTGCAAGATGTGCAGCCCCAGCCTGGCTCGCTCATGTCCATCACAGCTACAAAGGGACGAGGTGGAGCTGCCATTCCCAGGCATCCCAGGGGACATGTCCAAACCCATGTGAGAAGAGGAACTGTCATCACTACCAACAGATGTCAAAGCTCCTGCACTTCTGAGAAAGGTGAAATACTACAGGTAGTGACGACACCATCTCCAGAGTCACTTGCAGAGGGAAACAGATGCTGCAAAACCACCCCTAAGACTTGGTCAGCTCCTTCCCCTCATTAAACGACCATTGCGAGGCTCTTCATTAAAAAACACAAACAAGAGCTACACAACAACAACACAACCCTCCCAGCCATCAACTTTTTTCATCCTTGAGTACACAGATATTATTTAGCACGTCAATTTAGCTCAGCATGCCACGTGGAGATCGCCGTGATGCACGCCCGCCTCTTTGAGAAGCTGCTGCTTTTTGCATTAGGACCAGGATTATTTTTTTGAGTTAATTAGTTGGGAGCTAATTCCATTCGTTAATTCTGAACGCTGCAGGGGCTGGGTTGGGATTTTTTGTTGGTTGGGTTTTTTTTCAGGACTGTGGGGTTTTTTCACTCCCTTTTCAGCATGGCTCATTATGCAGTCGATGCTGGCTTAGCATCGCCCAAAGACTTGCCCAGTCCCCAAGGCAGCTTCAGGCTTTTCTCAATTTATAACCCATCCTAATTTGCATTTTCCCTGGAACTTGCCCTCTACGCAAGATGTCTCACAGGAGGCAAAGAAACCTTGTGAGGTTACAGGAGGCAGCAGCGTCCGCCTGGTAATAACAGAACTGCATCAGCAGAGAGGAACACGGCACACTGTTATCTTCACACTTCTTCCATCTAATATCGGTCTCTCTTGGAGCCCGGGTGCTGTCTAGAGACACTTTAGGGTGGCCCAGTGTAGCTGTTTGCACACTCTCACCTTGCACTGCCCCATATCCCATGGCAGAAAAAGTCCATCCCTCTTCGAAAAGTGCCCCAGCAGCAGCAAATTCCCCCACAGGTCCCCAGGCCACCAGCAGAACCTCCTGAGGAGGGACTCCTTGGTGGCTGTCACCCCCCTGTCAGGGAGGCAGCTTATTTTTCGCAGCTGCCCCAGCTGCCTGCCTCGTGGTGGAGCAGGAAGGCAGGGAGGGAGGGAGGGAAGGAAGGAAGGAAGAGAGCACAGTCACTGCTCCAACAACGCCAGCAAAGCCACAAGGGTTGAGCACAGCCCTGCATGGTGGGAAGAGCCAGCGACCTGCAGGACACCTGCATCCTGCAGCCATATGGCCACCAGCCCCGCAGAGAGCATCACTGGGGAACAGGGGGGTAAAAGGGAGCTTTTCCCACACCCAGCTCTAGGCAGGTGTCATGGGACACGGGTAATGCTCTGGGCTTACAGAAGGGAACTGATGTTGCTCAGATCCAGTGCCAGGACCAAAGGGCAGAGCCCTGCCCCAAACATCTCCACATTAGCCCCATGCAAAGCCCTGCTGCAAAGCCTTACTACAAAGTCCTTCCTGCTTTCCCGGGATGCAGAAGGGATGGGGTTGATCCTAGCCATGATGCTGGTGGTCTGCACCCACCCAGCACTTACACCAGTACAGCACCAGCTCTGAGATGCAGGCAGGGGAAAAGCCATCCCCAAGGCTTTGCAGACTTTGTGTTTTCATGCAAGACCTCCATGCAAACCCACACAGGCGTGGGGGGCAGACCCCCCCCCCGGGGGGTACCACACACCCATAGCACCCACCTCTGCAGCTCCTTCAGGGAGACCGTGACCCTCAGGCTGTGTCCCAGGAGGAAGAGGGCAGCCAGGATGTCAGCCCACTGCACCATCTCGCCCAGCGGGCCCCCCTTCAGCACCCGCGGACTGAAAACATCCCCCGACTCCTCCGTTAGGAAGCCAATATGGATCAAGATCTGGAGAGACATGGAGAGGGGTGAGCGCTGGGATGCGTGGTGCTGGGAATAAGGACAATTTGGGTTTTCCAGCCCAAAATGACTTATGGTCCCTGATTCCCTCCAGCTCCTTTTGCATGCTATAATTAGGGAAATCAGTCAGGTGTAAAGAGAAGTGATCTACATCCAATTAGCAAAGACCCAATAGTCAGAGATTACCATCTCCCATCAACTGGCACTCTGTATCTCGGGACCAGGCTCATGTTCCTGGTGTACATCACAGTCTGTCTCGGGCTGGAGCCAGATCTCCCAGCACACGGACTGAAGGGCATGGCACCACAAAAACACCAAACAGGAGGACCAGCAACCTTGGCACCTCTGCAGAGGAGATATGCCAGACTCCCCACCCGCTGCTAATGGCTGTCCACTGGCTGGACGCTGTCTCCCACCCACTAGGATCCATCTCCAAAATTCACCCCATTAGTTTAGCAACACCAGTCCTATGACAACCCAAATGTGTGCAGAGTTGTGCCCATGTACCACAGACCAATCCTGCAGACCCACATGCTTCCATAAATGAACTTTCCTCCCAGCTCGCTCACATTCCAGCTGTCCCTGTGTTCCCAAGGGATATTTTCCCATCTCCCCTCCATGTCCCCCCATGTAATTTGTTCATACGTGTTTCTGATCCCTTTGCTGGCCCTTCAGCTTCTGTTCGAGCCGCCGAGCCGCCAGCAGCCACTGCTGGGCCAAGTGCCGGATCCTCTTCTTCATGAAGCTGAGGGACTCCTTGCCCGTGCCGATCAGCTCCAGGAGATGAGCCAGGTCACTCCGGAAAGCTGCCTAGGAAAGGAGCACGCTCTGCACTTTGAGTGTAGGGGAAGCAGTTGTGAGAGGAGCCCCTGGGCTGCCACGGGGGCTGGCAGAGGTTTGCCCATCACAGCTGAGGTGCTGCGGGTCCCTCCTGGATGGACAGCTTCCCCAGGGGCAGCCAGACCTGACACCAGAGCTCTTCCACTTAACGCACCGAATCCCAGGGGCCGTGTTTCACCCAGAGCATCTTGTGACATCCCAAATTCCTCAGTACAGAAAAGCCATGGACCTGCTGGAGTGTGTCCAGAGGAGGCCACAAAAATGATCAGAGGGCTGGAGCACCTCTGCTATGAGGAGAGGCTGAGAAAGTTGGGCTTGTTCAGCCTGGAGAAGAGAAGGCTCCAGGGAGACCTTAGAGCGGCCTCCCAGGACTTAAAGGGGGCTACGGGAAAGCTGGGGGGGGACTCTCTATCAGGGGGTGTAGAGATAGGACAAGGCGTAATGGTTTTAAATTAAAAGAGGGTAGATTCAGACTAGATGTAAGGAAGAAATTTTTTATGAGGAGGGTGGCAAGACATGGGCACAAGTTGCCCAGAGAGGCAGTAGATGCCCCAATCCTGGAAACATTCAAGGCCAGGTTGGACGGGGCTCTGAGCAACCTGGTCCAGCTGGGGATGTCCCTGCTCATGGCAGAAGGGCTGGACTAGACCTTTCAAGGTCCCTTGCAAGCCAAAGTATTCTGTGATTCTATGAAAACCCACATGAGGCATCATGGCCTGCTGACACTGCTGGCTCTGGGAACATTTATTTCCAGCAGCCTTGAAGCCATCATCTGCCCCCAAGCCCCTGGGACCGGTAGGACACAAGTTGCCCCCACCTTACCTGCACCCGGGGCAGCGGCGGGGGGGAAGGCAAAGCCGCTGTCCGGTTTCGCCACGGCAGGGGAGGGCAGAACCACTCGACTTCACTGAGGTAGATGAGGAATGAGCACTCGGTGCCATCCACGCCAAAAAACGCATAGCAGGGGTCGGAGGTCCACCTGGCCCTCATCCACTGCAAGGGGACAAAGAAACATGTGGGGCTCATCCTCCAGCCAGGAGGGGATGAGGCAGCCCTGAGAGCTGCCCTGTTATGGGCAACCTCTATTCTTCATCACCTTTCTCTAGCTGGGAGCTGGAAATGAAGGGCAGAGGGTGGATAAAAGGCTGCAAACCAGCAGGCACCCAGCACCCTTCCCGTGGTGCTGGGTTTGCCCATCCGGTGCCTCCAGGGCACACAGGCAGAGGAGCAGTGCAACAACCCCAGAGGAGGCTTTGCTGGGGGCTCCCTGGGTTTCTAGCACTGGTTCCAGCACTGTCATGTGTCTCCCCCAGGGGCGCAGCCGTTAATCCCTAGGAAATGACACACTACAGGGTTTTCTTCTCCTTATCTTTGCTGGGGAGTGAGATGAGCTGCTGATCTCATTGCTCTGGGCACAGCAGGGCAAGGAGACAGATCCACCAGCAGTCCCCAGGGATGATTTCACCTGAAGGAGAATAACCAACAAGCAGAACAGCGATTTATCATCCCCCACAACGGCTCTTGCCAGCCTCTTCCTAATTCAACTACAAAACCAAATCTACTCAGGAGACAGGTCGCTGCACCCAGTATGTAGAATGCAGCAATCACCTGGACAGGAGATCGAATTACAGCCTTCCACAATTAAATTACATTCCGAATTTACTCAAATCATGGAAGGAAAAGATGTCTAGCACCAGGGGAAGAGGAAAATACAATCCCCCAGTATCATTTTAATATATGCTTCAACATCTTTTCAGGGAGATTCAGCCCTGCAGAAGCCTGAGCTTGAAGCAGGAGGTTAGGAAGGGAAGAGAGAGATGCTTTTAATTAGTTCCTGTAAATATGCTCTCTGACAAAGCAATCACGCTCCAGGTCAAATGCCAGGCTGCATTCAGGTCTAAAGAGCAGGTTGGGTCAGGCAGGACATCCTAAATGAGATGGAGGTCCTGGACACCTTAACGAGATACTCTTCTGTGCAGCACTGAGAGTACTCCCCAGACGCTACCTAACACTCCAGATATTTAAAGACAATGTGACAGTGCTTTTTTCTCACCACACTTCTGTCATTAAACACAGAAACTCCAGGCAGGGAGGACTGCAGGCAGAGGTGGTCTCACAGAGCTGATTCTGCTGCTGCCTGCACAACTCTGGGTACCATGGTTTCAGTGCTTTGTATGACTAAAACTGAAGATATATGCCTTATTGTTGGGGAAAACAGCTACATTCGTATAGCAAAGGCTCCCAGAGGATCTTGGACACCTCTCTGGTGTTTTCTCCTAGCAGCACAGCTGTGCTTTGCTTTCCACATCTTTGGCTCTGTTCCTTCTTCTGCAATGGGCTGCACCTTTCCCATTTTAAAGGAAACAGTTTTATTCTGGAAAGAATCCCCCTCCTCACTGCCCTTCCCAGTTTAACCCTTTGGGTCATTGCTTTGTGCCCTTCCCAGCAGCTTCCACCCCAGGTCAAGACCCTCCCCCAGCCAGGGAACCCCAACTCACCTCCACTTTCCCAGCGCAATCAGGGAACTTGGGGTCCCTGGGCACCTCGCACTGGTCCCTCCTGCCTTCCACCACTGCAGAAAGATAATTTGGGCACAGGGAGAGTCAGGACACGTCAGCAGAGCAGCTAGAAACACTGGGATGGGATGGGATGGGATGGGATGAGATGAGATGGGATGGGACTGCCAGCCCCCAAACACATTCATCTGCACCACAGATGGGCCAGCAGACAGCCCCATCTCACCTGATGGAGCAGGACACCAAGATGTGAAGCACCTTTCCTAAGGTCACAGAGGAAACAGGAAACCCCCCAGCCCTGCTTCAATGCCAAGACCGTGTTCCCCTTTCATAAATCTCAGCAGATCTCTTTATAGCACCTCCCTGCTGCTCTCAGCCTGGTCTAGACCCCAGGTCCCACCTATCCACGCTCCTGTTAATCATCTGTAAGCAGGCTGCAGTATCTAAGGAAGCACTTGACAGCCTTTATGCCATAAACTTGCAATAAAAATTGTCCTGCTGAGCTGCTGAGAGAAAACTCAGCCCCCTGGGGTCAGCCCCTGAATAGGGCACAGAAGTGGCTAAAAAGGTAATAGGATCTTTTCTTCCTCTGTGGTTAGATTAATAAAAGACACCACCTGTCCTATAAGCCCTCCTTTCCATATAACTGAAAAAGCACGAGGTGGAAGAGGTGAAGGAAGCATCTTCTACTTGATGATGGCAGCCCAAACCCCAGGAAGCATGCAGCTGTGTAGAGAAACATCTGGAGTGCCCGGCTGCCCACCCAGCACTGCTGAAGTGGGATGGGAATATCTCTCCTGGCGCTGGATCCCAGCCTCTGGGCTTTGGATCCAAACTGACACATTTTTCTATCTAGGTGTTTGTGCTGGCACTACTCTTCATCTTTAATCTTCATTTAATTCTGTGGTATTTATTTCTGACAGCAATTCAGATTTGTCACCATTACTCCCTCTTTCAGGCATGAGTTCCCCAGGTCTTGCTCCTCTACAGATTGATCTCCCTGTCTCACAAGTCCTCCTGGGCCAAGTGAGACAACGCTTTCAGGAGAACATCACTGCTGTCAGAGACCATGGAGAGTGGTTTCCTATGCAGCCTCCTTTTTCAGCCTTCCTGGCTGTAAATAGCAAGGTGAGAGTCCTGGAAACCTCTAAGAAGGCTCCGACCACACTCAGGACCTCCCCTCCCTCAAAGAGATGGTGTGACCATGTCCTGCATCTGCACAGAGCTGGACACGAGCAGCACTAGGAGGTCTGCCGAAGAGCTTCGGTGCCCTACTTACTCCTGCAGAAGGATGTGTTGGGTAACCTCATATCGGCATCCATTCCCCTGCTTTTTCAACAAATTTTTCATGGTAGGTTTGGCTGGATCTTCCTACTGAAACTGCATAACACGTAGGAGGTCTGGAGCATGGGGACCCCTGGGGACACTCACCTTTCCCGTTCAGGAGGCTGTTCCGGAGAATCTGATCTACTTTTATTGCAATGTCTGAGACATTTTGAGCTATAGCTTGGATCCTCTCCATCAACCCAGCTGCTGGCTGGAATCTGGGGGAAAAAAAAAAAAAAAGACCTTGAAAACTTGATGTCATCCAGTGGTGACACCCAGGGGTGCTGACAGCAAACCTGCTACCCTGGAAGCTGCCAGCAGGTTGAACTTAGCAACTTGGGAATGCCTGGTCCAGCATGTACTGGGCAAAGAGGTCACTGTCTTCCAAGAGGTTTGATTAAAAACATATGGAAGTCAGTATTTTGCCATTTTTTCACAGCGTGCTGATAAACACGGATACATCTGTGCATTCTACACAGGGAAAAATTAAATAGGCCGGAAAAAATTGTTTCTCTTATTTCAGATGTGTAATGTTTGAAAATCATCTGCTGCAATTATTGCCCTTGTGGTGCATGTAGGAAGCTGTGCTGGGAAAAAAAAAAAAAAAAAGTTAGAAAAATACCCAAAAATACAGAGAAAGGAAAGCAAAACCAGAGGAGGGCTGAGGAAGCTTGTGGGCCTGGAGCAGACTGCAGATGGATGCAAAACACACGACATGTGGAAGGCCTGAGCCAGCCCACCCACCAAAGATCTAGGTGAGCGGAGTTCCAGGTCCCGTAGCGAGGGTCGTGTGGGACAGGGTGCCAGGGCGAACTTGAGCTGGCTATCTCAGGCTTGAGCTGGGTATCACAGTCCCAGCAAAACCTGCAGGCACCTTCCCACCAAGGCCTGAGATCAGATTCCACCAGTCTGACTAGCTGCGTACGCTGTCTATCAAATTAAACCTCGCAATCAACACCGGCCTGGGTAAACAGCACCATTAAACTCATCTACATAACACATTGCGAGGGCGGAGCGACAGAGCACTGTAAAGAGGCCAGGTGTCAATTAAAACCTGCTGTAATATATTAAAGGGCAAGAGAACTCAATCCATCAGCAGCGGTGCCCTGCCAGGCTTGACAAGGAGCGAGCTCTCCACCTCCAACGCCTCACCTGCCATTTCCACCACAAACAACCACCACGTCTTGACGAGCGTGGTTATAGCAGTAAATAATTTCCCCTTCTGCAGCATCTGGGTCATAAGTTTTTCCTCCTGCTGCTGCCGAGATCATTATAATACAAGGAAATATCATAAGCAGTGAGCAAAACCAAAAGAGCTACACCTTGAATACTCTTGGCACAAAAAATACGTGCTGATGTCAGGTCCTTCCCAGTGAAGTTTTATGTTTGTTCTCTAGCAGATCAGTGAACCCGAAGGCTGGGATTTAAAGTACCTCTGTCCTCAAGGCTAAAAAAATCCTAGTTTTATGAACCAATACTGCTTCAGTTGTTGATTTAAAGTCCATTTGCTAGCAGCAAGCAGCCTGCATTTTTCCTTCTGGCATGGTTTATGACCATCAATATTCAGCCTGCGTACCTCCACAGGGAGCCACATATCTTAGGCTTTTAAGAAATAGTAATTAAATGCAGAGGACACCATTGCCCCCAAGTAACTTTCAACCTTTGCAGAGAATAAACCCCAGGTATCCTGCCAGCTACTGTAACTGCTGCAGCAGGGAGGTTGCTCATGAGGCCCTGGTAAAATATGGGCACAAAAATGACCTGCAATAAGCTCCACTTGTCAGCGTGGCTCCAAGGAGATAAAATGCTCCCAGTCTGAGGGCTGCACAGCTCAGCCAGCCCTGAAAGCTTGCAACCCCCCCATTTCTGCAACCCCTTTTCCACACGCAAGCAGCCATCAGACCATGCAGGTGATGCACAGGCAGTCAGTAAACACAGAACAGCTGGGATGGGCAGTTAAGGAGCAAATGTCACAAGGAAGCAGAGAATTTAGAGCCAGCAAGCCCAACCTCCTGCTCCAACAACAGGAGAGGGACCTTGGCTTGGTAGAGATGCTCCTCAGGTTTCTCTATCACTCACGGCAAGGAAAGAAGACAAGCACAGCCATGGCAACCCTGCTCCCATGCTTCAGAGCACCTAGATTAGCCCACAGTCCAACATCTTCATCCTCTCAGAAGCTAACCCAATTCCTTCTTGGGTCTGAAACCACTCCCAAACACCCAAATAATTAGGCAAACCTCAAAAGTCAACAGCAACCTCAGTTCCCACCTCCTCTCTGATGACCTCCAGACCTCAGCTCAGCCAGGGCTGAGCACTGGATGCCCACAGACATGTTCAAACAAAAATCAGGATTCCTATCCTAGATAAATGGCTTTCTTCCAGGCCCAGCCTTGCAGCCAGCCTAAGTCCTGTCAGAGCTCCAGCCACAGTGGCGGTTTCCACTGGGTGATGGATCTGGCTCAGCATCTATGCCAGCTCGCCCAGCTCTTGTAAGCTACAGCTGCTCCCCAAACACACTGATTTCAACTCGGAGCCCTTTGATGTAAAATGTATATCTGATCATCACACTCAGACAGCACTCCCAGTTCTCACAAACAAGACAGCTGCGCCACATGGGTTCTGCAAGATTTTCCCCAAAATGCAGAGGGCTACTGCAAAGTGAGGCAAAAAATGTCCACCATGGCTCTTGGCATATATTAAGAAGATGGAAAAATGGTAGAAATCATCCCTCCAAAATAAGGAGCCAGGCTCAAATCTCCCACCACTTGCATGCCCATCACCCTTACTTGTCAAACTAGTTTTCTCCAAATCCACATGAATTTGAGCAAGGGATTTCATGCCTGAAGAGCCACGCTCCCACATCGGGAGCACTGATGGGCCTCAGTGTCAGCACTAACACAGGCAGCACCCAGTCAGCTGCCTTGGTGGTTTTTATCCTGCTGGGCAACAAGACTCTCACTTGAGCAGAAAATTGCATTTAACATATTAAAGAGATGACAAGAAGGTTAAGCATAAGTTACATCACCTATCATTACTGTGATTTGTCACCTGGGCAGAGGACAAGAAAATAAGACATTTAAAGCAAAACCTCAAACGCAAAAAAGGTTTTCTGGAGCTCGTCAGAATTTGATGCCTTATACTTAGTAAGTGGAGGCACAGGAAAGGACAAGGTAAGTGATTTATTCTGCTCAGTGACAGCTAAGCAGAAGGGGAATATCCCACTGTGTGCCTCCACCCAGGCTGGGATGGCAGCACAGCCTCTGCCTGCCCAGGGGAAAGAACAACTCACTTCCAGCACTACCACTGCACAGGGAGCAGCTTTTTTTTCTTGTTGTTGCTTTTTAAATTTTTCTATAGCGACAATATAAATGCCACCAAAATGTGCTGGGGCTGTGCCAGCTATTGAAACTATAGTAAATTACTATGGGTTTTCTAGAACAAATTTTTCCCTGGGACCTTAAAACCGTTTACTACAGCAAATACAGTACTTTTACTTCTAACCATCAATATTGATTTCATCTTTATTATTTCCAGATTTATATTTCCCTGTGTTGATTAAGATTCAGATCACACTGTGCTTCGTAATGCACTGTATACAGTATTCATCTCATTTCAAAAACTGCTATTAAGATGTATCTTTCCCCACTGGCAGATCATTTGCCATATAATACAGCCGGAGGTTGAGTTTTCCTTTACTTTTTTATGCATTAATTTGGTTCCCTTCACTTTGTCTCTTGTCCCCAACCCCACAGCAGCAGCTCAGATTCAGCCTGTTTATCCCTTTACAAGGCACTGTATTTTTATTGCCTTTTATAAAAGTGGCATTATGAAAAGATGAATCTCTTTCTATTTGTGTGTTGTCTTCATAATACAAGCCCTGAACGTATTTGCTTGCTCATCCGATATTTCTTGCTATTAACTGGTGAAAGCAGGGACTTTGGGAAGACCGATACAGATGGAGAAAAGCAGATGTTCTGAAGAGAATACATCAACAAATGCAACATTCGCACAGAGCAGTTTACCAAAGAATTTCAAGTTGCTCGTTATAATGTCTGCACTACCATTTGCCTCTTTAAAGATTTTTTTGTTTGCCCAAAGACCCAAGGCAGAGCAGAAAACAGCTGGGTAGAGTGCCCAAGGTTGGTGCTGGGCTTTTGCTGCTTACACGCTCTGGGGGACACAAATCACACCGCAACATCCACGACAGCCTCAATCTCTAGGACAGGGAACTGAAATTCCAGAGGCAGCACTGATGGATAACCCTTCCCGGCAATGAGAAAAGGCTTTCCTGTCCTCCTGGCTCCTGCTGCAGCCTTTGAGGTGTTGCCTGTTAAAATAGCTGGGGTACCTCCTGAAGAAACGAATGCCTAGGGCATCTCCAGTGGGTCACCCCACGGGCTCAGGCTCCTCTCCCCATCCACCTATCCATCCCTCCACCATCCTCGTGGGACAAGCTCAGAGTTGCCCAACAGCCAGTGGGGGACAAGCTGAGGAGTCCCCAAGGGATGTGGGGAAAAGCCCTCATCCACATGCTGGATAACTAAAAAAGGTGATTTAAATCTCCAAGAAAATGGAGCAATTAAGAGCTTTGCTCCTCTGGCATAAGAGAATCCAAGTAAACTTCACTGATGCTGGAGGCAAAACTTTTTTGGAGGACCCATGTCCTTGTGCTCATCTCTGCATCCTCTCTGAGGTGGCTTGCACCCAAAAGGCTGGGAGCCAGGGCTGCCCACGGGTGAGAGAGCAAGGACACACACACAGACAAACAAGGGGGTTACCAAGTAGTTGATGTTCTCCCTAAAATTTGGGTCACAGTTCCCTGACACAGATGCTCTCAATAGGGGTGTAGCGAGAGAGGCAGCGATGGCCAGGTGGGTGCCCTGCTCATGAGGCTCAGCTGTGTGTTTTGTGTTAATTTGACTTGTAATCCTGGCTTTAATCCTCCTAACTCCAGTGCTGGAGCTATTGCCCTAAGCTTGGATAAACAACCTTGGCTTGGTTTGAGCTGGTGGCCCATGCCGGGGTGAGGCAGCACCCAGAGTGCTGTGAGGGGGAGCACAGGGAGGGTCCCGTGCCCTGCTCCTCTTGGGAAAGGCTCAGACTCCCAGGGAGCAGAGTGGAAGCGTGAAGCCCTGGTTGCTACCAGCTTGGCAGAAATCTATAGCAACATTCAGGGGAAAAAAAGTGCTGGGGCTGAGGCACTGGACTTGCTGCTTTGCTATTGCCAGTACAGACTCTGCCAGGTCGTTCAGCTCCCCGGTGCCTTTCCTGACATCAAACAAGGACAGGGATGCTGCACCCGGCTTTGCAACCTCCCCGAGAGCCACGTTCAAGAAGGCCCATACCACTGATAAGTGGGCTTATTCTTCACAGACAGCTCCAGCCAGTAAGCTAGGTAAAAATTTTAAAAGAAGTAAAAATATTTTTTAAATCACAAAACAGCATATGCTTCCAATATAATTTCTGGTATCTCCATATACCACAATCTTTTCTATTACACCTCAGGGCTGAGATAAACAGCTCTGTCTCCTCTCCATGAACACCTGAATAAAGACCTGAGTTTGCTCTGGCTGTGTTTGTGTTTGCTGGGAATTTACCCTGGGCAAACATCCCAGAGAATGTTTTTTGGGGTGGGAAGGTTCCTTGGAAACTCATCCGAAGCAAGTATCGGATGATGCATGGGCAGAGCCTTCCCTGAACTCCTCCAACTCCAAGTTACATAATAAATCATGTAACAAATACCGGAGCATTTTACTCACTAAAGTACTTCTATTTATTTTAATTTCAGTTTACTGTGAGTGACGTTTCTCACACAAATGCATTTAGAGGACCAGACCCTGAGCTAACCCAAAGCCCATGAGCTGCACATCACAGGGGAGGATGCTGCCATTTTAATGAGCTGGCAATAAATTTAATGAAAAAAAATTATGAAAACCAGCTTTCCAGTCAAAGCCAGTATCTCACCAGCACAGGGAGAACTTGCCAGCAAACTATAACCAAGATCGTTAATTAAAATATTTTATGAATGCTATAAAGTGCTCTGAGCTCCTTTCCAAGCAGAACACAAAACCGAAGCCACAAGCCCAAACCTTCGCTTTTCTCCTGACTCCCATAGCAGACCTGAGCTGAGCCACACACCCAGCAGCAGCGGGTTTTATTTATGTGAACACGAAGGGTGATGGACAGAAGGGTTATAGGATCAGTCGCTTTGATGTATGTTAATCTTCACTTGATTGGGGCATAAATCAGACACATTTGTCTACGTGCCTGAGTAGCCTGATGCATGCTGCAAGAAACCACCTTTGGTGAGCTGTGAAGACATTGCCAGCCTTGGCAGTCCTAAGAGGGACCTACCCAAAAGTTAGACCAAAAATATACCATTTTGATCACAAACCCTGGGGATGGGATTGCCTGGCTGAGATGCTCTCCCAAGCCTGTGCTTTTCTACAGCCCTCAGCCTCACATTTGCTTTGCCAGCTGGGTGTTTTGTGGGCATGCACTGCTTCATCTTGGAAGGGTTATTTTGGCAGGCTGTTTTTCCACCATCGGCACTGCAGCATCCTCAGACAGCCCCCCCCTTCCCTCTCGCCCACGCCCCGCAGCTGCAAAGCCCCCAGGCTCATCCCTTCGGAGGGAGATGCTTGCTCCCAGCTACCCCAAAATGAACGACACCCGATGGACAGTTAATGGGAGCTGATTTTCCTCGTAGGATTAATCAGACACACAGCCAGGGCAAAGGCACGCTGGTGTCACGCTTCTCCCCATCCCACATCACCAGGCCCCCCAGCACTGCCCCAAAGCCCTGGGCTCCGCTCACCCTGGGGGACTGGGTGCCGAGGACTTCCCCGTGCAAGCTGCCTGAGTCAACACATCCAACCACAGCACTTTGACTCCATGTGTTAGTGAATCAAAAAGCCTCATTTGCAAAGCCCTGCAATAAAGCAGCCCCCAGCGTATCAATGCTTTGAGATGGAAAGGCACAAAATAAACAGAAAGCAAAGCCTATCGCAGAATTAGGTTCAGCAAACTGAGCTGGAGGTGCTGGGGGAGGTAAAAGCCTGGGAGCAGGAGGGGAGGGTGTGAGTGACCTGGGCACACATGGGCACCGATACCCCCACCGCGCTGGCAATGCCCATCACCCTCCGGCCGTGGGTGATGGCACCCACAATGGGATCTCCCAACAAGCCCAGAGCCCCTCAGGCAAGGTGGGGGCACATGGATGGACCCTGGTCCCCTGCTCTGCCTTACAGAGATGTCCTGCATTTTATCTCAGCTGCCCAGGCATAAATTTCCCCATGCATCTCCTCCCCTGACCCTGATGGGGACCCCACACTTGAGGGTTTCTCAGTGATCCCCTGCATTGTGCCCATTCCCTCCACACTAACACTGAAAGCATCCAGGACCAGGCTGGAGACTGGCAAGAAACAACTTGCAGCCTCTGCCAGGATGAAATGGACTGCAAAACCTGTGAGGAAGGAGAGTGCCAGGGAGGAAGGCTCCCGCAGCGCTGGCTGCTGGGCTCTCCTGCCAGCTGCACCCCTGATGCAGCTCCCGTGGCTGAGCTCTACTTGGCAAAACAACCACCCAGCAAAGCTGGGCTGGATCACAGAACAGGCCTTACCTTCCCTGTGGGCTGCTTCGGGGCTCTGCCCCCTCTGGACACCTTTCACAAACGTAGCACCAGCCTCACCTGGCAGACACCCTTGCTGAGCCCTTCAGTGTGCCGAGGAGATGGGGAGACGATGCACAGAGCCCACTCTGGGCTCACCTGGATAGCAGGGGACAGTGGCATCCGGCAGCAATTTCACTAAAGCCAGCTTATCAACTGCAACAATTCAGGAATTAATAGAACCAGGCTGGCAGGATGAAGAACATCACCCATTTAGTGTCATATTGTAAGATTTTTAATTACTGGGGGAATATGGAGTCATGTAATGATTACAAGAACAAATACTTAAAGTGTGTGGAAATTAACTGAGCCTTGGCAGTAATTAAGCTTGAAGATTAATCAGTCATTAGCAAATAACACCCTTTGCAGGCTAACTACTATGCGGGAAAGAGGGATGACCAGGGCTGCCAGCACTGCAGACCCCAGCCTTCCCCTCTGCCACCTCCCTGCAGGCACGGTGTAAGCCAAAACGGGGTGGGCAGGGGCAGCCCCGCTCCTGGAAAAGGGCTTCTCTGAGCCCCAGCACTTTCAGGTTATGGTGCCAGCTTGGGTCAGCCACTTCAGACCCCCTCCCTCCCCAGTGAGTTCCAGCAGGGGACCAATACTTCCACAGCAAACTAATATTTCCCTTGCCCAGTAAATAGCTCTCCAGGAGGCGTCCATAAGTACCTCTAATTTCCTTCCCCTCTGATGATTTACGAGGGTTGCATTCAATTAACAGCAGTATTGATTTTTCTGCAGCTGACTGGCAGGCTGCTCGCCCTCGTTAGGGAACCCATCGCTTACCTTCCCCGCACAGGCGGGGTGCAGGCGGCGGGGAGCCCGGGGAGTGCTGGAGGAGGGATCCAGCAATGCCCAGGGGCACAGCAGGCTGGTTCACGGGTACAGCCTATGTCCCCCTACCCCAGCAGGACACCCCACAAAACCCCTGGGCAGCTCTTCTAAGGAGGATGCTGGACATTTGAGTCTTCCAAGAGTTTTACCCAAAGCACTGCAAGATGCTGGTGGGCTACACAGAGAGGCACCTATAGAGTATTCAATCTGACGGGACCTATGGAGCGAGAAAGATCTTGGAGTAACTTTCAGCCACATAAAGCTGACTGCCCTGGCAGCTGGGAGGCTTTCCAAGGCAGGTCATCAATTATACCCTGTATATTTAAATTCCTCCTTGCACTTTCCAGGGGTAAAAGCCACCCCTGCCCTCCACTGGAGCAGTGCTGGAGGGGGACAGTGCTCACAGGCTATTCCGTAAAGCCCACTGAAGCCTTTGCCTCCTTCCTCTTCACTGGGGCTCTGCAAAGCCAAGCCCTCCCAATTTCATCGGAGATCCAGCATTAAGCAGGAGGATGCTTTGTAAAAACAAGAATTAATCCACTTTTGCACAGGTGGAATTGCAAAGCCTGCGCTCGGGGCTGTGCTGAGCAGGGAAGGAGACGAAGGCGGCCTCCATGCTAACCAGAGCAGCTTTAAAGAATAAAAACCCTTTGAAATTAGCACCCTTTAATTGTATGATCTTTCACTGACAGCTCCAAGTCAGTCACTGGTGATCAAAGCAACAGAGACAGGGAGGGAAGGTGAAAACAAGCCCTTGGTAGAGACCCAGGGTCCTAATAACAAATAGCACCAGGGTGTCTCCATGGCCACGGGGTTGATCTGGGCTCAGGAGACACCACTTGGTCCCAGAGCAGTTGGTGGTCCCTGCTCCCTCTTGGCACAGGGGGTCCCCAGGGGCTGCAGCTGGTTACCCCCAAAGGGATGGGGACCACAGCACCCCCACTCCGCAGGGTCTCAGCCAGGTCTCGCACCAGCTGCTATTTGATTCCCCCAGGATGCTCCACGCAGCCCTGGAGAGCATCCATCAGAGCAGCGGATCAGCCCGGCACCAGGCCCTGCTCAGAGCAGGGTGTATTGGCTCTGCACCCTTCCAGCTGCCTCGCACACCCCGCAAAGGAGGGCAGGGACCTGGACAAGCCAAGAAAGGGCACCACGGATGAGGGAGCACACGTGGCAGCAGAGATGGAGCTGCTCAAACTCGCTGAGACCCAGCACTGCTGGAACACTGCCAACACGTCTCCTCTGACCCCAGACCTCAGCCAGACCCAGGGGCTGCAGGGCAAGTGGGGAGCACTTGGGAAACGCTTCACAAGCATTTGCAAATGCTGCCAGTGATTCAGAGCAAAAATCCACCCACAAGAAACGTTCTCACAGTGGTTGCTTCATGTGCTCTGCCCCATGACCCAAACCTGATCTTTGGAGGCCGGGTGAGAGCAAGATGACACAGATCAGTTTTGATGCAAGATCAAGTGAAGAGACTCAAATGCATGTAAGGGGTAATTTATATGGAGCAAAAGGTGACAAACTAGCTGTCCCGATTTTCTATTCCTGAAAATGAAGACATCTGTAATTTCAAGCACTCAAACCCATCTCAGTGCACACACAAAACCCGAGGTTGTTTTGATGTGCTGGGCCCGTAAGCTCCCAAGCTCCCTGGCGTCTCCAAGCAGTGGCCCCAGAGTCACCAGCTACATGGCAGATCAGGAATGCCAGATCCCCACCTGCAGCGATTGCTGCCAGTTCACATAAATGCTTTTAAGTTTATCTCTTGGCTGCTGGTGTACAGAAATTATCATCACATAAAATTACTGCTTCTTTTAACACAAGATTGTCCAAGAAATTCATCAAATGTGAGCAAGCACCTTCCAGTTGCTGGCTGTAGTAGTCCTGTCCATTCCTGTCCAGGATTACTGTTGTCCTCCTTCTATGTTTGGGTACCAGCCAGTCTCGTAACAACAAAATTCCCAGCACTTGCCATTACCAAGGTAAATTACATTTTTCAGTGGTTGAAATTATGTTACTTAAAAGGCAAGACCATGCACTCCAAGGCTGCCTGTGCAGCTTTAATTCATGTGTGCACGCTGTACAGCACAGCACAGCCTTTAATTACAGGCTCACTTACTCTATTTTCCATTATAGGCACAAAAGAGACTCATAAGGAAAGCAAGGGAGAGAAATGGAAATGATGATGGAAACAGGGAGGCACAGGAACCCCCGCCAGCCACCGAGCGTGGCTGCCGCGGGAAGCAGAGGTGGGAATGCCAGGCAGGAGCCATCGGGATGCACCGCCGCTCCCGCGCCGGCTCGGGTGGCACAGAACAGGGCAGCGGTGACAGCTGCGTGTCACATCACTGCCACCCACCGCTCAGACCCCACCTGAGCAAAATCTACGCTGGCACCTTTTCTGCATTGCAAAGTTGGTCCCAAGTGCTGCCCCTCAGTTTTCTCATCCCTGTTTCTCCACATTCAAGTCGCTTTAGTTACCATTTTTGCAGGCCTTGGCTTGACAGCCAAATTAGTATTAATAGATGTTTAAAGGCTCTCAAAGCAAAGGGAAATGTCTCCTGTAAATCAGCATGTCACAGTGAGAAGGTCTGACGGCATCTCTCAAGATGCCAGTGGGACAGATGCGGTGCGTGCATCACAGGGAGCCAGGACACCAGCTCTGGGCCCAACAGTTTGCTCCTATTTCATTTTAAGCCTTGCTCAACTCCAAAGCTGAACGTGTCAGCCCTGGGTTTCAAACAGTAATCATTTTGACAGTTACCTGGGGGATACGGGCACAAAGAAACCAGAGTTCACTCCAGGATTTAGTGGCAGACGGAGCACAGACCATGAACCAGGTACTGCTCCTGCCATCAGCAAGTCCCACCTCCAGCTCCACCACAGCACGGTGGTATGAAGAGACACCCTCCCACACCGCAACACTAGCGGCTGGGACAGGTGCTACAGGTAACTTCCCAAATCATGGCAATTTTATAAATCCCAAAAGAAACAGGTTCCAGAAATGCCAAACAACAAGACTGCAAAAGATCTGCTCCAGCCCCATGCCCTGGTGGGCTCCACCATCCCCACGCAGCGGCTCAGCCTAACCCCGGAGAGCACATCGGGGGTTTTCTGCTCCTACAACCCCCCCGGCACTGCTCCAGGGGGTCTGCACAGGGCATCAGTGCGGCTGACTGACCTGTCCAGAGGGAATCGCGCTTCATCCCCTTTGTGGAAGTCAGTGCTATTCTCCAGCCTGGCCAGGATGTCCATCCTCTTCATCAGCATCTCCAGCATGTCACTCATTCGGCGCAGCACCCCTCGGGATTCCAGCGCACCCATCACTGCAGGCACACAAAGAACAAGCGAGACACGGTCATGGGCTGGGCGCTGCCGTATAGACTGAGAAAATCCCCTTCCCCATGGCTTCAGCCCCAAAGCTGCCCACGGTCTTGTGCTCCCCCACCCCACCGATGGGCCTGGTGGTTTATGGACCATCTCGGTGCCCTTTTGTCCCTGGTACCCCCCTATCTGGCTCTGCCAACAGCCAGACAGCCCCATCATCCTGCCCAAGGGTGGGTTAATCCCTGCCTGTGCCCAAATCCAGCTGGGCTGCTACAGCCCCAGGTAGCCAGCGCTTACACCAGCCCTAGATCCAGCTGCCTCACCTGCCTCTCCAGGCATAAATTCCTGGCTCGTCCACCCAGCTCAGCCTGTCCTGAGTGCTTACAGGAAACCAAGTTCATTCTCAAACACTAACCAAACAGCCTTTTATTTTGCACTTCTATTTTTCACTCTCCAAGACCCACCTAGCCCAGCATCCTGCCTTTGAGAGCAGCCTGCAGGGGATGCTTAAGGAAAACACATGGGAAACAGAGCAAATAGGTGGTCCTCCCCCAACATATCCTCCCAGCAGCACCGGATTTTCCTGTTGCAGAGAAGAATTCCTTTTCTACCCAAATCTGCTACAGGGTGGGTGCTCCAGCACTGGAAATAGCTCTGTATCAAGAGCTGCATCTCAGCACCCCCCCCTCCCACCCCCCTCCCATCAGCACCACAGCCAAACTGGGGGCTTCAGCACTCACATGCCCCCCTGGCAGGCTCTCGCCCGGTGGGCACAGTGGAAGCATCACATTACTGTGGCTGCCTGTCGCTGTCAGACACGTGGCATGTGAACACAGGGCCACAAGCCAATCCTTAACCCCTGTAAGAAGCAGACACTGGGCCAGTCAAATCTCACCAAAGGCTATCTTCCACGCTTGGCTGAGATTATCAGCAACACGTTACTTTGCCTGACGCTATCTAGCAAAATAGAAGAGAAATAGTGAACAAAAGCAATTTCTCAAAAAGAAAACAAAAAACAAACGAAAAAAAAACCATGGAGATTGAAACCGGGCTCTTCCCCAAACAATCTCTGCACTCCTATGGTGAGAAGTCACCAACTTCTGCTGGAACTGATGGGTTCAGAAGTCCTGTGCAGTCCCAGACCTTCCTGGATGGGACACAAGTCACAGCCTGTCTCATTAAAGGGCAGAAATGCTAATGAAGTCGCAGTTAAAAGATGCTATGGGGGGAAAAATGTGGAAACTTGGACCCTGGAGCTCAGTTTGTACAGGGGCCTCACCAAACACAGCTGAGCAAATAGGGCAAATACACAGCCAAGAAAAATAGAAAAGCTCTGAGTTGGGCTTAAGTCAGAAAATCCACATTAGCTATTTCCTCCCAGGACTGAGCCGACTGCGGTGACATCCTCACCACAGCTGGGCTGTGGTCACAGCTTGCAGCTTTCAGCATCCTCCATCTGCCTCCCCCAGGCAGCTTCCAGACCTGACCACCCCCTGAATGGGGATTTCTGCTCAGGATTTGATCCTGGTCCAACATCCAGGCACTAGCAGGGGGTCAGAGCTTAGACCCTGAACTCAGTCTTTGAGTGAGATGGAGACTGCATCCTCTTGCCTGTTCCTGTGCTGGCAGGTGAGTCTGGAGGTCAGGAAAAGGACCCAATACAGCACCTACAGCTCGCCAGAAGGGCTTAAACCACAACCAGCACATTTCCATGGACAGTGTGGTACCCCTGGCCCAAGCACTGGGATCCCAGATTGTTTTGGGGAGGTCAGGTCGTGCTGGTTCACTGCGAAGATGCAAGGATCATGTCTGGGAAGGCAATGGAGATGACTGAGAGCTGCTGCTGCCTTTGCCACTCAGGACTGGGCTGTTGCCCCAGCTGGTAGCCAGGCTACACTCATTTAATTATGAAGGCCTGTTTAGTGGTGCAGCTCATTTGAAATTTAAATGGCTGCTTGCAAAGCCCGGGCAGAGAAACAGCTCTGGCCCCTGATTAAAACCCAGACACACGCATGGAGCTCATCCCTGCAGAAGAGACTTTGGAAAAGCCCTTTCCTGAGGGGTTTGGGATGGCTACAGGAGCCTCTCCAGCCTTGCTAAGGGAGCCTAATCCTGCCCTGGGCAGGAGGACAAGGGAAACTGAGGCACAGAGCTACACAGGGCTCACGTTTCCAGCAGGTGAGCTCATGTCCGTGCTGGGCACCCAGGGGTGCTCAGTGCCACATTCCCAGCACCCAGGGAAAGCCCCCCAGGGATCGCCCCATGCTCAAGCATGAGCAGAAGATAGACATTTCCTGCTGCTCGGGCTCCATCCTCACCCAGGCAATCCAGGCAAGGATGTCCGCTCAGGGTCCTCACTGCAGAAGCACAGCTGACAAGACAGCCCTACTCCCAAATCTCTAAGGAGGGATGAGGATAGTCCCACTGGGGAATGAAACCATTTCCCCCCGGATCCCAGAGGAGCCAGCAGCGAGCAGAGCTACAAATCCTGGCTCCACAAGTGAGCCCCCAGCACCAGCCCGGGCCCCTCCGGCTCTCCCACTGGCTTCACCGAGATTTCCCCTCATGTCACTGCCACCATCCAATTTCACAGCTGGTTTTCAGCATTTCTAGGATGCTTTTCAACAGCAAAGCTCTGAGCTTTGCTGTCAACAATGAGAAGAGATACTCCTTCTCCAACAAAGAAATTAAAAATCACCCTAAATCCTAAGCAAAAATAGTAACAACAACAAAAAAAAATCTCAGCCTTCACCGGGCTATTTTTTTGGGCACCCTGCCAGAAAGCAGAGCTGTCGCCGGGCACATCTCCCCCCAGCCCTCCCTTGGCTCTTGGACATGAAGTCAAAGGCCTTCCTCGTCAACACCTCTATTTTTCTGTTCTTGGTATTTTTTGTTGTTGTTGTTGTTGTTGTTCCAGAAGCTTAAGGAGGATAACAAGAATGATTTGACGTTTTTGGCAATGATTATTACATCTCTTGGAAAGTGTGTCTCATTAAAACCAAAAGAAAGGAGGAAAAGTGCTGAAGCAACTCTTTTAAAAATGCAAGAGCCAGGATTAATTTGCTAACCTGAAGCGGAGACCCAGACACCTGCTGAACGGCTGCTCAGCTGCCTGACAGCATGTGCCAGCGAGGGGGTGAGGAGGAGCCCAGCCCGCACCCCCAGCTTCTCCCCTTAAGCCAGCGATGAAGATCCCCAAACGACTTGCAAACAGCACTGCAGGCACACAGGATAAACCCAAACCCAACTCCATAGCGTGAAAACCCAGTCAAATAGTCCTGCAAGCCACTTTTTTTTTAAAAAAAAGCAAGCTGCTAATTACAAAGGAAAAATATTCTAATTACCCTTGATAATCAGCAATGATGGGAAAGAAAACACAAGTAAAACTGCTCAACAGATTAATTGGAGTTTGCTAAAGTATGACAGGTTTTTGACAGTTTTCCTGAGTGGCAGCCACTCTTTAAAGGCAATCACTGAACCTGACAGAGGTTTTCATAGCAGCACTAGGAAATAATGATTGCAATCAATCATATCTTACTGGATTTCATGAGACATGCTGGTAAACACAGCAGAGGGAGGAGAATTATTTATGGTGCTTCAGAAGAGCATACAGCTAAGTAATTGGATGAAATCAGGGGAAAAAAAGAAAGCATCCCCTAAGGGTGATGTCTAGGGGAAGAAGAAATAGTTTCTCTGCGAAACCAGTGGAATAGTCAACAGCCAATATGCTCAAATTTGGATGGGTAGAAACCCTGGGGAATTCACTAATGATACAATCGTCTTCAAAATACCTTCTTGGAGTGAATACACCCCTGGGCAGGCGTCCCACCTCCTGACATTACCTGTCACCAAAACCTCCAGGAACAGGAGCCAGGACGAACGCACGGGTCAGTTTTGCTGCGTGTGCAGACTGCTCCGGGCGTGAGGGTGAAGTTCAATGCCAGAGCCTTGGGGCGACTGCGCAGGAGTGGAGAGCAGCTGAGCAAGCGGTGCTTCACAGAGCATCTCCAGCACAGCCACGGCACAGGGAACTCCCTGCCAGGCAGCCCAGTATGGAGCTGGGACCAGTGGAGAGGATGTGAAGCAGAGCTGGTAAAGCCCAGGTTGTGCCACGGAGGAAGGAGCAGATGGGAAGGAATTCCCATGCTCAGGCATTGTGTTTTGGGATCCGGAGCATCCTCCCCATGCCACCCCACTACTCCTCATGCTGGGAGCCACCTTCACCTAGCACTTCACAAGCACAGAGGGGGCATGCAGGATGTCACCCCATCACACAGGTTTGTGTGTGGCTTTGGGACACTTGGGCTGACATTTTCAAAAGGAGCCAAAACCCTCTGGGAGAAAAAACTTCATTCTGGGGTCATGTTCCCTTTAGCTACTGGGACTGATTCAAAGCTCCTTGCCCTGCGTACCTGATGGACCCAGATGACAGCATCCTATCCTTGGTCACTTGGCCCCATCCTGCTTGGGGATCTCACAATGCTCAGCACCAACTTCGTGCTGAGGAAAAAGAAACACAGAGAAAACTGTGTTTGAGCTGCACACCCAACACACCCCTTGCGTCTTCCTCCTAGAGGACAGAGGTGGCATCTCACCTTGATCACTTACAGGGAGCTTTTCCACGCAAAAAATGGTCCAATTTCAATGGAAGCAAGAGCCTCCCTAACCTGGCAGCCACAAGAGTCCATCTCCCATGGCGAGACCGAGGCACAGCCTCGACCCACATCGGTGCGAATGGCGCTGAAACATCCCCCTGATATTTAAAATGCAATTCCACAATCTATCTCCGCTGTTCATAACATGGCTGGTTTGTTGTTGATTTTCCCACCCCGCCTTCTCAGACATGTCATATCCCTGCCTGACTATCTCGCAACAGCTGAACGCTCCAGTACAAGAAGGGAATTTGCTCAGAGATGGTAAGATATTACTTACGTCCATTGAAAATACCAGCTGAATTAATTTCAATCTAAAGCATCATTTGCTTTGCTTTGGTTTTCTCCTTTAAAGGACAACTCCAGGCTACTTAAGCCCCTCAAAAGGACAACGTACTCTTGAAGGATTTCTTGGAGAAGAAACTGGAGGACCTCCACCACCGTGCAGCTGGACCCAGACCTCACTGCCCAGGTCTCTGGGGGGCTGGTAGCCAGGGCTGTCCTGCAGACCCCATCCTCCTGGGAGGGCACAACCCCAGCACCTCCCCAGTTCCCAGGTAACAAAGCACCAGTCCTTCGCTTCTCTCCTCCTCCCATTACTTTCACTATTGATTTTGATTCAAGCAGATTAAAAGGCCAAAGAGCCAACTAGCCAAGGGCTCCAGCTAACCCTGACACATAATCCATTACAATCACAGCCCAGAGACCCAGCACTAACTGGCAACAAGAAAGCCCAAGGCCAGGCTCAGGCTGGCAGCGACAGCCACCTCCTGTCTCCATCCCTTTAGCACCCACCCTCGGGGGAAGCTGCTCCAGGGATGGATGAGGTCCTGCTGAGTGGCTGCACCCCTCGAGGGCACCCACTCACCAGCATGGGCACCCAGCCAGTTGTTGCTTCCAGAAAATCCACCATTAAACTTGCCATTAAACTGCTACAGATTTATTATTTCAAGTTATACAGAGAAAATATGGACCTGCTTAGCCAGCGCCCCAAGGGCAAACAGCACAAGGAGCCGCACAGGGAGCTGTCACACCAGCAGCAGAGTTTGCACCTGGAGGAGTCCACGAAGCAGGTTGGGGGCTGGCAGTGAAGCGGATACTTCAGTATGGCTCCAACTGCACGATCCACCTGCTGCTGAGCCACTGGAAACGGCCAGCAGCAAAGTGGCTCTCCAGTAATCAGCCAAATTAAGCAGCCTTAAGTCACTGGCTGGTAAAATAGATAATGTCCCACCGCTTGCTATCATCTACCTCTGGGATTTATCCATCCCTTTGTCTACTGTTGGGCAATCCGTAGCAAATGGGCAGCTTCAGGGATGTTTGCACTATCTTTCGCCCCATCCATGGGCAGGCAGAGCCCATCAGGCCCCGCGACGCCCTGCACGGCCAGCGCCATCACCACGGGGCTGGTAGTTGGGTGCCACAACGGAGCCAGGCAGGACCTGCCCCAGGGCTCTGCTAGCACAGCCGTGCCATAGCAGCAACAGCAATGCTGCCACAGGCTCAAGAGACCCCCCGGGCTCTCCCAGAGCCCCCCCACATGCCAGTGGTGCCTGAGGGCGAGACACCCCAGTGGAGGGATCAACGTGCAGCAGAAGTTTCCCAACTGAAAGCAAGAACTGGCTGTGCCATGGCACGTGCGTTGCCCAAAACAGCACCAGCAGATAGGAAGCAACACTGTCCAGCCCCATAAATCGCTCCACAAGCACCACCCACCCTACGGCCAGGCACTGCTCTACCCACCCCGTTCCCGGACCCCCACAGCAAAGCCACATCCTCAGGGCCTGCTCTCCCGTGCTGCCAACGGCTCCCCGAGTGATGAGCCGTACCTCTGCGCCCCAGCATGCTGCAGGTCCTCCCCGCGGAGGGGGATGCTTCCCAGGAGGATGATGATGCCCCCCCCGGTTTCATGGAGGAGGTTGGTTAGAGAAGGGGCTCAGAATGGTCCTGAGCAACCCTCAGCCTCCACCCGAGGTCCCACCAGTCCTTTTCCAGCTGCTGCACTAAGCATGAGGGAGTGCCAGCCCCGTGTCCCCATACCAACCCCGCTGGGTCTGGGGTCTTGGTCCTTCCCTCGGAGCAGCCCTTTGGCTGCAGGACCCTGAGCTGAGCCTGCACAAGGGGCTCCTGCTGCTTCTCCACCCCAACCAGCTCCCCTTGCCCCCCACCCCAAAGGAAACGCCTGTAAGAGCAGACTGCAGCTCTATCTCCACCCTCACACGCTTGCTCCCTATTTCCATATAAATAAGAAAAGGCAGGAAGCTGAGCAATACAAATAGACACTTACATTCACAGAGAGGAGCATTTCATTACCATAAGGGAAAGCACAGTGCTGTCGTCCCCCCCATCTTTATTACTCCCTACCCCACAAACACTCCAGAGACCTGATGTTCCCTGTGGGACACGAGGACAGTCCCACAAGTCCTGCCACAAGCCATTGCTCTCAGGCAGAATGAGCTCGGTCGTCTCTTCCCAGCAGTCCCAGGAGATGGGCTGGGGGATGCGGGTAGCTGGGAAAAAGGAAACTACTGTGCACAACCCCAGCACAAGGCAAAGTTCAGCTTTTATTTATTTTGGGTTTTTAACCCCATCTTCTTTTCCCTTCTCACTTTTTTTTTTTTAAAAAATTTTTTTTTTAAAAAAAAAAAAAAAAAAAGTACCAGCGGGATATTTTTAGTTGTTCCTCTATTGCCAGCCAGCACTATTTTAAATTGCATTTTAAGCTGTTATGCAGTGCTCCAAACACCTCAAGCTGCAGCCGAGGCTTTCAAACTACAAGATTAACATCGATTTTAAATCGCTTCCTAAAAATACAAGGGCTCCAGCACAGGGCTTGCTCAAGGAAAGTTGCCAGTAGCAAAGCCCAAAGGACACCGGGACTCCCGGGGCACGGCTGGACCCTGCACTGGGCTGGATGCTGTCAGTACTGAGGGTAAAGCTGGACCCCAGTTTTGCAGTCGGGACCCCCAGCTCCAGGCAATGAGCAGCACATCCCGGTCTCACAGCACAGGGGCAGCTCCAGAGTAGCTCCACAGACCTGTGAGCCAGGAAGCTCCTCCATCACCAACCCTCTTTTTGGTTCTTGGTCTTTAGAAGAGAGGCATCTCTCCAAGGGCATCAGCATTTAACTCAACTGGTTCTCCTCATAACAGTCCCTGTTGCTGACCCAGGGAAAACTGTATTATCAGAGCTGATGCCCCAAGGGTTGCAGGAAATCAGCCCAAACCCCTCAGGCAGAGGAAGGATTTCACCCAGCATCTGCACACCACAAGATCAGCCCCAGGAAGGCTTCAGGAGACTCGCCACCACCATCGCTCCCCTGGCTCTGCACATCCAGCACTCAAGCCCACAGCCTTATTTACAGCTGCCCCAAAATGTTATGTTTCAGAAACAGCAGAACTCACTAATTTAACATTTCCAAAATGATTACCATTTCTTCTTCAGCCAAAAATATTGGCCAAACAGTGTCAGGCATTCTGCCACTCTGTTTCCACAGGCGAATAAATCATCCCCTTCCTCCAAACCCATCAGCCTCCGCTGAGCCCAGCAGCTGGATCCTTCCAGCAGCAGCAGAACGGGGCAGCAGCCCAAAGCAGAGCCTGCAGGAGCCGGGGGGCATTGGCAGAGCCATGGGACAAGCCTTGGCTAATCTCTACCCGAGCTAAACTGAGCCCTGCTCTCTCATTTAGGCCAAAGAAACAAATAAATCAGTGGGAAAACCCAGCTTTTACAGAGGCTGCTATGGTTCCCACTGTGCTAGTTTTATTTTCTGAAGTACCTGCTGCCTCCTGGGCTCAGGATGAATTTTGATTTAGGAGTGAAAAGGGGTAATAAAAGCACAGAGCGCCAGTAACATTCCTCCTGGCCATGGTGGGGTGTTTGCTCATCACACGTTGATGGAAATGCCATTTGACTTCCTTATGAGCTATAGAAAATCAATTCATTGATTTAATCATTCCCTGGGAGTCACTGCTTATGGAGATAACAGAGTGCCGAGGCCAGCGGGATGCTGCTCCTCCCTCCTCCAACACAGCAGCGGCAGGGAAGGGCCCAGTGCACATCTCTGCACTGAGATCTTCATCTCTGCTCCACCAGTTTAAGACTCGTGAATCCACACTTCCATCTTCCAATAAGTTTGGTGGCATTATTTTTTTTCTCTTTTTAAGCCTGCAGGCATCCAATTCTGAGCAGTGATTGTATCAAATGGGTACTTCTTCAGTAAGAGACATGTTCCCAGGGTGGAATAAGCCTTAACTGCTACTACAGCAGCTCTTACACTTCTTACCCCTCTGTGCCCTGCAAAGCACCAATCCATGTTTTATTCCCCCGGCACATCCCCACAGAAGTGGGCAGTAACGCCTGGTGTGATGTGGAGGCCCCACGGATGCCTTCATTTTCCTTTATTTTAACAGCACTCATTTCCCTTCCTGTAATAGCAATTTTATAAGCACAGTAAAGTTTTACACTTCCACTTTACACTCCCTTTCCAAGCGTGGGTTGGAGATGGGAGCATGGTGCACGTTCACCAACCCAACAGGGGATGCAGTGCTCCAGGATCGAAGGGGATGGCCCATGGGGACATCAGAAGAAGCAGGCGCAGGAGAGAACACATGCTTTTAATCAACCCCCCACTTTCTCCACACAGGCAAAGCAATGGTCTGCTCCAAAAAAATTACGATTAAGGACACCCCTGTGTTGCCCATGGGGGTGTGACCCCAGCACCAGCAGCACAGTGGGGACACCCACCATCATTCCCAGCAGCATCCCTCTCCAGCAGCCATTCCTCAGCCCAGGGCACCACTTAATTAAAGAAGCCTCCTAATACTCAACAGAAAGAGCAGAATAAGTTATTGCTGCTGCATGCAGCATTATCTGTTCAAAAGAGCCCCTGGAGCAACGGAGCATCTGGCAGGAGCCGGCAGGGAGCAGGGCCAGGGGGAAGGCAGCGTTTGAGGCAGAAGCCCTCACCCTGAATCTGGGCTCTGCCTTGCTTTGGGGGCTCCATTAACCCCCTTCTCCCCACTGACGCTTGGACAATGAGGAAGCGAGAGAACGGTGCCAAGCAGCGGGAGCTGCCAGAGCACAGCATCTCTGGGCCAGCTGGAGAGATGGCCCTGCCACCCCAGAATTTTTCTGGGGGAGGCAGATTCAAAAGCCCATCTTTGCCAGCACAGCTCCTCACCAAAGAGGTGCTCCCAGTACCAACCAGCTCAGCTTGGCACCAACCAGGCAGCTTCTTACAGCATCAGCTGGCTGCTCCAGCCCCCGAGGCTGCTTGGAGTGGATGTAGCCAGGCTGGAAACGAGCCCCAGGCACTGAAGAGCTGCACAGCACGCTCTTCCCCAAGGGTCTCCCCTGGCTGGCACCCCTCCAGTGGCCCACAGGCTCCGGGAGACTCTAATCCAGCTCTGGATGCAGCAGCAGAAAAATTAATCACTGGGGAAGTGTGGGATCCGCATGTCCCAGCTGGTGCCAGGGGGGTGACACGCACTCGCTTACCCACACCCTCTCTATGGGGATCTGGGAAAATGCTCCAGCTACCAGCCCCACAGGCACTGCGGGAAGAGGGGACGAGAGGGGAACCTGCCACTGCCTTTCGAGAGGGTTTTGCATAAGGATTTAGATCATGAGGACAGCCTCATCCCTCCGCCTGGACAAGCATCCCGGCTGCTGCCTGTGCCGTCCGGTGAGACATGCTCCAGCAGCAGATCCTGACAAGCTGCTTACAAGCTGCTGCAGACAGTTATCCAGAGCTGCTCAGCAGACACCATCAAAACATAAGACAAGCATCCCGGGAGAGGGTTATAACTCACTCGGGAAGAAATGGGGAATAATTAGTGCTGAGTTTGCAGAGCAGAGTCTGCCCAGCTCCCTCCCTCGCTCTGCCCATGCTCCTCCCTAGCCCCGTCACCATCACTTGGTTACATGACTCTTTGCAACTGGTTCTCCTGTCACCTTCACTGTGCATTAAAGGCAGCAAGATAAATTAATAACTCACTTGACTTTTTGAAAGCAAAGGGAACACAAGCATCCCTGGAACTGCACATCTGTGCATCACATCTCAAGGAGGCAGCAGCCCAAGCTCCTGGTCAGGTAAGAACAGGGATTGTCAAAGCCACAAAGCAACCTTCGGGTATTTTGTCCAACTCAAGCTCCCGTCAGAAGAACTATGAGCTCTGCTGAGAAGAAATAACTGAGGAGCAGATGAGGATCTGTCAAAAGTGGCAGTGACCCAAGGTTGCAAATAGTCCCGAAATTACTTTCCCCAAGAGAGGGGGAACTGGGACGTGAGGATGAACACAGACTGAGCAGCATCTCACTGCAGCCAGGACCTCACAGGCAGAACCAAACCAAGCCATCCCCTCCTCTGCTGTCCTCCCTTGCACGAGCCACACGCAGAGGGTATGCAGTGGGTCAGGATCATTCACACAGACCTCCTCCTCCTCCTCCTCCCCTCCCAGCACAGCTGACTGTGAGGGAAGATGACAGAGGTATTCAAGCTCACTCTGATCGTTAGCAAATCTGAGCTTGACCTTTCTGCATCTTCTGCGAGAACAAACGGCGATGGTACCTGGCCATGCTAACCCAGCTGGGATGCTGCTGGAGCAGAAGGAAAACCAGCAGACACAGGAGCAGGAGCAAAGGACCCCTCTGAGGTGAGCATGTAGGTTCTCACATTTCTATTTGGCCTCTTTGCTCTCCTCCTCAGGGAGCAATTCAAGGGATTGAAATAACATGAGATCCCATCGCTTCACGGTACTATGACTCTGAAATGGTGAAGATGCCCTACAATACTCTGAGCAACCTTCAACATTATCTTCCGCAGCACAATTCCCACCCCTCCACCCCCCTCCACAATCCAGGCAGGAAACACTTGAAAACGGGTTGAAAAGACCATTATGGGAACAGTAAACACACAACTCCAGTGCTCAGCAAACCACCACTTCCCAAAGGCATCGAGATTCGAGGATCTCAGCACAAGAATTGCTGTTGCAGCACACAGACCCCAAGCACTGAGATATCTATATGAACCACTCAAAGCACTTGTATCAAAGTACCACCAAGGTCAGCTGAAATTAAATCAGAGCCCTCCTGCAAGAATCAGCAGCCCACAGCAAGGGCCGAGCTCAGCTCCAGCTATTTCGGGACATCAGGACCTGCCCTACACATCCCCTGGGCAGCAAATGCCTCCGGTACCTCGTACCCTACCATATAGGAATCAACAGCAGGAGAAATCAGAAGTCTTCCCATTTTTTTTAAACTAGCTACAGCAGTTGCAGGCAACATTCCAGCCGCATCTAATCACGTTTTAACACTTAATAGCCTATTTTCCTCCGCTAATCCCCTGCAGCAGCAGCTCCACCAGTGGGATGTACATCGCCGCTGAAACCAGGCTGGGGTACAGCTGTGGGCAGAGGGACTGCTGCCAAATCCCTCCCCAGCCACATCACAAGCACCACAATTAAAGATTTTGGTGCTTTTTCAGGATCAGCCCCCTGCCTCAAGACACCTTGACTCTGTCAGTAAAACAAAACCAAAAGAAAGGTGCTTGGGAAAAAAAAAAAAACAAAACAAACCCAAACAAACGTTTTAGATTCTAAAGAGGAGGAGAGAAGAGGGCACAGAAAACTCAGTCTCTTGAGTCTAGAGCCCTTCCCAAAGCATCTCCCACATTCAAAATTTATAGACTTGTCTGTTCTGTTTTTTTTTATCTAGGTCTTTGTTTGTAGAGCAAATTCTCTCGGTGGCCATTTCAAAACAAAGGAACCTCTGTCTG